>NC_142357.1:26745819-27050819 GCF_059441175.1 Urocampus carinirostris
CAAGGACACGTCAACATAACACGAAGGAGCCGGGAATCGAACCTGCAACCTCCGCTCTACCTCCTGATGTTTCTTGGTCCCGGAGTTGCAGTAGTTTGTAACCATTCTTGTCCATTCCAGCACTCGTTTTGGGTCACACTACATAAATTTCTAGTGGTCAAATATGACACACTGTCCCTTTTAAAAGACAATTACTCATCTTTGAATGAGATTGTAAGTCATCCATGTTGTAGCAGTATGCCATGTACCCCACAACTACACATCGACTCATTGGACGAATTAAATTCTGATTGTATCATTTAAAAAGGAGTATGTTAAAGGCTCAATTGTGCTTTACGTTGCATGTTAAGTGAACTTGATTTTGTTAATCACAGAACTTGTCATCATCGGAGCAGAAGCAGTACATTTCATTTATTGATTATGAATTGGCCCTCTCAAACTGTTTTACAGTACAATTGATACTCAATACCTTTATTGAAATCATAACGTGACAGATCAGAACACAGAGCACACGACAGAAATAAATACCATCTTGATGGCGCTCTTCTTCTAACAGGGTTATTGCGGCTGGCTTCAGAATGATGTCATCAGGGGGAAGAAAAGCAAAGAGATGGATTCCACAGTACTCGCGCAGCTGGGATTAGTGCACAAAAAAAAAACTCTGCCCGCTCTCGCTTTAAGTGCATTTCCGCAAACATTCCACCTGTATGCTAACACACGCAAGACAGCAACTCAATCTCAAGCAGCCAGCTCCCAAAAACGGGCAAATTGGATTTCCTCTTCAGTCAAGGTCCATCTCAGGCTTGGTTTCACTTTCCGATGCGGCGGACGCGTTCTTGGTCGAGCCTTCGTTGTCGCCTTCTTGTGTCTGCTCCTGCCCATTGACGGGCCCGTTCTGCTCTGCCGGCGTTTCCTCTTTGGGCAGCTCCACCTTCGGTTTGGGCTTAGTCACGGTCGGGTTACAAGCAGAGAAAAGTTCCTGGGGATTTTTATGAATTAAAAATAATCTTAAGCGGGTGCGACAATAGCGACAGGTATCAATGGAATTAACTGTAAATTTGAAGTTGTCCTTTGAATATTTTAACAGAAACATGTTATTGAAATGTGTCAGCCTCCTGTTCGGGGCAGCATGACGAATGAAGTATTTAACAATCATGAAAAAAATAAACAAAAACATAACATTTACGGACACGGTGTAGTATTTTACTCCTAGAAGTCACTGAATAATGTAGTGCGACCGAAAACTAATGCTACAAAAGAACAAAAATACAGACAACTGAAACTCGAAGTGAGGAAACCACAACATAATTTTTTTGCAGTCTTTCACAATGTTTTTGTTTTTTGGGGGTTCCTGTAGCAGCAAGCTGGTGGGCAATCATGTCAGCTACCTCTAGGTGAGCCTCATATTATTTAAAAATACATATTTCGCAGTCTAAAAGTCTTCCATTGACGTTCCTGTACAATTTGCCTAAAATCCGAATCCAAGACGTACCCAAAGTAAATTGAATGCTGTTCTTGAACCACTTGGAGATAATGGAAGGTTTTGGTCTCTTGCAAATTAACACTCTAAAGTTTCATTGGCTAACCTATGTGTCAATCATTGTTTGAATCAGTTACTGGCTGAAGATATTTGAAATCGATTGGAGCAGATATCAGTTTTATTCAAACAGGCCCGAATAAGCTAACGTGGGCTGTGGACCGTAAAAAAAGCCTGCTATTGGCCAAAAAGGGAGAGGGTAACTATCATTTTAAAAATAATCATCTAGGTCTGTTTATTTTTAAAGGGGAGTTTTGGAGCAAATCGAATAAATTTCAAGAAGGAATGTCGATTAAAGCAGACGTGCTTTTAGGCAGATTTATTTTTATCTGTCGGCATTATCGTTTGTTTTGGAGTAAATATTTTACACCGTTTGATTCTCTGCATTGTCCTTGATGTAACGGAGCCATTTTTGCGGACCTTCAAATAATTTGACGACGGCCCGGGGATGTAAATGGCGAGTTTACACAGTTTTCTTTGTTGTTTCAGACTGATTGTGATGTTTCTATGATAGTAATATTTTGAAATAGGCATATCCTGAATCCCAAGAGTTTAGGCATGCCATGCCAATGATATGTGGCATGACGCATTTCAGTGACTTTTGACATCGTACTGACACAAATTAGTTTATCAAGTTCGGCAGGGTTAAACAAATGCAAGTTTGTGTATTTTTACTTATTCAAATCAATATTGTTTTTTTTCTTAATGCATTTTTGGTTACCACCATGAGGTGTTAAGTAAGGAGTCTCAAAGTCAACTAAGGTGGGGGCCGCCGGAGCTAGGGTCTGGTTTAGGTTGGGCCAAATCGTGTTTTCTGCAAAAAGTTTGGATAGAAACATTACCCCGCTTTGGAATTTTTTTTTCTCATTTCCTACACTAAAGATTATAAAAAAGAAATCATATGAAAATCCTTCAATCGGTAATAAATTGATTCATAGCATTTATTTTCTATAAAATGAGCTTTACCTATGGAGAGCTGACATAATAGTTAACATCTTGCTACTAATGGTACCCAGAACACCAAAAATATGGGGAAGGGCAAAAAAACAAATTTAAGACTCTGCGTTTTCATTCTTAATTGTGATATTTAACAACAAAAATACTACACCATGTACTGGCCAAATAATAGACACTTGTCCCTTTAACTTTCTCATTAAGGCAGGGGACTCAAACTATTATCCAGAGGGCCTGCAAATGGCCTCTATGCCGCGAGTTTGAGACGAATGTCCCTTTAAGACTGTCTAAATTAAAATATTCTATCCACCACTAGATGGTGCACAAATTCAGTTAGAGTGACAGACTCATCAAACTAAGATTTGGATTAGTACTTTTAATGGAAATGAAACATTAATGAAAAATTTGTTAAAGGGACAATGTGTAATATTAATTGCCTCCTTTTCAGTGAAAAAATGATTTAAATACTAGGCAAAAATAAATGAAATATACAATATATATATATATATATATATATATATATATACACATATATATATATATATATATATATTACATATAAAAATATACAGTTTAATCTCCACTTAGGTTTTCGCCATGTTTGTCTGGCATCCAGCCGCCAAGCTGTGCTATGTGGCACTGGCCATAGCGCGCACCAGACAACAGTGCCATCTATTGGTCAAATATTACACACTGTTGATTTAAAGTACACCTAAATCTTACTGTCACTGTAAAAACGAAGCAATGTTTTTTTTCTGCACTGTCAATTTGAAATGTTAACCCATTCTATACTAATGTAAAGATGATCTATTAGAATTCATGAAAATTATTAGATGATCATTTTTTTTTCAGTTCGAATTTCTATTTAAGTTAAAAAAAAAGGTAATTCAGAGACCTAACTGAAAGTCAGTCAGAACATTTCAGCGCTTATTCTTCAGATTCAACTTTGAAAGTGCAAAAATGGATGCAGGTTCTCACCCTGGTTTTTGCTTGAATTTCTGTGACCTTGACGGAGGGATCCATCGTCAGGCTCTGTTTGCTTTGCTGGTTCATGGCGCTGTTCATCCACATCATTGCTTCTGTTGCAAGCTTGTCCACTTTGGTGACGTCGGCCTCATCTATGTGGTCGTACTGCTCCTCCTAACAGACAATATCAATGTCAGGTGAACCGACAGCATCGGGGTTTTTTTTCCTTGAGACTAATTTTGAAGGCTAAGAAAATGGTCCATCTAGGAAACTTACTTTCATTCTGCAAGCCTCAACAAATTTCATGTACTGCTGGATTTGTTTCCCCAAATCATCAAAAGCTTTAGGCCTCTCCTCAGCCTCTGTGTACCGCTCCTGGATAGGCTGGCCAAGTTTCTGCAGGGAACAATCAATTCAAAACTGTCAAAATGTCATATTGTCCATTTAAAAGAATAAAAAAAAAGCTAGAGTTTGGGTTTGCTGACCTTCAAGTCGGCCAGCCTGTCAATGTACATCTGCTTAGGCTGGTCCTCTCCGTCTTCGTACAGCCAGTTCTCTGTATCGGATAGTTTTAACGAGAGCGCATCCCTTTCCTGAAATTCAAAAATATTAAAAATCAGAACCGCTTGCTTTTATTGATTTCTCCTGAACGCTCCCAACTCACCGCTTCGCTAACAAACTTTTCCAGAACGCCCTGCAGCTTGTCCCTCATTTCGTACACGTACTCTTCCACATAATTCTTGGCGTCGTTCCTCTCTTTCTCCAGTTTGTCTTGCATTTTCATCTTTCCCTGTGGAGAGAGAGCACTTATTATTTTCCATACATGTTTGTAATGTTTCACAGCAAAAATTTGCCTCTCCATAAGTTGATACCTCGTTTTCAACAAAAAGATTCAGCATGTCGTCTGCTAGCTGCCACTGTGGACTGTTTTCGATGGGAAGATCCAAGACTTTTGTTTTGACTTTGGGCTTTTTTGCTTGGGGAGGCTGGTCTGCCTTCTTCTCGCCTTTGCCCTCTTCTGAGGTAGTCTAAAACAAAAGTAAATTAGAGACGTTATAACATTTTCTGTGATGTTGTCATACCATACTGAAACCACTCGAACGTATACGTTTCCTTCCCCCCAATAAAGGCACACACAAAAACATGAATCCTAATGTAATTTCCTTAAATTTTTAAGAAATAAATCTCAATATTCCTCCTTTTTTCGAATAACCGGTAGCTACAAGCAGGAAGGCAATACTTGAATAGTCGACACGGAAGCCAAATACCAGGAAATTGACCATTTAATATTCCTCTAATTTCTGCCAATTCTAAAATGACTACTACAGGGCCATAATCCCACTGTCGCAAGTGCAGGTTCTTTAAACGGACAGTGTTTATAATTTGACCACTAAATGTCACTGTATAGTGTAGTACAACTGTAAACGGGTGCTAAAAGCACAAAGAATAAAAACTATGGGGACTCGAAGTGACCAAAATGCACCATTTTACTTCGTTGTTTTTTTTTTGCCAAGCCTTTTGGAGGTGTTTGGATACCCGTAGCAGCAAGAAGGCTTATGTTTTACGAAATGAATGCCAATTCTCTCGATCTACAAGTATTAAAAAAAAAATATACCCGATCATATTTTAGTCCATGTATTGCTCATTATTTAAACTGAATTACATTTTTCTCAATGAAGTTTTTCTACCACGAGAAGGCGCTTTATAATATATAATGTATGATTTAACAAGGCTTGTTTTGGGAAATTGTCAAGTCAAGTCAAATTTATTTATATAGCCCTTAATCACAAAAATGTCTCAAAGGACTGCACAGGATTACAGTTACAAATTTTACTGTTTACATTAAAAAAAAAACATTTCCAATAAAAAGCTATTTGTTCTACTCAAATATCTCCTTTTAAAACTATTCTGAATACAGTTAAATACTGCTCAATTCAAACCATTGTAAAAATCAAGATTTTCAACTTTTCAGTTTAAGATTTCTAAAATATGTGGAAAAATAATTATTTCTCTTTCATCTAAAAAAAAAATGAATATTTATAAAAAGATCCAGGCTCTACATTTCTTGTTTACCTCCATCTCCTCAGGCTCTCGTGGTGCCTTCTCTTCATGTTCTTTCTGACTGTCTCCTTCATCCTGCTGCTCTTCCTGGTCGGTTTGCATCTTGTTCTGCAGAGTACAAAGATGCCATGTTTCTGATCCCCCTCCACGAAAAATTTAGCTGAAGTAAAAGAGGCAAGATGACATCTTTTGTTACCTCCACATCTTTGTCGTTAACCTGCTCCGTCTCCATGGGCTCCTCTGCCTCATCAGACTTGATCATCTCCACCAAGGAGGCGCTTGACACGCTGAATATTCCATGGATGTTCACTCGGACCTTGACTTTCACCTTGGAGCTCTCGCCTGAAGCCTGTGGGACGACTTTCTGGATCAGGAACTGTCCTGTTTCGAAGTAAAAGGCCAAAATTAAAACACAGGGTACTGTGGTTATATTTCATATTAGTTAAGACTGCAGATTTTTCTTAACTTCATTTTTATTAAACTGCATGAAATAAATCACATCTCTATTGTTCCCTAACAAAAAAGACAAATGGGCAGCTTAGTATAACGCTGTAGGCCAACGTTTGAGTAGTAATACCTTTAAAAAATAAACACTGGCCAGATACAGATACCAGTCATCAGTACCCGCTCATTTTTAGGCTTTTCTTCATGGTCTTACCTATAGTCGGGTCAGGGTAGGGCAGCCCACTAGGATTGTTGTAATACGCCTCCAGAGAGAAAGGTTCTTTGCGGTAGAACGTCAACACTTTGGAAAACGGTGCTGGGTGGTTCACCGGGAAAACCTCACAATCGCTAGACAACAAAACAAGTGACCGATCATGAATGCCATTTTTGTGCTAATTTGGCAAGAACAAAAGAAGAATGAGGTGGACTTTTTTTTACCTCACTCCTTCCTCAACAGCAGAGTGCCACTTCAAGGAGATGGGATATGAAACTGCGTCAGTGATCGAGAACTCCCGCACTTTGAAGGCAGGGGACAGGATTGCACACTGAAGAAAAGGAGCAGTGGACTCACATGTTTGAATGGACGGCTTAAAATTTCAGTGTGCATTTGGCAAACATTCACAAGAACAAGAAAGCGATGGTAGTATCAACTCAGCCTACGTTTTGGCTGAATGAGTTCTACATTGTATTATCAGAGCCACTAAGTGGAGCCTCAAAGTATATTTACAACAATAACAAAAGAATTGCTTGATAATATGACATCATCAGATCAGCTGCCAATATTTCTAGAAAAGCTGCGCCAAATATGCAGGCCAAGGGTGAGGAAATGAAACAGTCAACAAAAAGTGTGACTTACCTGCAAAGCGGCTCCTCTAGCCACGGCTTCGTCAGCGTTCAGCGTGGTGTTCAATTCCTTTCCAAAGAATTTGCTGATCCTCTCTTTAACGGACGGGATCCTGGAAGCACCGCCTATAATCTCCACAGCATAGATGTCGTCCCTTTTAAGCTCTTAAAGGGCACAAAGACAAAAGTGGCTTCTTAGGAGATGCGGAGTTGTGTTGTGGGATAAAAAATAAAAGGAATTTAGACTGCATGTTGTGCTCACTGGATTGTTCCAGCAGACTTTGCAGCGGAGGTTCCACTTTGGCCAAAATATCAGCGCTCATCTCCTCAAACTGAGCCCTGGTTAGTGAGAAAAGATCTCAAGTGAGATGCCAGCTACGGGCGGAAGAAAAAAATATCTAGTTTGGCCTGACCTGTTCAGCTTTCCCGAGACATCGATGTCGTTCATGAAGCACTCGATATTCAGCGGCAGGTCCGACGAGTTGGCGCTCATCAGTTTCTTTAACTTCTCGCACTCCATGTAGAGCCTGACCAGCGCCCGGGGCTTGGACTTCACATCCAGCTTGTACTTTTTGCCAAATTCCTCACAGAAATGCTTGACCACAACCTCGTCAAAATCCTTGCCCCCCAGCTCGGGATCACAGGCTGTGGCGAGGACCTGCCAAACGCGAGAGACAAAATTAATGTAAACCATATCACAGCTCAGGTTGTTCTTTTTCTTCTCCACAACTGCTGACCTTGAGTTTGCCCTTGTTGAAAGCACACACTGATGTTTGGTACCCAGAATGGCCCAGATCCACAAAAACCACATTTCTGGCTTTTTCTTCCGGAGCAGGTAGATCCTGCTTATAGATCCCATATGCCAGAGCCACTACGCAAAAACAATTACATAATTCGTGTTATTGACAAAAAAAAATAACAAAGCTGCCATCATTTGTGTTTAATCGTGTATTAGCAGCAAAAAAGTCATGGCAAGAACTGCACAGGCATGACAGAGCCCGGGTACCAACAGTTATTGCTTCTTTTCTTAAAGAGTTTAATTAGCAACCAGGCTACTATATCACTACATTTAAAAAAAAACGGTAGGTAATGTGAAAGTTTGCCTTAAATGGTCACAACTATGAAGTGAAAATTAGCTACTTCCCAACGGCTCATTTGTAATTGACAAGGGGTTAATATGGACCGCCAGTAAGACAAGGGCTGGTATCCTAGCAACAAAAGATATCTAGAGGATTCCTGAAAAAGAGGTCAGGCTGCTCTTAGAAATAAGGAAGCGGTGCTGAAGTGTGTATGTGTGTAAAATAGTAAAATGTTGGTTTGGATCATTAAGTGGGTTTAAAAAAAAAATGAAGGAATGTGCACATTTTTAAAATTTATCTATGAAGACGGCTAAAATATTGAACCGTCTCAATGACTTATGTAAAAATATCACTTCTATTTTTTTTTTTACATTTTTTTATACAACCACACCAAAATAAAATATGCATGTGAGGTGTAGGTGCTTTTCTATTTTCCACTTTTGGTCACCAATTTAGATGCCGCTCTGTAGAATCTATGACTTTGCATAATGTGTGACGCTTTAAAACCGTTAGACTGGTTTAGTAATGTGGTCCTGCACATCATTGCCTTGAAATTCCGTTGCAGAAACTGGCGATGAATAAATGAATGAATAAAGTAATTTGGATACTTGTTCAAAATGCCAATATCAACACCTCGTTTTCGGTTCAATATGAACACATTCAAGCTAGCAGGTGTAGGTTACCATAAAATTCCCTAATGTTTATCTTTAGTTTCCTTTTTCTGCATCTTTTTGGGGGATTTATGTCAACTGTGGGCCTTTGAACTTACCAGCAGTTGTCTCATTCATAAGCCTCAAACAGTTGAGTCCTGCAATCTGTGCGGCATCAACCAGTGATCTCCTCTCGGAGTCTGTGAAGTAGCAGGGAACCTAGGACGTACCAGGAAATGCATTGTTAAAGGCGCACAGACACACAATCCTTTAAGCATATAGCAAATGCTGTTTAACTTTAATGACAAAGTCAGACTTTTCAGTTTTGGTTGTTGACCAAACGGAAACCACCCACCAGCTATATCCTCACACATGCCACTTTTAGGGGAGTAAGCATTTGTTTTAGGTTGCACGCAATGATGACAGCGCCGCCTTGTGCATACTTATTCAGATTTGTGCTTGCTTGGCAGTCTAATAGGAAGTTATAAGTCAGCATTTCCTGCTAGTTGCACTATTGCTGTTAGCAGTATAAAATGAATCCACCAGTTGCTCTCCTGTTAGAGGCCGTTTTGGATGTAAAGAAATATTTTTATGTCAAGGGAGTGTACTATACTAAAGAAATGCAATGTGAAAACACCTTAAGAATATTAAGTTGGGTTTGTCTCCTTTTTGTCAAACTACAAGAAACATACCAGGTAAAAACTAACCTCAGTTTAGGCGGTGAGTGCAAGTGTATGGATGTTGCGAATTTCCAAAATATGGAACCGTTTTTTGATACTCACAGAGACAACACAATCAGCGACCGGCTTCTTCAGTGCACTTTCTGCCGTCTCCTTCAGCTTGGTGAGAAGCATGGCGGTGACCTGTTCAATGCTGAACAATTTCTCCTCTTCCATATACATCACCTATAGGCATGAACAATTGAATTAAATTAAACTAAAGTAATTATAAATATATATTTGATAGTATGGCTTTAAGCGAAAGGAGCAATTTGTTACACTGGCAAGCAGTGCCTTCAATTCAGTACTGTGGAATGAGAGCACGATCTTGGTCAATGTTTAATAGATAGATAGATACTTTATTCATCCCCGTAGGGAAATTCACACTTCCAGCAGTCTACCCCGTTGTTTATTAACAGATGAACATGATGCCCTAGGAGTGCTTGTAGCGGAGTGGATGACGTCACGCCAGTCCAAAAGTTCGACATCCCTGCGGCAGATGGAAAACTTTTCTTTGTGAAAATCCAGAGATACACCACCTCGTGTTAGCAAGTCCGCCTCCTCTCCGATTCCCCCCGGCTTTCGTGTCTCTCTCTTTTTTTTTTTTTTTTTTTAAACACACCAATTTTGACAGAGGTTTGATTCCACCATCTTACATCAACACAAAATATATACACTTGACACACTCATAAATAACAGAAGGAACAATAAAGAAGAAAAAATACTATTAATAGAAAAGAAGAATAAATGTTCATACAATACATCCATACAAAAAGAAATATATAAAAAAATAAAAATATACACCAAAAAAAAAAAAAAAACAACATAATAAATAGGGGGAGGTGTTTAGACATCAAGTAAAATTTGTGTGATAGGCTTCCATCTTTTCTCGAATTGGTCAAGTTTCAGTTGAAGTCTTGCAGTGATTTTTTCCATAATGTACATTTGCTTTAATTTGTCTCTCCATTGTTTTATGTCAGGAGGTTGTGGTTTCAGCCAGGACACTGTGATCATTTTCTTTGCTACCAGAAGCATCGTGTCTCTCTTTAGCGGCGTTGAAGCCGGATTGCTCCGGGTGGCTACACGTTAGCGTCCGGAATGCTAAACGTGAGCCACGTTTACGCAAAACACAGCAACTGCGCTCCCTGTGCGCTTCGATGTTTTCCACCAGCACTCGATGATCTTATTTGGTCGTGAGTTCGCATTTACCATGATTACGGTAGATTAATGTAGATTATTTGAGATCAAGACCGGTTATGTGGTAGACCAAAATTGATCTTAGCAACCATCCAAATTTAAATGTTGAAAGTAATCAGAAAAATAACACAATGCACCCATTATTAGTCTTTGTGACAATGATGACAGCATGAAAAAAAGTTGAACCATTTTGCCTCTTTTAAACCTTTAAAGAACAAACCTTGCCTGTCAGCCATTATCATTACTGCTGGACTTACCCAAAGAGCTTTTAAATATTTGGTTAACCATATGTAAAAATGGAGATGCTTAACTCAGTTTTAACCGTACATCTGTGTTACGATGCTTAAAGCAAACTTTTCGCATTAATTGTGGGAGGCAGTTCCCTCAAGGTTCTGTTGGTCTATTGATTCACACAAAGTGCTGTCAATGTCCCTCCATGTTCATAAAGCATTTTACAAAACAATGTTATGTTATAAGACACCAACTGAAAAGTTCAAGGGAGTCATCTCACCAGGTTTTTTTCCCTCAAGGCACTAAAATGAGTGATACTCTGTACGCCTAGGACGAATTATTTGGTAGCCTTTTGAGATAACTTTCAACTAATTTGGTTTTGCTGACAATGGAATTCTCACATTTAGCATTATGACACAGCTTTCTTTTATCATTCATACAAAAGCTTTCTCACAAAGATACCAGTGCATATACTGACATCTCAAAAACCAAAGATCCCATTGTGCACTTACCTTGATTCCAGTAGTTCCTGAGGGCATTTGTGCGACATCATAGAACATGCTGGATTTGAGGCGCTGGACAAAAGGATCCGAGAAAGCCCGGCCATGAAACCTCTTAAATCCTTGCACAGTGTTCTTGCAGTTTGTGACAACCTGTTCAAACCCAAAGACTCTAGGGTCAACAAAACATTGAAGTAATAAAATTACACAATTCTCTGTGATATTATCATTGCCATGACAATTATCAGCATGCCAGTCATTGCAATAATCCACACACATTGCTTGCACCAATTGGAATGATACCGTACCTGGCTTTTTGCAGCAGCACCAATTGATCGGTTCCGTGGTCCAAAAGAAACGCATGCTCTATGAATAGAGAAGACACAGCCGTTTCGTTTACCTTCACTGTACGTTTTGTTACTACGATGATAAGAAATAAGCTTAACGCAATACTATACTTCAAAAGTATTTCATGCAATTTGATATTGTTAAAGTTTCGTTGGGAATGAGTTTTTTTTTTTGTTTGAACAATTTTAGTGACACTATTAACAGCAAACAAACAATGTGAGGTTTGAACAATTTCTCTCGACAATTTTAACAGCAATTAAGCATATTCACAATTTCGTTATATCTGACAAAATATGACGTTTTAACAAATTTTTCCGACATTTTTAACTGCAATTAAACACACAATCTCATTATATCATATCCCAACAATATGAGGTTTTATCGACACTTTTAACAGCAATTAAATACATTCACAATTTCATTATATCATAATCTAACAATGTTAGGTTTGAACCATTTTTATCGACACTTTTAACAGCAGTTAACCAATGTGTAAAGGGCAATACTATATTGCAAGGGCATAGCTCAGATCTAAAATAAAGCAGATCTAATCGATCAAGGGATTTTGACAGCTAGTACGTACACGGCGGCCTCCACCCAATCACGCATTATCATTGCCCACGAGCATATAAAACATGGATTTATATCTATGTAATAAACGTCATGAGATAAATTATAACGCCCCAATGTAAAAAAACCGACAGGAAATAATTTACTCGCGTGAAGGAAAATCAGTAGCGTCTTTGCACTCGCGGCGATGTTCCGATTGCTAGCAATAGCATTAGCACTCACATGCATGTTTCCTGGTGTGAAATGTGTTAGCACGTCCATTCGCGAGTTAGCATGGTTAGCTTCACACAATAGGATAAAACCGCGTACATTACGGACGTGTTATAGAAATGGAGGCGCGTATAAAAAGACAACCACAGCTGAGACTTACGGTGTACACCGGTCGCTGTATTCATTGGCGACAGTTTCAATCCCACCGGCTCGGGCTACTGCTACATAGCAGTTCAAATAGCCGACGTCGAATCCCACGACTGACATTTTCTGGACCGTAAACGGACGATGTAGAGTAAATAAGATACAGCAAGAAGTTCGTCGATAGAGATGGGTGAAAATACAGGACCGGGCGGCTACGTTTTTTTTTTATTTCACTTAGCGGTCGTCGTTGGTCCACCCTTGTTCTTGTTCCATGAAGCTGAGCGCACAAGCGGCAGCATGCGGTATACCGGCAGATGAAGCGAGAGGCTTCAAGAATTTTCTATCCGCGTCGCCGACCAATGGCGTGCGAGGCTGGAATGCGATGCAACAGCGACGCTTGCAGGACAGAAAGAGTAACGCAAGGAAAGACGCATAAACAGTACTGTACTGAACATTTATCACGATTATCAAGTCGAGTCAAATAATATTTATTCGCATAGCTGCATACCTGTCAACCTGTACGTTTTTGCTGTACAAAGTACGTTTATTATGTATTTTAAGACGTGTACGGCGTACAAGAAAATCTTTAGGGAAAAACGCAAATTTCTCAATGATGGGTACCATCCGCTAAACATCGACTATCACGAAACGGCAAATCAATCAAGTCTAACGAGTTTGCCGCGGTATCCTCTATCTCGGCTCGCTTTTTTTCGTTGCAAACGAAGCGAGGGGTTTGATACTACTGTGCGCATGCGTCTGCAGCCTCGGATTTCATGTGGTAGTGATGTAGTGAAAGGAAGTCCGTCTCTTTTTAGAGAACCGGCTTTTTCGGCTCAACTCATTATAGAGAGCCGGCTCTCAAACGGCTCACTTGCTTTGATGCATTATATTACGAATTATTATGTTGCATAAAGAATTTAAGAAAAAAAGGAAGTATAAAAGGAGAAAATGAAAAGTATATTACCAACAATAATTTAATGCAGAAAATGAATTAATAATTTGAATAAGAAAATGTATTATTCTACTTAATTATATTTGCATTTTTTTTCCTTCTAGGGTGAACGTTCAAGCTACTTAAAGGGGCCAAGGGTAAAGTGGATGAACCTTTTTTTATAATAAACCTCATTCAGGTCGAGCAACTCAGTATCTCACAACAAAATGTTAATTAACTAAATATATGATATAACGAAACAAATGTACAATATAACATGTTAAACTACATAAATAAACACGTTTGAAAAAAAAATTGTGTAAGATTATTTTGTATTTTGTAAGGGAAAATACAACATTTTGTAAGGGCATGGGGCCGTGGAGGTTGGCAGGTAGTGACATGCCTGTTTTGGGAATGTGGGAGGAAACCGAAGTGCCCAGAGAAAACCCACGCAAGCACGGGGAGAACATGCAAACTCCACACAGGAGGTTCGATCTCAAGACCTCAGGACTGTGCCGCACACGCGCCAACCACTGCGCTGCCATGCTGCCCAATCTTTAAGTCGAGTCAAATCATATTTCTTTGCATAGCCCTTAATTACAAGGAGTCTAGAAGGGCTACACAGACCACAGATTATTGCAAACTACAAACTATTATGACACCATCCCCTGATCTAAAACCTACATGAGGGCAAGAAAAAAACTCAAAACCTCGACATGAGGTAAATGAAGACACCTTGAGAAGGGATCGTACATGAGGTATCCCCCTTCCAGGATAACCAGGCTGCCTTGCTTAATTTAATGGCGGTAACTGATCAAGGCGATAATTAAAAATAAGGAAGCGATTAAAAAGGAATCATTTTTGGGGCGTGACAGTCCTAGCAAAGTGTAAGTTTGAAAATCAGTTGTTTTTTTAATTACCCGTCGTCATCTCCTTCCCCATCTGCAATAACATGTAGTCAGGGGAGGCAGTACCTCACCAGTCATTGTGGAAATACTGTATAAAATTGAAGATGAAGAAGGTGAATACAATTTATTTGAGAACATCACGAAAAAAATCTGAATCAATCTCTAATCAATAGAAGGGAACAATCGAATATTTACACACACAAAAAAGCTGAACAATACAATGACAGGTTTATTATGTCACGGTTGCCAAGACGACCAATTGGCCCCGCCCGTGTGACGCCAGCTGCAGCTCATTGACAGATTGGCTTCCCTTCTGTTTAAGCTCGGTGCTCTCACTCACTCTCTGTCAGTCTGTCAACGAACCTCTGCCCCGCAAGACGTTGGTTTTGACTCTGTCCGGTTCACTGCCTGTGTTTCCTGTCTGGTATTGTTCCCGTCTATTTTGTCCTGTTTAATATTGATCCCCAGTTTCGTTCCCATCTAGTTTGTCCTGTTTAATTTCGATATCTAGCTTTGATTTCAATCCTGTCTGTCCCGTCTTGTCCGGTATTGCTCCACATGTCCGATATCTGCTAGAGCAATTGGTATCGATCTCGTCGGCCTCTGGCTTCCTGTCATTCCACTCCAGACTGCTGCCTTACGCCTTCCGCCCAACAATCGCTGAATCACTGGCGTTTGGGTTAACGTGCATGACTGACCCATTTCCCGTAAAATAAAAGCTTGTGTGAGAAACGTCGCAGAATTGGGTTCTCCTTCTGTTCCGGTTCATGACATTATTATTATTATTATTGTTATTATTATTCTGTAGTACGGTGGTTATCACATTCTCCTGGCAACTTTTTATGTTCCAGCCTGACAATGACCCCAAATAACCTTCTAAAATGACCTAGGCTTTTCAAAAGGGGCCAAGGGTAAAGTGGATGAACTGGCCAAGCATCTCTCCAGATTTAAATCCAACATCTTTCGGGCATCTTCATGCTGAAGGTGGAGAAGAACAAGATCTTGAATATCCCCCAACTCAGTCATGTAGGAGCATTCTAGTAGAAATTTGTGAGGCTCTGTTGAAATCCATGGCAAGAGGATTAAAGTGGTCCTGCAAAATGATTGGGGGCACACAAAATATTGAACTTCTGGAAGTTTTACTTAAGGGTGTACTCACCTTTGTTACCAGGGGTTTAGCTGCTAATGACTGTATTTTGAGTTTTTTTGAGGGGAAAAATACATTTACACTGCTATATAAACTTTACACAAACTGCCTTTCATTGCGTCCAAGAAATGTTTCTTCAGTGTAGTTCAATTAAACATTATGATGAAATATCTGCAGAAATATGAGGGGTGTATTCACTTTTGTGGCATACTATTTTGTTATTTTAATGTTTATATTTGGGTTATCAGAGGTTCAGAACCCATTAACTATGTATCCCAATAAGGTATCTATCGGGCGTTATCTGGTTATATTTTGTGATTACCACTTTGGAAAAAAAGTAACGTCATATTTTGGGGGTCTACAGTTAATATTAAACTGCAATGTTACTGACGCACAGGTCAAGAAGGGGAGAGACTGTACAGCGGCTAAACTTTAGCCTATCAGAATGCAGAACATTAGATTTTAGTACTCACACAATAACTCTTTATAATTGTTCAATTATGATTGCATGAATTTATTAAAGATTGGTTTATTTTCTTTTAAATTCATCCATCCATCTGCACCGCTTATCCTCAGTCGGTTTGAAGGGGTGCTGGAGGACACCCCGGCTATCTTTGGGCAGAGGCAATTCAATGTTGTGTTTATTATGTTTAAGTCTCATTGTGTGTAGAATAAAACAAGATATTGGAGAACAATGTTTTTTATCGAAGTTCGTGGCAACCCCTGGTTTAAATCAACTCGCAGTGGCGTGTTAAGGGTCAAGTGGGTCTCTACGGCATCCTGAATTGAGTGGGCAGTAGAATTTATATTGCCAGGCAATAGACCAAACACACAGTTCCACTGGCAGCACGTTTTGTTCCGTGCCACTCTGCTGTCTACTGTAATTGACGTACGAGTGCCCACTGGCTCAAAATGCCAATGTTATTGCTCACCCGTTTTCAGAACAAGTATAGCCATTGTGATGTCAGCATAAAAAAATAACTAAACCTGGGTGGATTAACATGAAGTAAGATATGGTGTGATGGTACTCTGTGCAACCCTTTGATACTTTATGGGATTAAGTTCCATACAATTAAACATGGTTGGTAGGACCCATTAACCACTAAGGACGTAGGGGTACCATTTCCTATGTTGTGTCTTAGGGAAGTACAGCCTGGTGATCCCATCCCTCTCCAAGCCAACATATACTGTACTGTACATAGGCACAACTTCCAAACTGATTTCACATAAATATCTTTTTCCATATTTATTGGTCAAACATAAGCAGCATTTCACAACAGAAGAAGCCCGGGAGCTGGGGGGAGATTTACTCCTCGTTCTCGTAGTCAGCAAGATTCTTCCTTTTGCTCTGCCGGTGAACGCTGTTGCCCCAAGTAATGGTCAGGTACATGATGGCAAACGCTGAAAATTAACATAGCAGAGATTTCACGTTAATCTTAATGTAATTTTGTCAAAAATTCTGTTCATAATTATGTATAGAAAATGTCTAAAGTCATATTTTACTTCCTTATTATTGCAACATGTTGCTGCTAATCTCATTGCATTTCTGATGTGCATGTAATTTAGGCAAGTCTACAACCACTACCGTGCAAATATTACATATCTATCCTAAAATTCACTTTTTATTCTTGTTTTTATCTTTTATGTCTTTTAATGCATACTTATCCTAGAGCGCCATATCCAATTTTGTTGTAAACGATGACCAATATGTTCTCAATGACAACCAAGACATTTATAAAAATAAATCAAAGTAAAAAAAAAAAAAAGATATAAAAGTCCAAAATATGTGCAATGGGTATTTTTAAACATTAAATACAGCAATAAGTATTACGTTGGTTGAAAAAACACAGAGTAAGGTCATTTCTAACCAAGATGGAAAATAAAAGTATTTGTTCAATTGTTGGTCAAAATCTTATGCTTAAGATAAACCTGTTGTTAAGATAATACACGAGTAACTTTTATTTTGAAGTGAATATCAGTTTTACAATAAACTCTGATTGGCTAGTGTAAGTTATTATTTGCTACGAGCGATAACACATTTTTGTTTCTTCACAGTTAATGAGAAAAGGTGACAGAGTGTAAACAAATTCTAGTTCATTTATGTATATAACATGTCTGGAGGTATTAAAATAATAGTGATTCACGGGAAATAGATAATAAAAAATATATCTGGAATCTCAAAATATGATTAATTTTTGTTTCTAACTACAAAATGGCAGAATATCAAAACAAAAAAACGTACACTTATGGACGCCATTAAAAAAAGAATGGTTTAGTTGTAGTTTACCCTTCTGTGCTGCTTCATTATGTAATCTGGTCAATGGTTTAAAATGTTTTTTGCACACTGGAAACATATTTTGATGGGACATTACAGAGAAGATTCTTAAAATAAATGTACTTCAAATGCAGTAATCCCTAGTTTATCGCGTTTTAAGGGGAACAGAACAATCTGCGATATGTAAAAATCCGATAAGTAGCACTGTGGATAATGGATCAAGGCAAAGCAGTAGCTCTGCAGACAAAGGTGCCCCGTGTAGTCCCTAATTTTAGCAATATGAGATTATGGATAATGCATCACTGTCACATGCGTGCAGTTCAGTTTAGGGGGAAATAGAGTTATGGTAAAATAAGAGCTGCCAAGTCCAACAAAATGCACTCTAGTAGTCCCCATTCGGAGCAAAGGGCAATTGGGTTCAATGCATCCCTGTAACATTTTCAACCCGCGATGCACTGAGACTGCAAAGTACACATTAGTGACTCAGTACAGTATAAATGATGTGTAATACACTCAAACACAAGAATTAAGTATTGAGCTACTTACGAGGAGCAATTTTAAAGAAAGAGGCCGTGAACCGTCTCCACACATTGGGGATTCCTTTGGAGAAATAGTTGGGAAATGCCCTCTGCTCAAACGGGGACAGACTGTATGTGATGATGTGCCTGACCCTGATCAAATTTCCAAATTTGCCGCCCATGTTGAATCAAGGGAGTCGAAGAACTGTCAAGGAGAATGAAATAAATTTAGGATCCAATTTCAATTAAAAAAGACATCAAATACACTTTATTGTAACTAAGAAAGTAATAAGTAGGACTGCATGGTGGAAAATAACAGGTTAATGGTCTGAATTTATACAGCGCTTTTCAAGTCAATGAAGACCTCCCAAAGCGCTTTACAATGTGCTTCACACTTACCCATTTACACACACACTCACACACCAATAGGGTGTTTACAACACATGCAATGAAAGTGTTAAAATGTTCCAAATAACCCTCAACGCACAGAGACAAAAAACATATGTAAGCCATTAAATCAAAGAACACGTTTTTATTTATGAATTAAAAATTGATAATGCTGAACGATTGCGCAACATCATATCAACAAGCTAAGGGTTAGCATTAGCTTCGTTCGCCCGACTGAAGTACAAACGTCAGATCTGGAACGCCAACTAATGGCGTTAGAGGCAGTGCACAAAGTAAACCAAACATCTTTTGATCTAGTCAAAGGTTAAACTTTGATGAACAAACTCGTATATAAAATAAATAACACCGTAAGTGAGATGACATTGAATCGTACCGTGCTTCACGTCTTCTGTTATTTCAACTCTACCCTTGTCTTTCGCTGATTAGTATATGTAGGCCAAGACTGATGTGTAGCGCTCTACCGCCACCTAAGGGCTTGGAGCTCGTATTAAGTCTTACTACATTTAAATGATTTAAATTAAATCAGTAAATTATTCTCTGTTATGAACACTTTGAGATTCATGTTTGTAGGTTTGTTTATCTCAATTTTTGCGCCAATAATATACGTTGCCTTGTACAGTTCAAGGACACAACTCTGGACAGCTTTCAATTGCTGACGGTTCCTGGTAGTGATGGCAAAATGAAGCCCCGTAAATGAAGCAGTGAAGCCCTCAAGGGAAATGCTGCAAACACACGTCGAGGCTTCAAGATGATAATTACCTCGAATACGCCATCACATAGACAGAAATATGTATAACATGCTTGTGTAAAATACGCTATGAATACAAAAAACTGAAGAGTGTATTAAGAGTGCATCCTAAATTGTTCTGTGTTACTCTCTGCAAGTAAAAGAGGGGATAAAATAGAGTCCTTATTCATTTTTATTTGAAATGAATATTTTTTCTAAATGTTTTGGAACCAGGCATTTTTTTATTGCCTAAGGGGTACAACAGGGAGGAGCATCTAAAAGTTATCAGAAAAAAATGAAAAGTGCTACTGTAGCAGTGTTACCAACAGACTGGTCCGGTTGAATGCAGTCTCAAGAATGACGTTCATGAGTATGTTGGAATGGAATGCAACCATACGGTCTTCTGAAATTTAAACATGTTACCTAGTGTTCTCTTTTATTGATGTTTAATATGTTTGTGTACTGTTACCCAATGCTAAATCTATTCCACCCTGGTCATCCTGTAAGGGGGATTACCAATTGGGAGCCCCACCTTTTCAAGGGTTCTTTTTTTTTAATCACGCCGAGGTTTTGAGTTTTTCCTTGCTCGCATGTTGGTTTAAGATCAGACGATGGTGTAATTGTAACCTGTGAGGTCCTTGAGACATTTTTGTGATTAAGGGCACGCCTGGCACCAACTGCGTGGGGAATTTGGTGTCAATGGTTTTGGCTGCAGCAGCACAGTGGTCAGCGAGTCTGTTCTGTTGACTTTGAATTTGTTGATTATAAAAAAAGACAATATAGCATTGTGTCTTGTTTTAATAGTGTTCACTGTGTTACTGATTAAAGGTTAATTTAGCTTTATTTTCCCCCGTTTAAGTTATTCATAATATAAATATTGTAATAT
Source organism: Urocampus carinirostris (assembly GCF_059441175.1). Taxonomy (NCBI): domain Eukaryota; kingdom Metazoa; phylum Chordata; class Actinopteri; order Syngnathiformes; family Syngnathidae; genus Urocampus; species Urocampus carinirostris. The sequence goes on from NC_142357.1 coordinate 26,766,073, forward strand.
ATGAATCAAACAACAAATCTACCTGAAATGCTGTTTGGGTGCCGTAAACTGCTCTTTTTAGTGAGCAGAGACGAAAAAGTCTGTTCTCTAAAAAGTCAGAATTCCCATCCTTTCAACAGACCATTCACTTCAGAGGATAAAGGTAAATTCCGGTCAAAGGCATGTTTTGTATTTAAAGCGAATGTGTGAAGTTGCAGTGTCCTCAGAGCACTCACAGAAGGTCTGCTAGTGCAGTTTTGGAGGCTATCTTGTACAGTATAATACAGAAAACAATGTCCGTGCTTATTATGTAAAGTTTGGTCGGGCGTCGGATGTGACACAATAGAATTTGCTCCAAACAAAAACTTTTTTAGATACGTTCAAGAGGAAGTAAAATTAAGTAAAGGGGGAGTGAGGCCTTAAGTAACGTGTAGTTCTCTTTGAAAAAAGGCAAATGCTTAAAATATAAACCCCACATAACCAAAACTTGCATAGATTTTCGTAACAAAGCGTTTGCCTAGATTGACACAAAAAAACAAATGTATACATGCTGTTATTTATTTTCCAACTCTTCAGACAATGTCCACATTTTCCTCAATTTGACTTTCCAGAAGCTGAACAGACACGTGCAGTGAATTCACATCATTTGCATAAATAGACATTGCAGGCATGTAGTCACATTTAACCGGTACAGGGTCATTTAGTATGCGGTCACTTAGTGACCAGAAGTAATAAATATACTATACACACAGACAGTTTGGATTCTGGACATGGTAAAGACAGTCACCTGCAATTGGGACGAAGGTCAGTAATTCAGGAATAAAAATATGTAAAAAGTCAATCGAGATTTGTGAATGATTTTTAGCGCTTTTATGGGGAAAGGGTGTCCGGCGAGGGCAAATGAATACTTACTGTGAATTAAACAAAACAGCCATACAAAATAAGTTAACGGAAATTAAGGTTAAAAAAAACAAAAAAATACACTGAACTCCGTCTCAAGCGTTTCCTATCGTGACCCAATGGCACGAGTACAGCACAGGATGTGTTTGCATCCCTAAATATAAAGAAAAATAAACAGAAACATCACTTTAACTTTTTTTCCAATGTTAAAATACATTGTTAAGTAAACACACCTGCTCCAGAATTATTAACTTCCATACACAGCGATTTTAACTGATGAAATCACAGCGCCTGTTCAGAACATCTCGCATTTGATTCGGGGGACGCAATTTGAAAAAGGGTGGGCGGGTCTAGCGGCAGGTGCACCGAGTGGCCACCATTTTTTCAAACTCCTTGTAAACGTACGAGCCGTCCTCCTCGAAGATCATGACGCTCAGCGGGCTGTAGTGCGAAGGAATACACGAGGGCCGCGGCACTGAGGAGTCCAGCTTTTCGTAGATGATATTCTGCACCATAGTGTGCACGGGCGACCCATAGATGAAGCCGACGGTCCGCGGGCAGATGCCCCGGCAGTACCTGGGGTTATACTTTGGTGGAAAAACGATCCAGTGGTCCAGCTTGAGCTGGCTGAAGCGCACACGGAAATCGTACAGGGCGCAGTAGCTGGTGGGAAATTCAGAGCTGGGGAGAAGCTCCGGCAAATGGATGTCGAGGTTTTTATCGCCACGTTTGCTCTTGGTGGATACCCGCCTCCGACCTCTCTTGGCACGGTGGGCTTTGTGAATCTCCTTGACCCCGGGCCGCACCGGTCGTGGCTCCTTACTACTGTCGAGGAGGTATAGTAGCAAAGGGGGTGACCCGGCAGCAAAAGACAGGGGACCCCGGTGCTCTATGCTCCCTGGGCAGATCACGCTGACATGCAAGTGGATGGTCTTCTTTGGGAAGGGAGACGGTGGCAATATCAATGGCGTTATATCCACTTCCACCCATTGGCTGCCAGCCGTGAAGTTCACGGCTTGGCGGATGCCGGGACACAGCGGGCATTTGTTGAAGTGCTCACGTTCTTTGACGCTGAAAAAGCTCAAAGAGGAGACGCAGGTTTGACTGTAAAGCAGCGTGGCCTTTGTCACCTCCTCTTTTTCTCGTATTTGATCCAGATTGTAGGACAGCCCGAGTGTGAAACTCTCTGTGGGAGAGAATACAACAGTGAGGAAATGTGTTTCTTTTTTAAGTAATTGTTATATTTGTATTCTTACTCTTAAATTATGTAAAACTTGCACTCCTTAATTTCGCCTGTGACTAGCATACTTACACGCCAGGATTTTTTTACATTAAATTAACAAACAAACCTTTCTAAAGTGACCTATTTTTAAGTAAGTCAGGGGGGCATGATCTTAAACACCACCCAGTGTGTATTTATGGTGACTACTCCCCTTCATAGCCAAGTTTAGCCTGTATATGAACACGGGAGGAACAGCAGTCTGGAGTTCAATACAAAGGACAAAAAAGTATGTTAAAAATAATGACTCAAAGGAGCATAAGGAGCCAAATATCAGACTCATTTTAATGGTTTTGGATTGCTCCATAGCAGAGTATCACTGACAGCAGAAGCCAAATCAGTCCCACAAAGCTAAGGCTCTTCTAAACTCCTATCGAATGCAGCTTTATTTTTTTACCCATTTGAAATTTTTAGTGTGCACATTAAAATCTACTGCCTTTTAATGTCAAAAGTTTGGCATGTATGGTTCTCAACTGGTCTGACTTCAGGGTCATCATCCCGCCCTTATTAAAAGCTCAGATCAAAAGCATGCAATTTTCCACTCTTCAGATGTATGGAATGAAAATAACGTGCCATATAACGTAGAAATATACAGTGGGACCTCGCTACTTCGCGGTTCGACGTTCGCGGATTCAGAGCTTCGCGGTCTGTAATGGTTAAAAAAAAAATTTTTTTTGAAGGTGCGTCGCACTTTGCAGATTTTCACTTTTGGCGGGAATATCCCTCGGCCGACGACCGTAGTCTTTAGAATGGAGGCACTTCACACACTGGTCCGGACCCGTTCTCGTTTCCCGGTGTTGTGCCCAAATCCGACTCCTGTACAGTCGGCCAACTGGGCGGAGATGTTTAGTAAGTTGTACGCCCGACCTAAAAGATGCACAACCGGGCGTCCGGGCAGACGTTATTTTGGACACTGTTAAAATGCTATATTTTTTGGGATGCTTGAGCATCCCCAAAACGGGCTTGCTACGCCCATGGTTGAACTAAACTTGTACATCTTTTTCAGCCCACCTCAACATTTGTTTTACATATCATCGTTGTTTTCTGCTCACCTTGATCGCTTTTGGAAAGACATTGCTCCTGCGGTTTGATGAGCCTGACGACATCGTAGTGCGCGCTCCCATCCGAGCTCCTTTGCGCGCTGTCTGGCGTTCTCCTGAACGCCGTGTCCGTCAAATACTTGATGTATTTGTGCTCAGGTTTAATCTTCTTTGCAGAAGTTGGCTTCCACCTGGAGCCTTCATGCTCGGAAAGAGCTTTGAGCAGCGGGGAGAAAATGGTTCCGTAGGCGAACTGGCTTAACTGGCTCAAGGAGGAGCATCGGACCTGCGGCGGGCGGCTGCTACACACCAGCAGTGAGATCAGTACAGTGCGAAAACAACCGAGGGCGACTGAAGTCGACATTTGTTTTGAATTCGTTTGAAATAAACGTGAGGGGAAAACTGGTCCGAAAATCGAAGCGAAATGGCCGCGCCGGAGCGTCCGACTGAGCGCACGTGGCGCTGCTGATCAACGTGGTCAGGTGTTGCCAATCAAGACTATGACGTCATCAGGTAAGGTCCGAGATCATGACGCTTCTTCTTCTTTTTTGGGTTTAACCATGCCGCTTGTTTCAGCAGCTATTTTCCAATTATTGTCAGGTTACACTTTCTTCCTATTTTAAACGTTTTCTATCATTTCTAATAGTGTGTACGGTATATATTTTTTGCAGGATTTTTTTTTAAAACATACTGCTTCTTAATAAGAAGTTTTCACAAGTGGGGGAAGAACAAATAAAAATGCTAAAAGAATTGCTTGTGTTGCTTATTTGGCATATGAAAACTTTTAACAAAAATTATCTTGGTTTTATTCTACGGAGTTTGTCTTGCTCTGAGTAAATAGGTGCCGTGTTGTGTTTGTAAGGTTTATTATTGCTTAATAACTGTCATGATTACAAATTTGAATCACCTGTGCCCGCTCATTTGGCGCCAACCGCCGCGGGTTCTGATTGGCTCCCTGTCACTATTTGAACCCATTCCTTTCTGTCCCCGGTTGTCAGTCTGTCTGCGAACCTCAGTGTATACTAGGCAAGCCTCTTTTCAGCCCTGACCTGTGCCGTTTTTGCTCCCGTCTGTCTCTGGCCACGACCTGTTTTGATCCTGACCACGTCTGCTCTCCCGTTCTGGCTTAAGACTTGTTACTGACCCCGAACACGCCTTTCTCTCCCAATTCCGGCTACTGACCAGTTTTTCCGTCCCTGACACAGCCATCGCTCGCTACAGAAGATCCACTTCCGTGTTCCGATCACAATCTGAGTACAAGAGCAACTTGCTTCCCGCGTCCAGTGAGAATCGGATAGTGGGCGCTGCCCTTCCTCTTTCTTTCAATAAAATTGTGAGAAAACATTATGCGGTTGGGTCTACCCTGTGTGCTGGTCGCGACAATAACAGTGTTGGGTGCATTACTGAAAAAAGTAGTAATTTACTAGCTACTTTATCTAAAAAGGCAGTTGCATCACCCCCCACATAACTGACAACCAAAAGCAGTGCATTACTCCAAAAGTAACTATCTAGTTACAAATTACCGTACTCGCATAGAAGCCAACCCTAAATGATTTAATAATTACACATAAAATAAATAGAATATGTGTACATTGTACACAAACTTATGGAAGCAGTGAATCCTTCATATTTGTTGGCTTGTGCGATCTTGAGAGCCTGCAAACAAAAACTTAGCTGAGACACTCAATATCCAGTTTGTCATTTGTCTTCGAACCACTCAATGACGCATTGCAAAAATAATATTACACATAAACGTACCAATATCCAGCACACTTTTACTGTAAATTCCGTGCTCACGTTTGCCCCATTGATTTACCGTTGGTTTGTTGTTCCTATTTAAGCCACGCCCCCTACGCCATGCGGTGCCTAATATCCGCTACTGGTGACACACAGCCATCTTTGCGTGCATAAACTGACCAATTGATTTCTGAATTATATAGTTGTAAATCCACCCTGGATGCAATTATATACAGGAGGGAGAATATTTCCATGAGGAAAAAAATCAGCGTTCTAATACTCTGTGCTTGAGATGGCCCAGCAAAAACTGTATTCAGTTGTACTTTGTAGGTACATATAACCATGCCAACATATGTTTTGATATTCTTTGCAGATAAAAGGTTGTATGTGACATTCTAAAACAGGCATGTTCAACTGTTCTCAGGCGGGCGGGATCAGTCACAAATGTCAACACCAAATATTTCTCTTGGTTGCTCAGTACTGTAATTTATCATCCAGGCTACATTTGTAGCCGAACCTAAAAATGATCATATCAGATGATAAGGGATCTTTTCTAAGCAAAACAGATTTATTAACAAACAAGGGAAAATATTTTTATGTTTGGCATTGAATGTGATAACAATTTATTGATTTTACATTTGATATAATGCAGCATTACATCCGAACAAACTCCCCACAAATATCACGAATTCAAGTGCAGGCTATGAATAAAAATATGTTTGCCTCAGTTGTCATATTGCTCTGAAAGAAAAATTAAAAAACCCGTAATGGGTAGTAAACCAGATCAAAGTACAAAGCTGGGCGTATTGAAGCTGAGAAAATAGTGTACAATATTGTCTTTAACATGAAATCAGATTAGACGTCAGCTATTTTACACCTTTACTGACCTCTAGCGGCGGGAAGGATAATTAAATTTGTATTATTTAAAAAGAATCATTAATTTTGATAGAAAAGAGCTAGAGACTTGCTTTATTTTTACATACTCAGTAATTTATGGTGGACAAGATTAAATCATCCACATGTTTGGCATGACCGTTTTAAATGAAGCAGGAGTGTTCAGTAACAAGCAGACACTGTATTTGTGATGTGATTTTAATAATTACCATAACAACAATAGAGTTACAAAATGTTATTAATAAAACGTTATAGTACTCGTTACTGAGATCAGTAATTGCGTTCCCGGAACGGATTACTTTGTATCGTGTTAGTCCCAACCCTGCTGATTAGCGCGAGTATTTCTAAAATAACAAGTTAATGCATTGAATTATCTTTATTGTCATTGATATCGACGTTGTGAAACTTTGTATGCAACGAGATTAGACACGGCACTCCGTGGTAAAACATGTAAAAGAACAATTTGAAGAGAAAAAGGATAAACGACTATCAGGATGAATAGGCAAAAAAATAAATAAAAACGTAGTGCTTATTAAACTAGCCAAAGTTTGGAAAAAAAAATGTCACGAGGCGTGGTGGCGTGAAAGGTGACCGGACCAGAACGAAGGCAGGAGGCATGAAGGGAGAACTCAAATGCGTTGACGATCCATAAGTTTTATTTAATAAAAATAAAAGTCGCCCAATACTCCGAGGCAAAACAGATCAATACAGAGTTCCTCCGGCACGAACTCAACAGGACAAGGCATAACAGACTAAAACATGACAAGGCATAACAGACTAAAACAGGACAAGCATAACAGACCGGGATTGAATATAAGAGTAATGAACCAGCACCCGCCAAACCCAAAATCCAGCCTTAAATTGCAGAACAGCAATCAGCTGATCTGCTTCAGCTTGAGTTCGGGGGCGTGGCATACTGGTCGTCATGGCGACCGTGACAAAAAATGCAATAAAAGAGAACAGTGCTTCGTACAAGAATGCAATGAAAAGAATATCATGTTATTACTATGTAGTTACTATGTTACAATGAAGGTATTACAATGTTGTGGTCATAAGAAGTAGGTTTAAAATAGGCTAAAACAGGTTAGAAATTAATTTTCCAAGAAAATCACAATGACTCATCACTGGTGAGCTTTTTGCACAAACAAGGACTCCGACCTCCAACGTTTTTGGGCTACTCTGGTTTGTTGAGGGGGCTACCTGGTGCCAGTGTGTACCACATGGGTGACCCCTGGTAAAGAGTGCATCCAATTTGTGGATAGCATGCATAGCACATGATATCTCACTTGTTGCTGTTCTGCTTCTTATGAGGATGGAACAGTTTACCAATGGTGTTGAGTCCTTTTGGCTGCACCCCATCCGCCACATCCTCCTTGTCCCAGCATTCGGAAATCCGCTCGCCCCCCACGAGGACCTTAACCTCCTCCGACACGCCCGGCCCCAAATAGTGCCGGGCCTTCTTGCCATTGTGGTCCCTCAGGTCAACCAGGGCCCCGTACCGCTTCACCAGCAAAAGCATAACTTGGGTTTGGCCGTGCATGGCGGCGATGTGCAGGGGGGTGTACCCCCCATGAGCTTTGCAGTCCACGTTAACGTGTGCACGCATCAGTCTGCGGATCATCTCGCCGTTGCCGTCCTTGGCGGCCCAGTGCAGCGCCGTGAAGCCTGATATGAAATCCTTTTTTTGGGCTAGGCGGGGGTCTCGCAGGAGCATGGCGTGGACATGCCCCCACCGTCCAGAACCGCACTTGACCAGCCACTCGTGGGTTGGAAGGTCCAGGGGCACCGAGCATTCATCTGGACGCACGTTTCTCCAATTGGGAGGCGCCTCATTGGAAACTGAGTGATGATCTTCAGGAGAGAAGGTGACTGCTACGACGGCAAAAACAGCATTTGCTGATCTTCCACTCTGATTTCTGCAGACGTTTAACACTTTGAGAGTCGTTTCTGACGAACTTGAGTGCAACGGGATGTTTTTGTTCTTCACTTTGGAGGAGCCGTTTCGCAAAGTGGAACAGGACAAAGGTTTGTGCACGGGGGGCACGTCTTTTGCAAAGTCTCGGTACCTTTTTTTCACCGCCACGAACTTGACCCCATCGATCTGTCGAACCACGGCCACGCTGTTGACCAACTTTTTGAAAAGCTCTCTATTTTGTTGCTTTTCGGCGGGCGGGCCCCCGTGAATGATAGCGCCGAAGTGGCCCACTAGTTCGGAGTTCCTCACTTTGCCGCCTCGCTCCAGTAAAAAAGACAACACGGACTCTTGGGTCAAAGCCATCACGGTAGAGTCCGATTGGGTGCGAGTTAAACGGGGGAAAATGGCGGTGGAAGCGACTATTTATCCATTGATCTTCTCCTGTTTGGTGCGTTCATCCAACCTGCAGCTTCCGGTGCCCCCCTTATTCTCCAGTGCTCTCTCTCTCTCTCTCGCTCTCTCTCGCACTCGCGTATTCTCTCCAATTTTAAAATCTGACATACTTTTAATTCAATCTGTTATTTAAAAATTCTCTGCATTCTCACGCAGATCCTGACGTAATACAATGACGTCACCGAATCATATTTACTGTTTGATTCTTTTTGTTGAAAAGAAAAGTGTAGTTTTGGCTTGGGACGGAGATGTGCCCCCTTCAATATTGAAAAAGCGTTTTTTTTTTCGGACAAATATTATGGGATCACTTAAAAACAGGCGCTATGTCTCCACCAATATCGGGCAATCACTGATTTGTTCCCAACAAGGAGGAAAAATAAAATTAAAAAACCTATCAATAATCGTTTTACAATCAAATCTAACATCCCAAAATTATACTTTAATTGTGAGCCTCCGAAAAGACCCCCAGCTAAGGCACATTTTTATACCAATAATCAGGGCTGGGTAGGGTTACTTTAACTGGATTACTTTCAATTACTTTTGGATTAATCCAATACCAAATATGCTAATAAAAGACAAAATAAACTAAATACGAATAAAATTACTAAATTTTGTGCAGGCTTGGGGAGTAACGGAACACATGGAACGGCAAAAATGATGTTGCAAGCTGTTTGGATTTATTTTAATTCTGTTTCTGTCACATTTTATGTTAGTTTTGCCGTAGATAAAAAAGATCAAAGCCAGGAGAGAAAGCTTATCACGTGTTGTGAGTCATAATTTTATTCATATTTAGTTTCTTTTGTCTTTTATTAGCATATTTGGAATTGGAGTAATCCAAAAGTAATTGAAAGTAATCCAGTTAAAGTAACCCTTCCCAACCCTGCCAATAATGTATGATTGTGGCTTATCGTTTGTGCTTTTGAATCTCCATTCTTGTGATGGATGCAGTGCAGTGGTTAGCCTAACATGTGAAAGGTCCCTGATTCAAAAATATGTTGGCCTGGAGCAGATGGGCGCCACCAGGCTGTACTTGCCCAAGACACACCACAGTAAATGGTGCCTCTACAACCCCAGTGGTTAAGGGGGGGGTTTAAGGGTTATTGATCTATCTTCGTTATTCATTATCCATTATCCGTTATCGGTCAGTTCATAATACGCTACAAAGCCTAGGAGCCGGGACACTTACTCTCAGCCAAAAGGCCAAGCTAAGGTCCTAGCCCTAAAGCCTTGCTGCGATCATTGCGAATGCACCGTTCCCGGAGGTACTGCAATACCGGGCCGATGCGTGGAGTGGACAGAGCAAGCTCATATTCCATCTCCGAAATGCAAAAATCAAAGATAGTGACTTCATAGAAAGTACACAAAAGGCCAAGCTAAGGACTTAGCATCAAGGCCAAAGGCCATGATTATAAAGTACACAGTCCAAAAATCCAAACAACCAACTAAAACATTTTGACTTGGTCATTTTGAAAGTTGCTCGCATGCTGAATAAGTGTGAGCACAACTATTTTAAGTGATCGGTTATTCCAACCGTAATTGTAATTTCCAAACTACAACGCCTTCATTCAATTCATTTTTAGGGATGACAACAATATAAACTCTATTCAACTGCTTTACAATAAGATCTGAACAATACACCGCTCAATAGGTCCACGACATGGGTTCCCTGCCAACTGTTTTAGGGCACAGCTCGTTTGCCATGGCAACAGCTACATCCAGAGGCCCTCACCGGGAAAGCACTTGATAGGGATTACTCGCGCAGCAAAAGCAGGCTCCACTGTGCAGCAGTGGCGCTGCATTCGGCTGCTTCACCACCCAAGAGAGCTGTCATGTCCTCCACTTTACGCAGGGTGTTGCCTTAAAGTGGCCATATTTAAAGACAAGCATCGTGCGTTCGGGATGAGAAGCAAGACACCCGTCACCATGGCGGCCAGTGAAGCGGACGTTTTTGCTGTAAGCATAATCGTCGAATTTTGACATTCGAGTGTCAGGCATGGAGGGGTGGGGGTGATGCTATGATTGAGAGCGGGTATGCGGACATTATCCTGCAGGGGCTTTTACGCAACTGGTGCGTTGGTTGTCGTTTTCAGAACATCCTTTTTTGTGAGTGCATGAAAATCTGGGAACGGTTCTTTTGAAAGAGTGAGAATATTGCACACTCGAATGCCTCGACCACTAAAAGCCACGCAGTTAAGAGGATAAACGGCATGCGTAGTCAAGTGACTTGCTTTAAAATTCAGCAGCGCTTTGCGACTTATGATAAATGTGTAGTGGGACTGTTGGAGCACGTTTTATTTAATATCGATAAAAGGTTTAAAGTTCAATAGGCAGTCAATATAAGGAGGGAATACATCAATACAATTTTGAGCTTGCATGGAGAACAGGAGAGAACTGGACAAAACACTGAAGATGTAAAAATTCAACCTGATCTAATATTCTTCCCACAAGCCCTGTCTTTTTAATATAATCTCTTAGGTTACATAAAGCCGATCAAGCGTAAATGGTGCGTGTATCAAAGAAATAACAAATCGTGACAATGATACAACAGATCACAAGATATCAATAACAGTCAGAATAAACAACTGTTCATCTGCCAATGAGAATACGCACGCATTTATTATATAACGTATTATATAACATTAATCTCATTTCTATGCTTTTGCACATTTGAACCTTTTAATCGTTTTTACCAAGCACTGAAAGGATAAGCTTTCCAATTTCGCTTTAATATTGTATAATGACAATACTGTTGTCACGACCAGAACGGAATAAGGACCCAGATGCGTGATGTTAACCACAAGTTGATTGAGATAAAGAGGAAAGACAGCGCCCGTGATCCGGTGCTCGCTGGACGCGGGAAGCAAGCCACTCACAGAATCGGAACGTGTTCTGAATGCGGAAGTGGATCTTCCGGAGCAGGAGATGGTAGTGTGATGGTAGGACAGGAGAGCAAAACGTGGTCGGGATCAAAAAAACAGTCGTAAGCCGGGACAGGAGATCAAAACGTGGTCGCGGTCAAAAAACGGGGAAATCAGGAACGGGCGGGTGGAAAACGGGTGAAAAAAGCGGGACAGACGGGAGTCAGAGTCAAAATGCTTGCCTTGTAGAAACGAAGGTTCGCTGACAGACTGACAACAGGCGAGTGAAAGGACTGAGCTTAAGTAGAACCGGGAACCAATCAGGAAGCCAGCAGCGGCTGGCGTCAAATAAGCGAGCACAGGTGAAATTAGCCAGTCATCATGACAGATGTAAAGGCCACTCATTTCTTCACCAAACATTGTGAAGTACTAGTTAAAATAATGATCCATTGTCCACAAAAATAGTAAAAAAAAAAAAAATGTCACAACAACCGAATCCTGGCATCTTAAGCAATCTTCTTTGCAGGTGTTCAATAGTCAAAATAGAACCACATTCTTCATTGTAAGCTAGCAGAATTAAAAAAATGTCCGAATAAACATTAAAAATATTCTTGTCAATTAATCCAATGTCCACAAGCTACTATGTAAATATGAGAAATAAAGATAAAACTGCCTGTTTTGACTGTGTTATGTTTTTATTTCAGTATAATTTTTGTTTGTTTTTTCATTCAAAAAAAATTCACAGTATTTTGCTATATTTTTCTCACAATGTAAAATTATTGAGGAGAAATGCAGAGAAATAGTTGAAAAAAAATTATATTGAAAAAAGACGCTCACAAACAAAGAAAAAAGGAAAAATATTACAGAATGAAAACATTTATCCACCAACTTAACAAAAACATGTTTACTAGGATAAATTCACCATATTTTTTACCCGAATCTCTTAGTCAACTACTACACAATTATATCTTGTTATTTGTTTTACTTATGATTATATACCAAATTTATAAAGCATCTTGTATCCACAGCAGGCTTCAGCAACCTTTTTTAAGATGAGAGCTACTTTGTTGTCACTGATTAGCACAAAGAGCTACCAGTTTTTTGTGCGTATGCAAAATACCACGTTATTATTCTTTTATTAACGTTGTGCATATTAGAAGCCGAGTTAAAAATAGGCTACATTAAAAAAATCTGCCTTGCCAAAGGGCACTAAGTGATCCGTATACATTGTCATGTCTGTTTAACGCAAAGTCATGAAGAGTTCAAAGAGTTTAAATAATTCAAAGCGATGATGTATCAAAGATTTCTAGCATATACAAAACTCACAACCTTTACTGCTAAAGATTTTATGTTTCACTCTTGTTCGCTGCCAATACGCCGAGCTTTATGGAGTTTTTTGGCGTTGTTCAGTCCTCGTCTGAGTATTCAGTATGCAGATTATGCTTTCTTGTTTTCGGTCTGTTTGAGTTTAATAATTTTCTCCAACCTTATAGCAGGCATTGTCACGGTTGCCATGGCGCCCAATTGACCCCGCCCATATGGCGCCAGCTGCGGTTCATTGACAGATTGGCTTACCTTCTATTTAAGTTCAGTGTTCTCACTCTCCCTTTGTCAGTCCGTCAACGAACCTCTGCCCCGCAAGTCGTGGGTTCTGACTTTGTCCTGTTCCCTGTTGGTATTTCCTGTACGGTATTGTTCTCGTGTATTTTGTCTGTTTAATATTGGTTTTCAGTTTAGTCCCCTTCTATTTTTGTCCTGTTTATTATTCTCTCCAGTTTCCATTTGTCCTGTTTAATTTCGATATCGTGTTTCAATATCAACCCTGTCTGTCCCGTCTTGTCCAGTATTGACCCCATCTGTCCGATATCTGCTTGGGCAATTGGTGTCGATCTCGTCGGTCTCTGGCTTCCTGTCTTTCCACGCCAGACCGCTGCATGACTCTCCATTTCCCGTAAAATAAAAGGCTTGTGTAAGAACGTCACGCGTTTGGGTCTTGATCCTGTTCTGGTTCATGACAGGCATGGGTTGCAGAGACTGATTTGGTGTAACCTTGACACCTTTGATGATTGAGAATCCTAAGACTTTGTCATTCAAATCAGGTCATAATAACAGGTTTAGCCCTTAATCACACAAGTCTCCCCTGATCTAAAACCCACACAAGGGCAAGGAAATACTGGAAAACTTGTGATACACTTTCCAGGATGACCAGGCTGCAATCCATTTTTCAAGGGCATCAACATACTACTACAATACAGTATTTTTATTCATACTCCTTTGTGAAGAAATCCTCTTCTAATATCATATTTTTGTGTCTACATTGATGGGGTCCCCTACTTCGGTCACACCAGAACGTGACATTTATAAATTATAGGGAATTTTTAAAAAAGATGTGGAAGAAAATATTATGTACTCAAAGACACTGATCATGTCAATGATTTCTCATGCCAGGATCCCTAATATACAGTGTATCATTTCAACTCAAAGTAAGTACTGTGTAATTAAAACACATGAGGCACAATACAAAAATAATTCCTGTTTACACTTAAACACACAAGTCAAGGGTTTAAACAGACAGAGCAGGGTACAGACAAACCACGTGAGGAAAAAAGACCAAAGGGGAGCTCATCCACACTGAGAATGATGAGAGACCACAGCCACGAGGACCCCAGATTGACTCTTGTTGGGTCTTGATCAGGTGTATTGTAGAACAAGACAGTTTATCACAATGTTAGAAAATGAGTGAAAAGCTCCAGTTTCCAAGTAGGAGAAAGCATGACTTACATACTAATTGTGTAAACGATCTTATCTGTGTTTATAAATGTTATCATTTTTATAATCTTCCAGTAAAGCTTAGTTGAGACAAATATTCTATATTAAATTCTCCAAAAACTAGATAGGACAGCTTGTGACGATGCATGTATGAGGATAAGTGGCAGTTGATTCGCTGTGGGAATTATCAGATTCAAGACAAAGCTTTACAAACATAGCATCCTGTTCTGTGAGCACAGGCTGGCTGGTGGGTACCACCAGGCTAGCTGGCTGAATACCATCCCATCCCGTAAAACAACATCCAGATAAAGAGCTCATTGTATGTGTGTGTTGAAAAGGCCGAGACAAATCAGTGTTGCATTGAACACATCCCAGTCCTCATGGTGAGCTCCTTGAAAATGCAGTTTCTCATCAGCATGGAGCAACCCGTCTCACTATGCATACACAAACTGCAGGTCAATTAGTAGTCTTTTAGTGCACAATATACCCTATAAGCCTTAAAACCTTTTTTGCTATTAGATCAATTTATTTGTACATTTATTGCTTTCAATTTTTAGACCTATTTTATATTTTATAATCTCTTTTTAAAAATTATTATTTTTTAATCATTTTTGAAGGGGCGTCGCTACTTTGCGGATTTCCACTTTTCGCGGGTGGTTTTGGTCCCCATAAACCGCGATAACCGAGGGATTACTGTATACAGTACTTCTTAGTTTTATTCTTTGTCAATTTTTACGTTAAATGACTGTGTTCCAGAATGAAGTCAAACGGACCTTGGAGCTCGGGGGTCACGTGGGTTTCGACAGTCTTCCAGATCAGTTGGTCAGCAAATCAGTCACACAAGGTTTCAGCTTCAACATCCTCTGCGTAGGCAAGTAAAGCCCGACGTTACTAGAGACGCAGACCTACTTACAAACAATTTAGGTTCAGGACCATTGTTCGTAAGTTGAATTTGTTCGTAAATTGCTTCAGCGCTATATTTTGTATGGAATGTATGTTTAAGGTTTATATAAGTACCTTTAACGCTTTTATAAGTAACCTGTCTTGTTTTGTACTAAAAATAAGCATTTCATAAAATAACATGCTCTATAAAGACAAATAAAGTTAAGTTTAACTTACTTTTGGAAGATGAGCTTCAACAGACGACCTTCTCCTCCGTGGTAAAAAGTGGCCAAAAAAAGCGATCAAACCATTTTCTCAACTGCATCAAGCTTTCTTATTCCACTTTTGTTCCAGAAGTAAAGGCTCGCCTCTTCTTTACACTTTACACCAACCATATTGAATGGATGCACAAGATATTAAACGATAAAAAGGTCAAAGTTCTTAGCGCGCTGGAGATACAGTATAGAATATTTACACACTAACTAGGAAGAGGAAGCGGATTTCTTCCTCTGAGTGGATGCTGGGTGATCTCTCACAGCACCACCACACGCCGGTAGTGGCGGAAAGAAGCACTACAGTAATGTCCTCTACTCAGAAAAAGGTGCACACAATACAAAATCTAACTTACAGCAATTTTTCGACATCCCGAAAAAAATGTTTGTATATACTGTTTTTCGTAAGTCTAATAGTCGTAAGTAAGGGGAGCGTCTGTATTCTCATCATTTATTTGTTTTGAAACATAAACTTGAGTGCTTCTTCCGCAGGTGAGACCGGCATCGGCAAATCCACCATGATGAACACACTTTTTAACACGAGGTTTGAAAGCGAAGAGGCCAGCCACTATGAGAAAGAGGTGCTTCTACGACCGCATACGTATGACCTGCGGGAGAGCAATGTCAACCTCAAACTGACTGTCGTGCACACTGTTGGCTTTGGGGACCAGATCAACAAAGGAGAAAGGTGATAGAAACAGTATAAAAATCAGGCACTTGTAGAATAAATGAGTGACTGCATAGAACAGTTTACATGCAGACCATAATCTGATTGGAAATACAATCTCGCTAGTCTTCTGATTATGTAAAGCCATGTAAACATGCGCAATAACCTGATTACGTCTTTAGACCGACTGTGAGTATTCTGTTTGCAATGTTTGGGTTAATCCTTACATTTTAGGCTACTCGTTCACGTACTCGCATTGGAGTAATACGATTATTTGTATAATGCGCAGTTTCCTTCCCTAGGAATACTTTTATGGACTTGTAGTACAGAGACAAATTATACACATAATGGCCAGCTTACTCTCCAAAAACTGTTTTGGCTGATTTCTCACAGACATCTCAGTATTTTTTTCTAAAATGCCATAGTTGTATCCATCTATATATAGTGAAAATCCATACTTTTGGTAAAACATGTATGAGCACATTTTGCAAATGCACAAGACACAGCAATATCGCTCACTTTTGGAGTACGGAGGAAACAAGCATGGCAACTTGTTGGATTTGAAGAGTGACGTGAGCAAAATCATTTTTTATGGAATGTCAAAAGGTAAACAGAGAGTATTGACGTTGGAATAATCGAAACACTTGGAAACGCCATGTATACAAGGTTATTTGTTTGCGTCTAGGCATGTGAACTATTTGCTTGGATTGCTCCAGGAATCCTTTTCCAATTGAATTATTGCTCGCATGTAAACATAGTCACCAACTGACTAGCTAACTTATCCTCCAATAAAAAGTCCTTTCAATTCAGATTACTTGTGCATGTATACACATTCCTGTAATCCGATTACTTGTGCGCACGCATTTTTCCTTACTCGGGATATTTTGATGCCCTAAAGCACTGTAGGACTTGAGACAAATGCTACACATAAACTCTGGTTTACTTGCTAAATAAACCTTGTGTGTATTGGTTGATTTATCTAGGACATTTCCATTTTATTTTCTCCCAAAATTGATCTTTCTTTATATAGAGGATGACGTCCAGCTTGTATCCATCCACCAGCTCAGTAGCCTAGATGGTAAGGCGCCCGCTTTGAGACTGGGAGGTCGGTGGTTCGCGCCCCGGCCGAGTCATTCCTAAGACTTAAAAAAGTGGTCGGCGGCGCCCTCTGTTGGCTGCGGCTGCATCGGCTCGCTACAACGGGTCAGGTGCAATCGACATTTCGTTCTGTGTACATTGTTACACAGAATGACAATACAAGGAAATTATTATTATTATTATTATTATTATATAGTTGTAGTACATACAAGCTCATTTTGTAATCACATGAGCTCACTTTTGGAGCGCGGCGCAAACAAGCAGAGTACTTTGTTGAGTTTTGTGAGATACATGAATGAAATCATCCTTGAATAATTGTCAAAGGTTAGATGTGGAAACCACCTCTATTTAAGTAAGGATGTCGCTCTTGCTTCACCCTTGTAATAAGAATACTCACAAACGCCAGGTGTATACCTTTATCTCTCAGCATTTAAAGCAGGGATCTCAAACCTTTTTCAAGCTGAGATCAACTTTTTGTCAATAATTAGCGCAAAGGGCACTTAGTTTGAAATTAGTTTCTAAAATAGCATCTTTGCTAGATGGCTTACTTAATGTCTGAAAGGGTAGCTAGATAGTTAGCTAAAAATGTAAAGAGGTAAAAAACTGAAAGGGAGCTAGATAGCTAACTAAAAGAGCAAAAATAACAACTAGACAGCCAGATAGCAAGCTTAAAACGAAGTTAGACAGCTACCTACAAAGGAGGTCAAAATTCAGCTTGATAATTAGCCCAAAAAGATCAAATGTTAGCTAGCTAACATACAAAAACTGTAAAAAGCTAGCTGGATAGCTTGTTAAATAGTTAAAACGGCAGGAATATAACTAGCTACAAAGCTAGAAAGGAAGCCAGATAGCGAGTTAATAAAACTGCATATATTGCACATAAATTGGAATTTAGTTTGTTATATTTCTTTAAAATAAATCAATAAAAAGGTGAATAATTACAGTTGTTTCATACACGAATACATTCTTATTCTATACTCTTAATTATTTGCTTGGAAATAATGATCAACACTTGAAAACATTCTTTGTCAGGAAGCCTATGAACTGGAATGTATTTATTTGAACTTCTAAAGAACAACGTATCATGTTATTACTATGTTGTGACTATGTTATTACCAGATACATTATTAAAATAGGGCTAAATAGACTCAGTTTATCAATTAAAAAAAAATCACTTTACTAGAAAATTACAATGACCCAGCACTGGTGAGCTATTTTTAGAACAGGTCCGCGGGCACCTCAACGGTTCTTAGGGGGCACCCTGTTGCCCGCGGGGACCACGTTTGAGACCCCCGACGTTAAAGATTCATTTGAATTGCTCCAAATATCCGATATTCAGCTTCCAATCGGATTATTGTCTGTATTTAAAATATTCAATGATCTCAAACAAGCAGCTCTCTTTTCTAAAATGAAATACCCGTTTAAAACGTTTTTTTGTTTTGTCTGCAGCTATAAACCCATTGTCGACTATATCGACGCTCAGTTCGAGAGGTATCTCGAAGAGGAGCTAAAAATCAAACGTTCCCTTTGCAACTTCCACGACACGAGAATCCACGTCTGCATCTATTTCATCGCTCCCAACGGCCATTCCCTCAAGTCGCTAGATTTGGTTACCATGAAGAAGCTCGACAGCAAGGTGGCCGCGAAACGGCGTGAATTTTTTTCCTGTCTCCTAGAAATAACTCCTATTTGGTTGTTTGATTTTTAGGTGAACTTGATCCCTGTCATAGCGAAGGCAGACACCGTCTCCAAGGGTGAACTGGACAAGTTAAAGATCAAGATCATGAGCGAGCTGGTCAGCAACGGAGTGCAGATATACCACTTTCCGACTGAGGATGAGGCCGTTGCTGAGATCAACTCGTCCATGAATGTGGGGCTCTCGCATGCACACACTCACTCACTGTGTCTGTTTTTTTTTTTTTTTTACTGAATACAAGTTTGTCATACCACTAGGAGGGGCTAAATATTACACAAGGTCCCTTTAAGAATCTGGTCTTAGTTTTATTGTCAGAACCAGAACAGGAGGAGGACCCAGATGCGTAACGTTTCTCACACAAGCTCTATCTTACTGGAATGGGGCAGTCATGCACGTCAACACAATCGCCAGTGATTCGAATAAGTAAGGCAGAAGTCTGGCGTGGAACAACAGGAAGCCAGAAGCCAACAGGATAGATACCAGTTACACAAGTAGATACCGGACAGATGGGGTCAATACCGTACAGGACGGGACAGATAGGATCGATACCAGATACACGAGCAGATACCGAACCGACGGGGTCGATACCGGACAGGGCGGGACAGACAGGATTGATATCTGATACAGGAGACTGGAGACAGATTTCAGACAGGACGAGACAGATGGGATCCATACCAGACACTGGAGACTGGAGTTCGATATCAAACAGGACGAGGTAGACGGGAACGATACCCAATACTGGAGATTGTAGCAAGGTGTCAGACCGGACGTGACAGACGGGATCGATACCAGACAGGATACACAAGCAAGAGAACGTACGGAGTCAAAACACGCGTCTTGCGTGTGCAGAGGTTCATTGACAGACTGACAAAGGGTAAGTGAGAGCACTGAGCTTAAAAAGGAGGGAAGCCAATCAGTCAACGAGACGCAGCTGGCGCCAAACGGGCGGGGCCAATTGGGGGCAATGGGCAAACGTGACATTTAGAGCTTTGAGTTGATCATTGTGGTTAGGGTAAAGGTTATAATATCATTTGTGGTTGGTGTTACGGGCGGGGGCCTGTGCATTATATCAATAGATGTTGTGTCGGTGTATTGCAACATCCATTACAGCCTGGTTATCCTCATGTGCTGTCCCTTGTCAAGGTTTCTTAATTTCCTCATGCTGACGTTTTGCGCTTTTCCTGCCCTCATGTAGGTTTTAGATCAAGGGATGGTGTAATGATAGTCAGTAGTCTGTAATAGTCTGTGGTCTGTGCAGTAAGGGCTATACAAATAAACATGACTTAACTTGACGCACTCACTCACTCACTATCTAAAGAAGTTTCATTCTTTATACCATTCACCAACGAACCGAAATTACTCCTTCACGCCACCTCAAAGAAACAGTATTTGAGCACTTATTTACACACGAAAACAACACTTTTGAGAACACTCACTCGTTCATAAAATACTCATTCTCTCACTCACGTTTTTTTCTGCGCCACTTATCCTCACCAGGGTCTCTGGGGGTAATGCAACCCATCCCAGGCATCTCCGGGCAGTGGGCAGGGGACACCCTGAACTCTTCACACACGTTTTCATGCTCAAAAATACAGTCATTCAGTCATGATTTTACAACTTTTTCATTAGTTGTGCGTTATTTTGTAGCCAGAAGTGGCCTTGAACATTATCATTTTGTTTGACCTTATGAATTGCCCTGTTAAGATAAGAACCAATGTAAGCCATTTTCCTCTTTGCACTGATGAACTATCTGTAGCTATTGTCTGTGACTAATTTGTGCCCAGAATATTCTGTAAATAAAACATTTGAAGTATATGTTCATCATCCAAGCCTTTATTTTAATAGCTGTACACTAACAAACAAAATGTACCCATTAAAAAACATGAATTCTCTCACTTACTAACCCATCTAAAATCAATCCTGAACTCACTTGAACACAATGGATTCTTGGCCCCCTTTAAGTGCTGAGAATAGCCACTAGATGACGCAGTCTCCTTTGTAAGTGGGATTCTTGTCGCTTTGGGTGCATAAGCTAATACTATACACTGATTTTATTATTTTGAATTTCTGTTTACTGCCATGTTGTCCAACAAATGGAAAACGCTGAATCAACATCAAAATGAGTATTAATGTGACCGTGTTTCATTGTCATCTTTTATTGTAGACGCACCTGCCATTTTCTGTTGTCGGCAGCGTCGAAGACGTCAAAGTAGGCGCTAAAATCGCCAAAGCGAGACTGTACCCTTGGGGATCAGTCCTAGGTGAGTCTAACCTGTGCATCTTAAAAAAAACTCGTGCACTGTAGTTCCCCTGAAAAACAAGTTTGCGCCTTTGAATATAAAGCTGGTGCACCTAATAGGCTGATAATACAGTCATTAAAATGAGGAATGCATAATCATATTGAAATGCTTCTACAGTAACCATTCATGAATGAATCAAAGTCAGTTTGTTGTGATTATTGATGTGTTGTTTGTAGATGTATACATCTCTATGAGCCGGCTTTTAAAGAGAACGACGAGAGTCGGCTTTCTCCTTTCAATGCGCTTTTTTTCCTTGGGAAGGTGGCAGGTGCACCTGATCGGCTAACAGGGTTGGGTAAAGTTACTTTAACTGGATTACTTTCAATTACTTTTGGATTACTCCAATACCAAATATACTAATAAAAGACAAAAGAAACTAAATATGAATACAATTACTAAACTTTGTGCAGGCTTGGGGAGTAACGGAATACATGGAACAGCAAAAATGATGTTGGCAAGCTGTTTGGATTTATTTTCATTTAGTTTCTATCGCATTTTATGTTAGTTTTGCCGGAGATCAAAGCCAGGAGAGAAATCTTACCACATGTTGTGAGTCATGATTTTATTCATATTTAGTTTCTTTTGTCTTTTATTAGCATATTTGGTATTGGAGTAATCCAAAAGTAATTGAAAGTAATCCAGTTAAAGTAACCCTACCCAACCCTGTCGGTTAATATGCATTTTTTTTCTTCAGGGATTCTCTGTTGTTGACATTAATTTTGTTGAGTTTATAAAATTTTTTGGGTTTCATTATTTATTTTTTTGATATTGATGAGTAGTAAATATTTCAATGTTTCCTGTGTTTTTCCGGGATACTGTGTTTCAATTATAGTTTTTTTAGGTAACAGATTATAAGCGTATTCTTGTGCCTAATAGTTTATTCATTTACATATTTTATATAGAATAAAAAACGTTAAAATGCCCCCCCAAAAATCAATGTAAGGTGAAACAATAAAAGCTATTAAATAGTTGTGAAAACAGGAGTTCCCTAAATTTACGTTTTATGAAATAAGTTTTTCAAAATGTTCTAATGTTTTCATGGTTTGAATTTTATGCGCCTTATAGTCAGTCCGCTCTGCCTTTTAGATGAGAAAATAGCTTTCAGAGGAATATTTTTAGGGTGCGCCTTATAATCAGGTGCGCCTTAAAGTCCAGAAAATACAGTATGAAGGACTTTTTCTATATTTTTTTTTAACTCAACCCAGGCTCTTACTTTGGTTTTAATACCATGCGTCATATGGTCAGTATATATGAAACCTTATAAGGGACTTTTGATTTTTTTTTTGTCCCTTAGTGGAGAACGAGAACCATTGTGATTTTGTCAAACTGAGGGAGATGCTGTTGCGTGTGAACATGGAAGATCTACGGGAGCAAACGCACGCTCGCCACTACGAGCTATACCGACGCTGCAAGCTGGAGGAGATGGGCTTCAAAGACGCCCATCCCAACAGCCAATCATTCAGGTCGGATTAAGGAAAACGTGATGTCTCATGAAAACATTTTCTGCCTAGCTTCTGTTGTAAGATTTAAATGTGTCACTGACTATGTTTAGTCGCGATTATATCGTTTCTTCATTTATAACCTCTTCATTTATTTCGTAGTGAATATATAACTTCATTTATTCAGTCATGATTTTACAACTTTCTCATTATTTTAGTTGTGTGTTATTTTTTAGCCAGAAGTGTCCTCGAACATTATCATTTTATTTGACCTAATGATTTGCCCTGTTAAGATAAGAACCAATATAAGCCATTTTCGTCTTTGGACGAATGAACTATCTGCAGCCATTGTCTGTGACTAATCTGTGCCCAGAATATTCTGTAAATAAAACATTTGAAGTATCTGCTCATCATCCCAGCCTTTATTTTAATAACCGCACCTTCTTGCTACCCAGAATCAAAAAGACCTGCTGAACAATAAAAATATGTTTAACTACAGTTTCTTACATGTGTAAAAGATATTTCCAGTGTTGTTTTGTAGCAGTACAACATAATTCGTTCCTACATTTCGATTTACATTCCTTTTAAACACTCATTTTCGGTTGCACTACATACCAAAGCGACATTTAGTGGTCAAATAATACACACTGTAACACATGTAAGTGTAGCCCACACCAATTATTATCACTAATTTATTTTAATATCAATTTTTAACGTTCTTTTTTAAATAAGAATTTTTTTAGAAAATATATGAAATCAGGAGACTATTTTTTATCAGCGCTTATCTTCTGGAAAACTTAATTTGGCCAAACCTCAACCAGACCTTAGCTTCTGCTGCTCCAAGTAAAATGAGTTTCAGACCCTTGTCCTCGATCTAGGTCTGTGTTGCTGTTACCTTTTGACTTATACCACTTTTGTAAATGAAATGATTTCATGATTAAAATTTGACAAATGTCTTGCAAAATTAAATACAATTGCAACTTTCTTCATCTGCAGCCTGCAGGAGACCTATGAAGCCAAGAGGAAAGAGTTCATCAGAGAACTGCAACATCAGGAGGAAGAAATGAGGCAGCTTTTTGTCAACAAAGTCAAGGAGACTGAAGCCGAGCTGAAAGAAAAAGAAAAAGAGGTGACAGTTAATATTAATAACACGTCGAGGCACTTGTGATATCAAATGTTTTTACTTTGTAGCTGCATGAGCGGTTTGAGCAGCTTAAACGGCTGCACCAGGAAGAGAAGAAGAACCTGGAGGAGAAAAGAAGAGAGCTGGAGGAAGAGATGAACTCCTTCAATAGGAGGAGGGTTGCTGCAGAGACGTTGATGGGCCAGGGCCTCCAAGGTGGCGCTCAACCTTTCAAGAAGGACAAGGACAAGAAAAAGTGAGTGCACTTTTCTTTGATATTTTAGATGATGACTATGAAATCTGCTTTACTGGGACTAAAATGGTGACGAAAAGATCTTCAACAGATCTCTATGATTATGTTTTTAAACTATCCAACTCCAAACAAAATATTGAATTTAATATACTGTATGTTCCAGAATATTAGTCAAACATATTTTCCCAAAAGTTTGCAGTACCTGTAATCCTTATCAACCTATAGATGAAAAAATAGTTTCACAGTCACACACAGTACTATGCTGTGTCTATGTTGTGCGACAACCACGCCAAAAACAAACTTTGTTCGCTTCTAAGCTAAAACCAATGGTCATTTTGATCAATGCTGAAAACGTACTCCCTCTTATTTTCTGAAAGTAAGATTTTCTGTTTCTGCGACCACCAAAGCCGCATTCCGTTTAGCCAGCTAATACCTGCCAGCTCCCACAAGCCACATTCCTCCTAATCATGCCTCTCCAGGTCTCATTGTCATTCCCCTCGTGAGTGTTGAAGTCCCCCAGCAGTACAAGGGAGCCCCCTGCGGGAGCGCTCTCAAGAACACTCTCCTATCACTCGAAAAAGGGTGGGTGCTCTGAACTGTTGTTTGTTGGCTGAGAACAAACTATCAGGACCCATCTCCACCCTGAAAGCCAGAAGGAGGTTACCTTCTCATATACCTGGGTGAACCCCAACTTACAGGCGCTGAGCCGTGGGGCAACTAATATGCCCACACTGCACCTCTCAAAGCAGGCAACCATATCGTGGAAAAGAGTCCAACCTCTCTTGAAAGGGCTGGTATCAGAACCCAAGCTGTGTGTAGAGGTGAGTCGACTATATGTAGTTGAAAACCCTCAACCTTGCAGATCTGGCCGGGCTCCTTGCACGCCAGAGAAGACATTCTATGTCCCAAAAGCCAGCTTCTGTTGCCGAGGATTGGTCCACCAAGGATCTCACCTCTTTTGGCTTCCATCTGGCTCTGTGGAGCCCTTCATCCCCTCCCACAGGTGATGAGCACATAGGAAGGGGGACCCACAATGTCGCTTTGGGCTGAGCCCAACCAGAGCCCACAAGTAAGGGCCCGGCCACCAGGTACTCGCCAACGGACCCCATCTCCAGGTCTGGCGATAACCCAATGTATTTTTCTTCACAAGCTGCGCTTCGTCTGGCCCCTCACCTAGCACATGTTTGTCATGGGTGACCCAAATACGGGCTTGAAGCCCCCAAACACAGATCCTAGGATCATTGGGACAAAAACCCCTCCATCACAATAAGGTACCAACTCATGGAGACGTACGGTCATTGTTCTGAGTACAAGCCACTTTGGGATAACCATATTACCTTGATAAATAATTACTTAACCCAATTCAATGGGAACATATTTTTTGGACCAAAGGTTTCAGTCCACAAGCAGGTAAACAAAACAAGTGATTCAAGGCCATCTTCGGCACAAGTGTCCTCTAAGCTAGCATAGGAAGAAAGAACGTGATTAATGAGGTAGTGACATCTTCCCAGGAGCCATGTATAGCACTGATACTGATCCAGGCACAGATTGAGAGTGACACTATGTGCCCAGACACAGTCGGATGTGTCGCAGTTTGACACAGCCTGATGCTTCTGTCTCAGCGGGCCGACCTGCCAGACGCTACCAGGCAAGGCCAATTGTGTTTACATACGACCGGTCTCGTTGCTGACACGAATGACCTCACAGCACCGAGTTATTTTGGCACAGGAGGACACACCATATGTCAAGAGGAATTACGTGCAAGGAAATATCTACACCTTATGGCTAGGATTAATCTAGTGACACCAAAAATAAAGATCCTCTGTTTTCATTCTGATCCTTGCCATATTTTGTTGTTGTATGTTTTTGTTGTTTTCAGTTGATTTACAGAACAATACATCCAAGGAAACTCTGAATACGTCTGCCATCGGCGTCGGTCAGAGACTGTGGTGGTGTGTGAGACAGAATATGAATGCGTCTGATGTAATCCACTGTTTACTTAGCCATGATAACGCTGGCTTTGCTCACTGCCTTGATGCTGACTTAGCGAGACATATCAAAAGCAAACCAATGGAAAGTTTTCACTACTTAGAGCCGCTGTTATTTCATGCTTCTGTCATAGATGTAAGTGATTTTTTTCAGTGGGCTACTGACAATAATGAGTTGATTTTGTTATATTAAATACTTGTCTCTTTATTGATTAATTTAAGTGGATACAATAGTGCTTTGGAATCAGTGACATGCGGTCAGGTTGGGGTCTGGTGAGACATAGTCAGATTTATAAATAAATTAACCTCAATTTTAATCATCATTTGATTGGCAGAGCAAGAAATCAATATATTGACTGTAGTATGAAAAAATATTTTATTGTCTTACCTTAACTTATAAATGAAGTCTATGTGCTGCTCCTATTAAAGAAACACATCAATAGATGAGGTATGCGCCAAATCACTATCACCCTCTGCCATGAGGCAAGAGAATTGCGTGCCTCGCTTTGAATCTGCTGACTTTCAGCACAGTAATATGGTACCTACCAATTTTATTCCAAATATTCATGAGATCCTGTGTAAATTAAGCGATTTCAAAAAAAGAAAATCCAAAAATTGTAGTGTTAAATGAGAAAGAACTGAATAAAAACATTTAATAAATAGCCTCACCTGATTCCCCTACTGTTCATCACGTTGGGATATGCCGATAATTTGAAATTCTCTAGATACATTATGAGGTACAGTTGCACGTCTGAATGGGATCTAATAGTAAAGTGTGTCTATCCACTGTAGTTTAATTGCCAGACTACTATAATGTACATTTCTAAATATTTTTTCACTATTTACATGGCTAATACTGACAAAAATCCGGCATTTGAACTGGGTTGTGTAGACCTTAAATATAAAGTTTAAAAGGAAATTGTGCTGGTATGATTCATTTCATCACAAGCAATAAAATTACAAAAAACTCAAAGTACATGGTGTTTAAAAAATGATATCCTTTGAATATTATTAATTAATTATTATAATAAATAAACGTAGTCCCCTGATTTATTTCATGAGCAGATAATTTGTATATAGAATGAAAAACAAAAGATTAATCTGCGGTAGACTTTTACCCAAGATATGTTTTAGTGTGTTTGGCAAGAGTTGAATCACCAACTTGATGTAGTCCCAGGCAATGCTCATATTGAACATTTGTGAAATTGTTCGCATAATTCACATGCTTTTGTATTTCTCCTTGATATTTAGAAGAGTAAATCTTACGATCTTCAAAATTAATACTTTTAAATGTAATTTTCCGTAGTCATGTACTTTCTGTGATGTTTACATTTTAAAGAATATGTTTTTTTTAAACACCCTGTATATGATATACTGTTCCTGGCTATCATAGTTATAGTCTTTTACAAGGCAGGATTTATGTGTTGGATCTCATTCAAATGTGTCTCCAATAAATGTATCTGATACAAAGGTGTCTTGCTGCAGCATCTGAGCATTTTAGTGTATTAACAAACAAGTCTCTAAAACCAATTAGCAAAATTGCATTTTTGGCTTCACTAACAACTAAAAAATACCATGCAGCGTGTCTGATACATCGCTTATTGTTTTCTTTCTTCCCATAGCTTCTTTAGTCTTCCCTCTGCCTGCTCCTTAACCACCTCCAGGAATTTGAATTAGAAGACTTTCTACTAACGCCGCCGACGTGAAGCGACAAGACGGACAAGCGAACGTTTTATTTTCGACACGTGGACGAGCACTTTTAAGAGAAATGCACTTAAAACGATGGGAAAGAATTGCCGAGTCTCCTGCCGGTGCGTTCAGCAGTCTGCTATTTAGCATGGAATATGCATTGTGCATGACATAAAATCATTTATCCAAGAGTCAAACTCCTCAAATTGAGAATTTCTCATCTTAAATGTGCCCTTCTTTTATTTCCTCATGTACTTTTGACTGATTACACTGTGAAATAAATAATGCTGAATATATTTTACATAATTCATGCCATAAAGCGTTCTTTTGGAATTGTATTAAGACGCAGAGACTATAGTAAGTAGGCTTTCTTTAGCATAATAAGCACCTTGTCGTACTAAATCTTACAACAGTAAATGTGTATTTCATTATATGATGTCATGTGATTCAATAAAACCCCTGCCTACAACTCTTACGAAATGTCTACAAAACAGCTGTTCTACTTTAGAAATACGTTACAGCCAAGATATTTTACACTGCAGAAACATCATTACCTTCAACGAAAGGTATGAAACCACACAAGCAGTATGTACATCAGGGGTCTCAAAACGTGGGCCAATTGCAGCCCGCGGGATGATAATTTGAGGCCCCCTCTTAATATGCATGTTTAGTGGTGCCCCCCACTCAAAATATTGATAATGGGATGTTCGGACGCGTTCTAAGAAATGGGCAGGGCACCCGTATGATGTGGCAGGGGTAAACCAGTAAAAGCTGTCGGGCCCTGCTGTTGAACAGAAGAGTGTGTTATGTCACCCTGACCCGAGTGACATGGCCGCTTTCTTGAGTCCCGTTTCATCTGGAGGGATGAAAGCATGACCGACTTAGGTGCCGAGGTGCTTAACTTGTTTGGGTGTTTGGGCATTTGGGTTGGCCATGGTCACATTTTTTGAGTGTGTTTTTTGCTATTTTTTTCCCTTTTTTATTTTCTTTGTTATTGTATGTGTTTGTCTTGCTGTCAGTCACCCCTCTTGAGCGATATAACCAGGGTAGATAGATAGATGGATAGAAGTGCCCCCCACTCAAAATATGGATTCATTTACAACAGTTTTATGTAGTATTTTCATATGAATTCTTAATGTTTTTTAAATTTATTTTTAGATCTTATTTTGTGTACACATTTTAAAAAATATTTAATTTACAACAGAGAGATGTTTATATCAGATTTTTTTTTTCCCCCAGAAAAAACAATATTGCCCCAAACCCACTAAGGCTGTGGCTCCGGTGGAAACCAAGTAAATTGAATTTGAAATCCCTGATTTACAAAATAATGGAGCATATGTTCAGCTACTTATTAAGCTAATGAATGTAGATTTGATGGTGCTTGTTTAGAGCCATCCATCCATCCATTATCTGCACCGCTTATCCTCAGTAGGGTCGTAAGGGTGATGGAGCCCATCCAAGCTATCTTCGGGCAGTGAGCAGGGAATACCCTGAACTTGTTGCCAGCCAGTCACAGGGCACACAGAGAAAGACAAGTCACTCGCTCATTCAAACCTAGGGACAATTTGGACCTGTCAATTAACCTGAAACGCATGTTTTTGGAATGTGGAAGGAAACCCACGCAAGCACGGGGAGAACATGCAAACTCCATAAAGGAAGGTTCGATCTCATGACCTCAGAACTGTGACGCACACGTGCTAACCAATGCGCTGCCATACTGCCTTTGTTTAGAGTGATTTAACATAATCATTAGAAAAGTCATTTGAACTCTCAAATGTTTTTTTTGTGTTGACAATGTTGTGTAATAAAATAGACTAACTTCAACAATATTTACATTTTGTACTGCAATTTTGCAAAACAAACCTTAAAACAGTTCTTAAGGAGACTGTGTGCATTATTTGACCACTAGATGTGGCTGTATTGTAAAGTGCAACTGAAAAAGCTGTTTTTGTGCGTCCGCCGCCGAAGAAAAGAGATAGGAGTGCAGATACGACCACCATCTTTCACAGGCAGTCAGATAGGTTACCTTAATTGTGAAAAATGCCAAAACAAGCTGACTCGGCCCTTTTGGTTTTGTTGACTCAGCATCTTAACCCAGAAAGACATTCCACTGCCCCAGGAAAGAACGACAGTGACTAGAAAGACCATTTCAGGATTTTAATCTTCATCTGGACTCAGTCCTACTTTTTAGGTTTTCCATTCTCGTGTGCCTATTACCCTGCAAAAAAGGAAATTGACACCCATAAATGGTTTTGCGTCTCGACGCGGGTGATGGTCAAATGGTGCACAACCATTCAGGTTTTAAAAATAATATACACCATTCCTTTAAAAAAAACGTGAATCTATAATTTAGCAAGCGTCTAGAACAGGAATCATGAACCTTTTTGAAGCTTAGAGGTACTTTTTGTGACTGGTGGTCACCGTTGGACGCATCAGGTTTAGCAATCCGCCCGGTATTGCAGGACCTCCGGGAACGGTGCATTCGCAATGATCGCAGCAAGGCTTTAGGGCTAGAACCTTAGCTTGGCCTTTTGGCTGAGAGTAAGTGTCCCGGCTCCTAGGCTTTGTAGCGTATTGTGAACTGACCGATTACGGATAATGGATAATGAATAACGAAGATAGATCAATAACCCTTAAAAACCCCAAAAACCCCTGATTGGTGCAAGGGGCTAGCATTTCGATATACATTTCTAAAATAAAAATTCATGCTATTACAAAGTTGTTTTGAGTTAAATCAACCACTAAAACATCATGTCAGTGAGGAATCAATAGTACTAGAAATATCAACGACCTATTACTGGTGAGCTTTTTTCAGAACCAGTCCGTGGGCTGCTAAGGTGTCCTTGAGGGGGCCACCAAGTGCCCGCGGGCGCCATCATGGAGAGGATGTTCTAGAATTTTCCACCATATTCTGTCATGTTTTCCTTTTTCCGGACTACAGTGACCTGAAAACAAGCAGCAAGGATTACCAAACGTCTTTTCCTTTCCCGTCGTGCATTGGTCGCCCAGTTTCCAGAAGGCGGGTCTTGAATGTTAGACTTAAAAACAATCCAATAGAATTACGAAATGATAAACGCCACCTTCAATGACCAATGAAATCTCGCCGTGTTACGACATGGGGCTGGTTTTAAGCCCTAATATACACCGATCTGTCCTTTTCCCCGTCGCCTTACTCCAAGGGTCGGGAGTGTGCATAGGCAGGTACCAAAATCTGCTTAAAACTTTCTTAAAAGAAAGTCCATACTTTTATTTTTGGTGTTTTACACCGAATTCACCCGCTTTTACTCCGGAGTTACCCCCTACAGTACTAACTTTAGCCAAGGTAAGTAACACCACAATTAACCCTCATTTTTCCCCTAAACTGTCTCAACTATTGACACTTATTATAAAAAACATGTAAATGCATATAATTTCAATGTTTATTCTTATGTTGATGGGTTATGGTCAATTTTGGACTGAATTAGCATTAGCCCCACGGGCTAGCGGTTACGTGATTACTTGCTAATCTACGAACGAGACATGTCACTACAATGAGCGTCATTTTTGCTCTTAATGTTATTAAGTGCAAATAACGTTACGTAGGGTGATCTTCTTGGTACCGGGTCCGCGAGGCCTTGTGTTATCGCTATTCCTCTGTATGGGAATGGGATATGTTCGGGCATATTCCCAACGGCCTATCTCGATCACGCCCCCTAACAATTTTTGCTTATTTTCTCAATCTTGGTGGACTGTCAACTATGATTTGCGTGTTCGATTTGTTCAACAGCCTGGTCAAAAGATTAAATTAAATGAAATTAGTTGAATAGGAATAATATTATTCTCCTGTGACTTCAATTCGTCTGTCCATTCTCCCCATCCCCCACCAGTCCAGTTGAACCCAGTTTGACAGCTGCTGAGTTGCACCAGAATAACCTGACTGTGAAAAGTGGCGTGCACAAGTGACCTGCTGCTTGTAAACCATAATATTGTTGTATAAAACTGACTCTTTTATTGATCATATCGTGGTAATGAAAAGATAACACCTACTGTACTCTGTCCTGAGTTAGCAATATAAAACTAATTCAGTTTTTTTGATCTCTTGTTTCAACCATTGTGTCGGCACACTAGTGTTCCGTAGGAAAATGCCCAATTGGAAAGAAAACAAAAAAAACATCATTGCTTTCTTCCAATGGTCAGCTAAGTAACATTTACCCAATTCAGTAGGTGCCAGCACATTAGTTTATTTCCTGTGTTTTGAAATGTCACAGCCTGGTTTGTTGGATCCCTTAACCACTAGGGTCATAGGGGAACCACTGCCTGTGTTGTCTTGGCCAAGTACAGCCTGGTGGCTAGAAATCTTAAAACGACCGGTTTTATTGTAGAATTTAAAAACTGACATTCTCGAAAGTGTCATGCGTTTAGGTTCACTTTGATGATTAAAATGATTTATCAACACAGTCTAGAAAATCAATAAAGGACATTGCCACCTACAGCAGCAAAATTATTTAGGACTCCTCCCACCCGAGTCACGACCTCTTTGACCCGTTGACTGGTAGGCTCTCAAGGTCCCTTAATAGGACTAGCCAGGATCAGTTTCTCACCTCAACCCATCACCACCTTAAAGTGCACAAGAATGCAAAAATATCTGTCCAATTGCATTGAAAATGAGTAACCATGTATTCTTGCTTCATTTGGGAATTTTGGTTGCTGCCAAATGTTATTGCACTGATAGCACAGGGGACTCTTTCACTTTGTGTGTTTTTGTGGAGTGACATGTCTAATCTTAATACAACGTTCTCTACGTTATGATCAATGGCAAAGACAATCATGAGTTAGTCCAGGGTAATATATTTCTTTGATTCGTGAAGCTTTTTATGATTGCACTGGAAAAAAAACCCCAAATCAAATGAAGTTAAACGTTTGCGCATCATTTTAAGTGTTTTACTTTTGGTTAAAATGTAAAAAAGAAATTGTTCCATCAGATGACAATTTTGCTCATTTCAAGTATTTTTAGAAATCAAGATAAAAATATGGTACAATTTGTGAAAAAGGGTAAAAAATACAACTCTAAATTATTGCCCAAAATGAATAACCTGTATTACCTCCCGAGCCATAGTGACCACAAACAATAAGAATTTTATACCAGGGGTGTCAAACTCATTTTCACCAGGGGCCGCATATGCATAATTGCTATCCTCAAAGAGGGCTGATGTAAGTTTTATATGTAATTGGGTCAAAAACATTACGGTCTAATTGATAATTTTGACACAACACGTATATGATATAAACTAAACATGACAATCTTTTGTGATATTTGGTGCAACATTTTTCATTGACATTGATTTGGAAACACTGCCGCGTTGTGACGCTCAGCAGTCACTTTGCTGGTATTGTAGTCGACGGGCATTGTAGGAAATTAAGTTTTTGGTTAAAGCGCTTTTTCGACCCATTTAGTTTTAGATGCTCAGAAATTCAGTTCTCGGAGGCCATGAGTTTGACTTGTTCTTTATGCTGTCAATTACTGCTTTAAAAAAGTGAAACTGATACAACTTTTGAAATTTTTTTGCAAATGTGTTTTTTTTTAAATTAAAAGCCCTGTACCTAGGCTCAAAGAAGGTTAAAAAACACTGCCATAGTTCCTAAATATTTCCTTTTGTTTTGCACATAGATGATCGACACAGTGACGGGACCTGGAGCGCCAACTTTGGCAGCCCAGCTGAAGGCCTTAACAGATCTGGAAGGCCGCTATCAGCCAAAACTCAGTGGCTTGCGGATCATTGAGAGCGCTTCAGACAACGGGCTGAGGATGACAACTAGACTGAGGGAGCTGGAGGTGAAGGACCTGCTCACGCTCTGCAGGTTCTTCGGTTTCAGCTCAGAGACGTTCTCCCTGGCCATCAGCCTGCTCGATCGCTTCCTCTCAGTCATGAAGGTTTGTGCAATAATGGGGTTCTCGCGGATCCTTGAAAAGGCTTTAAAAGGCATTGAATTTATTATTCTAAAAATAAGACCTTAATTGGCATTAAAATGTCTCAAATCCTATTTTTAAAGTTTTAAAAGGTGAACACGTCAATAACATTTACATTTGCTTGAATTAAAAAATTTAGTTACATTTATCAATTGTCATTTTTTTTAACGGCTCACAGATTTACTTTCATGGTAACATCGCTGACCACAAGAACTTAGCTATGAAGTAGTGGTGTGGCTTCAGTTGGGCCTTTCAGAGCGGACTCTTGTCTTAGGTCTACTTCCAATACACATAGCAACTTCAGAGACGTTTACTTTGGACCAAGGGAAAGTGTGAACCTAAAAAAGTGACTGTCCAACAAACTTTTTTCGCCATGTCTTAAAGCTGTGCCAGGTTATGTGTATGAGACAGAATACATTGTGTGCAAGAAATCTTTGTGTTTTGTTTGTTTCAATTATTATTTTTTGTTCTTCTATTTTATTTCAAAAAGCATGAAAAAGTCTTAAATTTAACTTGCTTTAAGTTGTAGAAACCATGAACTATGTAGGAAGTGTCAAGTTTCTCCCTGAAAAGGCACTCGGTGACGTTTTTCCTTTTTGTGCAGATTCAACCAAAGCATCTGTCCTGTGTGGGCCTCTGCTGCTTCTACATTGCTGTGAAGTCCTCCGAAGAGAACAAGAACATCCCCCTTGCCAATGACCTGATCCGTATAAGTCAAAACCGTTTCACTGTTTCTGACATGATGCGCATGGAGAAGATCATTATGGAGAAACTTAACTGGAAGGTGAAGGCCCCCACTGCCCTCCGCTTCATCCGGGTTTTTCACAGCTATGTCCAGGAGCAGCTAGGAGCAGAGAGGTGACTATCACTTGTTACAACGTTGGAGTGCCGTTACTCCATGGAATCAAATTCTAAAAGATGTCATTGGTTTTGAACAGTGAGAAAATCTTGAGCCTGGAGAGACTGGAAGCTCAGTTAAAAGCATGCCACTGCTCCTTTGTCTTCTCCAAAATAAAGGTAGGTGTTCCTCATTAACCTGCTGATTACATTTTATAACAAAGATGTTCAGTGTAAATCTAGAGTTGGCCACAATTTGTTGTCTGTGATTCTTAGTGACCACATTGGAGCCCAAATACCGTATTTCCACGGCTATAGGGCACACCGCAGTGTTAACTCCTTAACGTTCCAACTTTTATAAACCAAGTCCTGTCTTCGCGATGTCACCAAAATATGTCATTCCACATATCATTGGAAAGCTTAAACTCTTGTGATTGAAGACCTGATAACCATTTCAAAATATACTCGTAAGAAAATCTGCCCAAAAGCATTCCTGCATTGTTCGGCGATCTTGGTTAAAATTGGGTGTTTGCCTTAATTACTCCCCTTTAGAAAGACTCATCAGATTATTTTTAATACTTCCGTTGGCTTCTGACCTTTTGATTAAAACCACTTTTGATCCATTGTAAAGCTTTTTTTTTTTTATTTATTTTTTTTTTTTTATGATCCTTGGCCTGTGGCAACTTATTGTGAAAGAAAATGGCATGACCAATTCGGCTTCAAAAGCCAATAGTGACTGATTCAAATGTGCATTGATGTATTGGTCAGCCAATGACATTCAGAATGTAAAGATAGTCACATTTACGGCGTGTATTCAAATCAGAGCCGAAAGTAATCGTGTGCAAAGCCAATCGTGATTATTTTTACGCACTAGTGTGCGCAATCATCGATTCATTTCTAAAAAAAAATAAAAATAAAAAATCAAACATTTACAACTCTCAATCTGTCTAAAAATGGTCAAAGTAAAATACACGTATGCAAAGTTTTATGGGCTGTGAACTGGTCGTCTCTAAATGGCCACGTTTCGGATAAATGTGTAAAATTGAATGTTTAGTTTTTCAGACCGTGATCTAATTTGACTAGGGAAGACTTGAAAATATTGTCTCACCTGTAATCTTCAGGAAAGACGCTGGGTGTTACAACACGGCAGTGTTTCCATGCTACACTTTTTTGCATGCATTTGATTGCAAAAAAAATAATCAGGCGAGATTAAAAACCCATTTATTTGTGTTCCAACTCTTGATTACTCGATATCAGCAGCTCTTGCAGTAATTTATCCTTCAAACAGTTCAAGAAGAGCATTCGATTTACTCTGGGTATGTCTTGGATTGGGATTTTAGGCTAATTTTACAGGAACGGTAAGGGGTTAAAAAAAACTTGTGAATTGGTAAGAAAATAAATTAATCGCTAAAAGGTAAATGACGATAAAAAATAACACGAGAAACCAAACGCGGCACGTGAGTAAGAGGTAAGATTGGGCCTAAAAAAATCCAGCCTGAGCCGACCCACGGGTACGTAAGCTCAAACCCGCCCGTTTAACTTGATTTGAGGGACATAGCCCGAAGCTTTACTTCAGCCCCGTGCATACTTTGGGGCCAAAGTGTGCAGCTTCGGGTTTACTTCTGGCCGAGTCCCCCAAATCAAGTGTTCACTTCGAAGTGCAGCACTGAAGTGTTCATTTTAGTAAAGTGCAGCAAAATGAAACCAAACAAAAGGGCACCGGAAAAAAAATAGGAGAGAAGCTCGGCCCCTAGTAGAGATTTTTAGGCCAGAGCTTTTACCTCTGACGTGAGTACGATCATATCTGTCAGTTTCTCGGTCTGTCTTTCCCTCACACTTCCGCGAAGTCTTACTTTCATTTGGGATCAGCCGGTCATGTACAGACTTTCGAATACTGCGTTCAAAGCGCACTGCAGACAGAACTTGCGTTTTGCTAGTCAATTTTTCAAAATCCTAGACTCAATGTAATTGTGGTTGCATTTGCGAGTGAATTGTTCCTAATCTTGAGCCGTGCCTGATTAATTAGCACAGAGGTAGCATCTTTAGCAAACTCTTGAGGGCCGCTCTAATATTAAACTTTCACTTTAAGGTGGGGGCCTCAAACTATTCTCATGCAGGCTGCGAGTTTGAGACTTGTGACATAGATGATCACTTTTACTCCCTTTGTGAAACTTTTTTTCCATTTTGTCTGCAGCCATCTCTTCTTGCTATGGCTCTGCTGTGTCTTGAGTTGGACGATCACCATGACCCCGAGGAAAGGGACCAACTCTCAGGGGCTCTGGAAAGTCTGCGGAACCTTCTTACTGTATGTATGACGGATGACTTTGCTTTAAGTATTTGTATTTTAATGCAACATCTGTGTCTAAACAGATTAGAGAGGGCGATCTGGTGTGTGTGCGTGAATTAGTCGGCAAATGCCTGGCTGAATACGCCACCTCCAAGTGCTCCAGGCCCAACAGTCAGCGACTTCGCTGGACCATTTCCGGAAGAACCGCCCGCCAACTCAAGCACAGCTACTACAAAATCACTCACCTTCCCACCATCCCCGAGTCGGCTTGTTAAAATCTCCGTCATCTTGTTGTCACCTGACTCAAATATCTTCCTTTTTAATTGGCTTAATTTGTCAGTGGACTTGCGTCAAGTTATTCATTTTTTACTTAAAGATCCTCATCTGTGAGATGGCGCTCTTTAAATGAAAGTAATTTATTTCCAGACGGTAACAGGAAGTAGAAATTTGTCAACAACCCTTCTTCAATTTGACTTCTGAGGGTGTGCGCGTGCAAGTATGTTCTTGTTTGAATCCGTACCTAAGTGTTTTACGGGTTCCTGGTTTTAAGCTAATAAGTATTGAACCACCTAGGTCCTCAGTCCACCATGTGGAAGAGGAGGGAGAAGGATTTTGAGAAACACAAACATGGAACCAAGAAATCGGGCCCAAAATCCTTAACTTCCACCCTAGGTTGCTAAGCTGTCTTGAATGCACACTCCTACCCAAGGTGATTTTATTTTTTTTTCTCCGATTAATAAAGCAAGTTGATGGTATCGGCACAACGGTCATCGATGGTTACGGATGAATCGTTTTCTTCATTTGATAGATTTGGTGGCATGGTGTGAAGTGTCGCATGTTCTTTCTGATTTCAGTCGGAAACACCACCATGGTATCGTTTGGTCAAAAAATGTGATTTGGAATTTGCATTGCAGTTCCTTTTGCTGTTTCGATTGTTGTATATGACGAGTGTTGTCATTATCAGTTGCAAAGCTACATTTGAAAATGACTGAAGTATACACCATCTACAAATGGAAGTGCACCTTTCAATAAACTTTATTGAAAAGTCAGATTTTGTTTTCTTCGCTAACACCCGTAGACATCAGGATACACTATCCTCACCTTGCGATGTTTTCACTTTACAATGTGAAAAAGGATATTTTACGGTTCCTCTAAACAGCATTTTCCTCACTGTACAACATCGACAAGAAATTATTTAGCGTGTCTTATAACTATGATACTGATATTTGTGCATAAGTAGTTACGCCCTAAGATCGCTGTTGATCAACGTCACGAAATGCTGGTCTGCTATGGGTTGGTGTGGTGCCATGAAAACACAGCTATGCTATTAGCTGAACTCTCGTAATTCAGTTTAAAATGTTGTGTACTTCATAACAACTTTACAAGTATGGGTCCGAGGCTTGTAGCGATGCTAAAAGGAGGAGCAAAAACAACCATGGACACAACGCTTGTGATATCCAAAGAGTGCACACAAATGCCACCCTTGCCAAGTTGCATTCCCAGTACCAATCAATGATCGTGACGTTTATTCAAAATAAAGAGGCAAATACAGCGGGGAAATTTAGGAGAATGACGACCCTCAAAAGTTTAGCAGTAGTTACCTCCTCCCCTACCATCCACCCGCTGTGCAACTCAATCAGCTGAACTCTTGCCACACCAAAAGTTAATCAAATTTCATTTTTCCTTGAAAGATATATTTATTTAAAAATTGTATTTGATCATATGCTTATACATTAAAGCTAAATATAACATAACAGATACGATTTTGTGGTTCTAAAGTTTTTATCTGAGGTTTCAGGTGGCATTTGCCAATGACCACATGCTTCTATCCCCTGCTGTACGTCAATTTCACTTTGTAATCGTCACCTCAGAACGGATTGAGATCTTTTCCCGGGGGTCTACTCTACCAACTTAAAAGTGAAACTTGAAGATTCTTATTATAATTGACCAACCTTTTCCCCTCTCAGAAAACACAGATGGAACAATCACTAAATTACGTTTTCTCGTGCATACACAAAACACAGAACATTCAAATGTGACCTACTTGGACCGACAGGTCCAGTGTGCAGTGATACCAGCTGTAGTGTTCATTAAGATTAACCTGAAAACCCCAATGTGGGTTCATGATGTAGGTCACTTTTGCAGATTCGAAAAATCGGGACCCCCACCGCCGTAGTTTCCTGAAATATCTGCTCCGCTGAAGTCAAATCCTGGATTCTGGAAATGATTTGTCACATTAATGTGTATCACTGAAGTTGGAATAAAGCTACACTTCTGATAGTTGTGTAACTAACCTCTCGCTGGAACCTCTCAAGTGTGAGTTTCCTCTGCATCTGGTCTTGGACCCAAGCATTAGCACAGTATTCTCCCTCCAACAAAGAGGACCAGCAGTTCCCCGCTTCCCGGTTGGTTTTCATCAGCACAATTCGGATGAGACATTTGTCCTCTGTAAATAAAATAAGTGATAATGTGTGGCGAAAAGGTAGACAATTGGAAGTTGGAACCTACCAAGTGTCCACGTGGCCTCATCAGACACAATTGCGCTGAACCACTTGCCCTGTCAAATAATGGAAACATGGCAAAGTGTTAAAGAGAATGTGATGTTCCAGAACTGTCAAATTCTGAAAATTGCATTTCAAAATCAGTAACTTGTAGTCAGGGAAGGCAGGTAAGGCTGTGCCTCTCCTGTCATCATGGATATATAAAAAAGGATATCGCTGTTTTATGTTACAGACAAAATTTTGTGGAAAAACAAATTGAACTGTTAAAGTGAAAAACACAATATTAATTGATGTCATACTCAATTTTTGAGATGTTATTATGATATCAAATACTTAATTATTACTATTTTTTTTGTATAACAACATGGGATTCATTCATGCCATGTAATTTTCTATAAAGTTTCTATTGTCCACCTTCAATTTATAGAGAAGTATAAACGTGCAGTCAAGGTAGGCAAGTAAGACATTGCCTAAACTGTCATGGAAATATAAACTCAAGATATATTAAATTATTATATTTATTCAGTGTTAAAATTTGTTTGTCATTGGGGATTTTCTTTTTCAAAATCTCAAGAATTTTCACATTGAATGATGAATACAACTATCATGTCATGTATTACTGTGCCAAGTGTTTTCAGATGCACGGTGAGGCAAGGAATTCTCTTGCCTCATGGCAGAGGGCAATAATGAGACTAATGATTCTGAATTGGCGCACACAACAACACTAGAATTAATGATAGTATGAACAATCTAACAGCAAGGCAAGCCACCAGTATTGTTGTTCTCATTACGTGGACATTTTTAATGTCTTTTTATGCTTTTACTTAAAATGAAACATGTAATGTATTACTGAAAGAGTCTGCATAGTGAGTCATGCAATTCTCTTGTCTAATGGCAGAGGGCAATATTGAGCCCATTGATTCTTATTTGGCACACATTAGAGGTAAAATTTGCAAACTAACAGGGAGTCAGCAATCCAGTAATTATTTTTCCGTTACATCTGCTTTTTTGATAATGGAGGATTACTTATCTGTTGATCCTTTTATTGAAAAGGAGCAGAACATGGACTTCATTTATTATTAAAGTTACTATAAAAAAGGATGTCAAACTCGTTTTCACCGAGGGCCACATCAGCCTTACGGCTGTCCTTAAAAGGCTTTATGTAAATTATAAATGTAACAAAATACAAATGAATAATATGGAGGAAAAAAAAAAAATTATGATAAATGTACCACCGTCCATAAAAAAATTGTTGGCGGCTCCTTTCTTACAAATAACGCACATTATTAATAACTTTATAATAAAACCCAGGCCAACTGCTGCACAGTTTTTTAGACTGTGCTTAAGCAGAGAAGAGCTTTTAAAAACGGAAGTTGATAAAGTGGTACCTGAGGTCAACCATGTCTGAGGAACTGCTCACTGGCCTTGCTGTCTACAGCATAAATCACAAAATAGGGGAGAAGCTTGCTTATGACGATTGTGTCAATGATTTGTATTTTCTTTTCATTATATAACTATATATTCTTTAGTGTGATTTCAAACATGAACAATTGTGTGATTGGATTTGTAAGAATTTAAGTAAATGGTCTGCATTTTATAAAGCACTTTTCAAGTCACACTTACTCATTAACGCACACTCACACACCGATAGCAGCGTCAGCGTAGCAAGGCCTGCTCATAGGGGCATTAGGGATTCAGTGTCTTGCCCAAGGACACTTCGAACACGAAATAGCCAGGACTCAAACCTGCGACATCTTGATCATGAGACTAGCGCTTTATCTACTACTGCCGCCCCAGATAAGTGGGCTCACCTTGGCAGAAACCACAAAGGGTTCTATTTAGAGAAACTGAGGATAGCATTAGCAATGCTAGCTACCGACCCATACCTTCTTCCTCCTGACATATTCTGCACGTCTATATTGTAGATTGAGTATCCCCATACACCAGTGCTGACCTCAAAGCTTATAAAAGTCTGGATGCTTACCAGTTCTTTGTGGCTCGTTGGGTTACCAGTTGCTGTGCTAAGTAAATGGTCTCCATTTATATAGCGTTTTTCAAGTGAATGAAGACCTCCCAAGCGCTTTACAGTATATTTCGCACTTACCACTTTGCACACTCACTCACACACCAAAAGGGAGTCGGCCATGCAAGGCGTCTACCTGCTTATTGGGGGCATTAGGAATTCAGTGTCTTGACCAAGGACACTTCGACATATAACACAGAGGAACCGGGAATCGAAACTGCGACCTCTTGATCCCAAGAAATAATTGTTCTCTTCACATTTTTTGATAAAAATTTGCCATTTTTGGTATGTAGTGTATTTATTATGTAAGCATTTTAGGATAAATATTTGCCATTTTTATGTGTAGTGAATTTGTAAATATTAATTATTTTTTTTATAAATACGGTGTTGTCTCCCGGGGTGGCGGGGCGACCTGAGGTGGTCTCGCCCACGGAGTATAGTGTAGAACCGCCACTGTAAATTACCCAATGAATTTTAAAATTCTTGATACGAATAACAGAATGACAGCAGCAAACCTTGATTATTTCAGTCCCTTTGACGTTCAACTCGACGTCTCTGGTTCCTAAAATACATTTAATTTCTTTCGCCGACGTCCCGGGCGGCACGTTGACTTCGATGAAAACCTCCTCCATGGTTTGGCTCCACGAACCCCAGCTTGTCTGACACGGAACCAGCCCGCTCCTCTCGTCAAAGTGCACCGACATTTTCCTCGGAAGGAATAATTTGTGGCCGAAATTTTCAGTTGTTTAATGACTTCACTACTGTATTTGCTATTTTGGGAAAGTCTTTGAATGTGTGTTATTTTTCCGCAATTTTTCTTCTTCGTCTTGCAATTGTGATGCGATTCGGGGCACGTAGAAGACGAAAGTGCCATCTAGTGTCTATTACTAGCATCACGTAAAATTAAATACAAAATAAAAGATGAAGTTGTTAATATTCAAAGGGACAGTGTGTTATATTTAGTGTGTCCTAATCGTAAAAACCAATTGATTTGAACACTAAACAAAAATACGTGAAATATCATACCAATGATTAATTTTTACCCAAAAAAAAAAAAAAAAAAAATCATAGCTCGAGAAATGTGTATTTCTTTTACACAGTGGAATCCCTACCTTAGAATCCGCCACCATGTTTGTCTGGCATCATGCTGCTACGATGTGCTATTGGCACTGGTCTTCATTCACATAAGACAGTGTCATCAAGTGGTCAAATATTACACACTGGGGCTTTAACGTCTGTTTATTTATGTACTTATCCCTTTTCCGCTTTGTTAAAGGGACACAAAAACCGAATTACATAGGAGAAAAAAAACCCAAACAGAAAATAGTCTGACCAAATCAGGAGATTTAGTAATCTCATAATTGGATTACAAATCGTTTCCTGACGTCCCATTGACTGCACAGCTAAAGGTAATCGCACATTGAAGAACTCAGTTTAAGATAGTTAATAATGATTTTGTTTTAATTAACTTCCAGCAACATTTTTTTAACAAATGTGTTCTCTAGAGATGGCCATTTTTGTTTTGTATTGTATTCTTGCCTGTACTCTCGAAATGGGGTAGGAATTTATCCAGCACATTTGTCAGGGAATGACAGAAAATATTTAGCTTATTTTCCCTCTTTTTTTCCTCTTAAAGTCTTGCTAAAGGGAATTCAAATGAGAAGATATACTCAGACAATATCACTCGCATTCTGGATCGACTTTTGGATGGTTATGACAATCGACTCCGACCTGGATCTGGAGGTAACGTTGGCAAATTTAAAGAACATTTTCAAAAATTATGCTATAGTTTTATCATGTATGTCATATAGTTAGGATTTTGTCAGGCGTTAGACCAAAGATCACACAATTAAGTAGCCTCAAGTAAATCATTGTGATTTCCGAGTTATGAGGCGGTGATTTGAAAATGTAAACACAAGCAAAGATGTATAAATATAGGTGAACGTTGATGATTAGCTCTTTGCAACCTTGTTTTAATTTGTTTGGAGCAATCGTGTGGACAACTATTTAATTCCAATATCCAAAATTATTTACAATTACAGCAAAAAAATCCAACAGTAATATTGTTTTTTTAAAGTGATTATTTGACCACTAGATATCACGGTATTATACAGATCAACTGAAAACAAGTGTTGAAAAACACAGGAGACTGATAGTGACCAAAAAGCACATTCTTTCATCATATGTTTTTGCCTAACTTTTAGCCAGGTTTATTTTAGCATCAATTCTAGTAAGGCTCATTATATGTAAAATAAATGCCAATTTCTCAACCTGCAAGTATTTTCATAATAGTTTTATAATAGTTCATGTATTTTTGCTTATTTTATTTAATCAACAATGTTTTTTTCTTTAATGAATGACGTTTTTTTTTTACCTCTAGGAAGCGTTAAATAATACACAATGTCCCATTAAAGATGCACTAGAAATTTGATTGTGTCATGATTACTGATGTGACTCAGCTGTGCCCGCTCCTATGGTGCCAACCGCCGCGGGTTCTGATTGGCTCCCTGTCACTATTTGAACCCAGCCCTGTCTTTCCCCTATTGTCAGTCCGTCTGTGAACCTCAGTGAATACTATGCAAGCCTTTTTTCAACCCTGACTCCCACCTGGCCCGTACTTTCTCCCGTCTGTCTCCGGCTACGACCCGTTTTGATCCCGACCACGTCTGCTCTCCCGTCCTGGCTTACGAGTCGTTTGCAACCCCGACCACGTCTTGCTCTCCCTGTCCCGGCTAGCGACCAGTTTTCCTCTCCTGACACCGCCATCGCTCGCTACAGAAGATCCACTTCCGTGTTCAGATAACAATCCGAGTACGAGAGTGACTTGCTTTCCACGCCAAGTGAACACCGGATCAGGGACGCAGCCCCTCCTCTCTCTTTCAATGAAACTTGGTAAACGTCACAAGTGGGTCCTGATTCCGTTCTGGTCTTGACAGATTGAACAAGACTTTGCCTTTAAACCAATAGCACCCTCTAGAGATGTAAAAATTATTGTTGTTTGATATTGTTTTAATACAGAATAATATACACTGTACCCTTAATAAAAAACAAATTCCACTTAGATTTATGTATAACACAGTGCCACCATTTTGCCACTTCACATCATATTTCCTCAATACTCAGATAATAACCTATTACAGGTGATTTTGATAAACAGCTGAGCTATTATTGGTCAGTACTTGAGCCCTGATGCCATTGTCACTCGACAGAAGGTAGCAAAATGGCCTCCCCCTGAGACACATGAAGGACATGCTGATTTCGCTTTTTAATTTATATTCCACAAACTTAATAAATGTCTTCTCTTCAAATACAAGAATTCAATGTTGACACGTATTCAATTTTCATTTCTTTTTTGTTGCAGGAGGTATTACTGAAGTGAAAACCGACATCTTTGTCACAAGTTTCGGGCCAGTGTCTGACGTTGAAATGGTACGCTATTACCATTATAACTAGAATATTGCATGCACACATATAGAATGGGCATCCCTAATTTTCAATTGAAAATAATTAAAAACAATTTTGTCTCACTTTTTTGGGCTCAAACTAAACATTGTAAGTGACAAAGAGAGGCAAGACAGCTGGGTCTTAGAGGGAGTGTGAACCCTTTTTTTGTGCAATGGTATGCCCCAGCGGCAGTGTTGTAGTGTAAGGTCATGTTCACTTGAATATTCGCTACAGCTCTTTGCCCATTGATATTATTACAGCTCATATACACACAAACACCGGGGTGCCCCACTACCCCAGGATTGTTTCTTTCCCAGCATGCCCGACCGCCAAATGATTTGGATATTGTTACTAAAAAAATATCGTGGGCGTCTTGTAGGTCGACAGATGTTGTTGCATCCAGTGTTTTGCGATTGTGGTCAGCGGCATCTTAAGCTGATAAATCACTGCGCAGATAAGGTAAAACAGTAATCCCTCGGTTATCAAAGTTATTGGGTAACCAGAACCCCCCGCGAAAAGTGAAGATCCACAAAGTAGCGATGCTTTTTCATAAAAGCCCCCAAGGGTAAATTTTACCTGAAGATAATGTTCTAACCGACTGAGAATATATGACTGTAACAAAATAACAATTTTAGAGCTACAAATTAAAATACAAAACACAGAATTGCATTTGAATGAATGGTCTTTATTGTCATTAAACAGA
Source organism: Urocampus carinirostris (assembly GCF_059441175.1). NCBI lineage: Eukaryota > Metazoa > Chordata > Actinopteri > Syngnathiformes > Syngnathidae > Urocampus > Urocampus carinirostris. Next base: position 26,811,046 of record NC_142357.1, read on the forward strand.
AGTAAAAAACATTTTGAGGGCTTCTCCTTTCAGTGTAATGTGATTTAGAGAGCGGCTGGCTAGCTGCATGCTAGCATTGGGCATCCTCAAATGAAACCAGGTCTCCATGGTGATTAGAATACAACCATCCCGAATGAAGCCCTTTCCCATGAGTTGTGGTCGTCTGTTTCATGGGTGAAGGATCTGCCGTTGGTGAGATACAGGCTCGGCAGGGGTAGCTTGTGAGAGTTGTTAGGTTGCATAACCGCAGTAGGCCAGACCTGCAGCACCGCTATTGTCTTCTCTCTCGACGTAGACTCAGTTGCTTCCCGAACCCGATAATATCACAGGCACACAGCCAGTTACGCCCACCCAAAATACACTCATACAAGCTATCCCTGTGATAAAAATTTCTGTCTGCTGTCTACTGCAGAACACAATGCGCGATATGTTGATATTAACCATTTGCACACTCGTGACCTAACCACATAGAGACACCATGACGGATGGCAGTAAACCGTAGTAAACAGTACTCCTCGTGGGACCAGTAAACAATAGACAACAAAAACCAAACAAGCTATACTATTCAACACAGTTGGCGATTAATTGTCAAACAAATGCTGTGCACCCTTCGGATGAGGTGGCTCACCTTGTCGAAAGGAACAAAGAACGCTATTTAGAGAAACCGAGAACAGCATCAGCCATGTACCCATATTGTCTTCCTCCTGACATATTCACAGATCTAACCAAATCCTCCAGTCTACCTGACTTCAGTGAACATGCTCTGTACTACTATATTGTAAATACCAGTCCTGATCTAAAAGCTTATAAAAGTTTGGATGCTTTCAAGTTCTTCGTAGCTGATACGCGTTGCTGTGATTCAATGCTCTGAAAAATGTACCCGGAGCGTGAAATGTCCCCTTCACGCAAATGCCACTAAAACGACTTTGTATCTAAATTTTGAGGGAATGTAGTGGAACAGTAAAGCACGGGGCATTTGCACCATGTATAGAAATCCCTTTTGAGCATTTACTTTGGCGAAATGACATTTTTCTGAACGGTTGTTTCCCGTTTTATCCATACATAATTTGACAGTTTATTTCGGCGTATTAAGGTTTATGGTAGAGCACATAACAATTATTAATACATGTGATATTTGTAAAATTACTGTTTTAAATTACTGGTAAATTGCAATAAAAGCAGATAGTTTAGTAGTAAGAAATGGCAACCCTAAGGCACTAAAGTAGCTAGTTAGCACTAGATAACTTATTATATTGAGTGTCTTTGACCTGACTCGAACCTTTTTAACATAAAATGCTCGGAAATACTTCAAACGTACCTTGTAAAAAATGTTCACTGCAAATCATGGAATACTTGAGGCCTGCCACTGTTGTGGTTCAGCACAACACCAGTCCCCCCGTTTTATCTGCAGATAAAAATCACCATTGTCATGTCCTGCACGGTTGTCATGGCACCCAGCTGGCCCCGCCCCTTGACACCGGCTGAGACGCATTGAACTGATTGCTTGTGGAATACTTAAACGCTTCTTTTGGGACTGCCCGTTGCCAGACCATTGCTTTACCTTGTTGAAGACCTGTTCATGCCTGTTTGATCTGAGTTATACCTAGTTTGTAATTTTGATTGCCTTTAAACCTGTTTTTTTTGTCTTTGGTCCGTTTGTGTGTTGGACAACTTTTATTTTCTCAATTAAAGTGAAAGATCGGCTACGCAAATGAGTTCCGACTTCCCTCTTCCTGGTTCGTTTCTTGAATCACCTTTAGAAAAAGTGGTGGTGGTTCTCATTCAAGTGCTGTCTGCTAGGGTTATTTTTGCCGTCCGTCATGGCTCTCATTCTGCCACAGAAGGCAATGTGACGTCGAGTGTAAAGGGTCAATCACTGACAATAAAGACTATTTAATTCAAAATCCACAAAGCATTGAACCAGCGATAACCAAAGTGTGAAGTAGCAAGGTATGATAGTCTTCCATCGTATACATCTAACAAGCAACACAGCCCGCGTTTATAACACGAATCTAAACTTTGAGTTTTTGTTTGCGTAATTAAATCTTGTTTGTTAATGAATGCGTTAATTCTGTAGCTCAAAACTGTATTTTGACTTCATAAGATGGGCATCCGGCCACAAGCGCATTTAATGCGCGTTTAATCTGTTTGGCCAGCCCTCTAACACTATTACTGATGATTTCCGAATCAATGTGACAACAGATCATTGAAGGAGGTCTTAACAGACCAGACACGGTTATCCTGATTGAGTGACAGGCGACCGCCGCACAGTTTTGTCATTATTGTATCATTTTTAGGAGGTCAATAAATCCATCCATTATCTACACCGCTTATCCTCAGTAGGGTCGCGGGGGTGCTGGAGCCCATCCCAGCAATCATCGGGCAGTGGGCAGGGGACACCCTGAACTGGTTGCCAGCCAGTCGCAGGACACACAGGGACAGACAATTCACTCGCTCATTCACACGTAGGGACAATTTGGACCGACCAATTCACCTGACATGCATGTTTTTGGAATGAGGGGGGAAACTGGAGTGCCCGAAAGAAGCCCACGCAAGCACGGGGAGAACATGCAAACTCCATACAGCAGGTTTGATCTTATGATCTCACCACTATGCCGCACACGCGCTAAACACTGCAGCGCCGTGATGCCCCAGGTCAATAAATAATTATGATAAATAATCGATTGACAAATGGATGTGAGGTAAACTAATGTTTGTTTTGCCTGTTAAAGCACCACAGCAGTTTTTAGATATTTTATCAGGAAAAACGGCTAAAAATCAATCCGTAAAATTTAAATTGCGGCTGCATGCACAATTTAAATTCTCTGTAAGACATACACACTCACACATTTATAGAAAAAAAAGTGATCTAATCAGGTCTAGTCTTCTGATTAGAACATTCACAATTCAATCTTTTGGCCCACTTCTGAAAGCGAATGTTTTGACATAATTCATCATTTTGACTGATACACACACCAGTACTCAAATATTCTTTTATTACATTTCTGTCCTTTTCGTGTCCTCTGGAATGTAGTAGCCCAGGAGAGAAAAACGGGCAGGAGGCAAAATGCTCCACATTACTCATGGAAAAAGTCATAAGAATTCTGTTTGAATGTTTTAATTGGGTTTCCTTTTTAACAGGAATACACTACAGACATGTTCTTTCGACAGATGTGGGTTGACGAGAGGCTCAAATATGAAGGGCCCATTGAAATCCTGCGCTTGAATAATCTCATGGTTGATAAAATCTGGACACCGGACACATTCTTCCGAAACTCCAAAAAATCAATTTCCCACAACATGACCACACCCAACAAACTTTTTCGTATTATGCAAAACGGGACTGTCCTATACACAATGAGGTGATTACAGCTCGTAATATTATTTATCATGATTTTATTTTCAGAACCCATGAGTAATTTCCCTTCAACCTTTGTTTTGTAACAGACTGACTATCAGTTCAGAGTGTCCGATGAATCTTATGGACTTCCCCATGGATGGTCACGCTTGTCCTCTCAGATTTGGAAGCTGTGAGTAACACAAAGATGAGAAGTGAAGAGAATAATCATAACCGTGACAAACTTTTCTCCTATATCTTACCTTTTTAGATGCATACACCAGCAGTGAAATTGTTTTCACCTGGAAGAAGGGGCTCGTAAAGTCTGTCGATTGTCCCAAAGAGTCCATAAGCCTTTTGCAGTACGATCTGGTGGGACAGACGTTGTCCAGTGAGATTTTCAAAACTAATACAGGTACACACTCCACTAAATTTAAACTTAAACACTCAAACCAAGCTCTAACCTTTGCAGTCCAAACTTGTGATATGTTGTAAAGTTAGTTGGAAAATTGTTTGCGGCTCTTAGGGTCAACTTTCCTTTTTTATTTACAGTTGCCATGTCGGTAAAAGGGTGGTCTAAAATTCTCACAGAAAACCAAGAGCAAGGTGGCCAAAGGGCTACTGCCATCATCTGGTGAAATTGTGATTTTTTAATTTTTTAATTTTTTGGTTCAAATTTGTTTTATACTGCAGTCAAAATTACTGGCAACATTAATTTTATGACAGAGGCCGCGGGCCAGTAAATATTCGAAACTCGCCCCCCCGGGCTGAAACTAGCCTCCTAGGCCTGACTTTGGACATGTCAAGTCAAGTCATGTTTATTTGTATAGCCCTTAATCACAAAGAGTCTCAGAGGGCTGCACAGACCACAGATTATTGCAAACCACAGACTATTATGACACCATCCTCTGATCTACAACCTACATGAGGGCAAATAATACACAGATATTGTAACATAAAATATAGGTTATTCATATGCTATAGAATAGAAGTGTGTCTTAAGTTTAGATTTAAACATTTCCACCGAGGTTGCAGATAGAGTCTCAGGGGGAAGAGCATTCTACAGCACCGGGGCCGGAATGAATGCTCTCGAACCTGCGGATCTCTTCTTGGCTCTTGGGATCACCAGTAGACCAGCATTTTCAGAGCGAAGGCTCCGGACCGGAACATAGGGGGAAATTAAATCTGAAAGATATGAGGGAGCAAGTCCATGAATGATTTTGTATACTACCAACAGAACCTTAAAAATCACATCTTAAGCTAACAGGGAGCCAATGCAGGTTAGCTAAAATCGGGGTAATGTGATCCAACTTGCCTGCTTTACACGTTTTTGTCAACCAGTCAGGTCTCTTTCGACTTCTGTGCTAGATTGGGTCCAATTATTGTCATTTTTGTTGTTGTGCTTTCACAGTACATGTAGAAATTAAAGCAATACATGGACAGAGAAGAAAGATATTGAGGTTTTTGAGTTTTTTCTCCACACCAGATGAAGGAGCATTTCCCTGCACACAGTTGTGAAAAGAGAGAAAAGGCTGACAAATAGAGCAATGATATACGTTGATCAAGCAGAAAACGAATATGTATGTTTTGGATCATGCATGTTTTCTTTCTCAGTCAAATCATTGTACTATCATTTCTCTGCAGCTTCATCGTTTCAAGGGCAAGCAAGGGCATTGATTGTGCTGCGCTCCCTCAGGGCGGCTTTCTTCACACATGCTGTTTATCTTGCAGGTCACTACTCGGTGCAGGTGGTCCATTTCCACCTCCAGAGGAAGCTGGGATACTACCTCATCCAGACATACATCCCACTTATCATGGTTGTCGTGCTGTCACAAGTCTCTTTCTGGATCAATAAAGAGTCGGTTCCTGCGCGGACGGTCGCCGGTATGTCACCTTAAGCAAGAATGGAAAATGCGGCTAGCAGGTGCACATGTTTGATTAGAAAGCAAATCCATCCATGTCGATATAATGTTTCTAAAAAGGATCATATATATACAGCCAGATAGCCTAGTTCAAATTTATTTTTGACCTCTATCGACGTCAGTGGCACTGAATGTCTTAAGTAATATTGACATTTACAAACCTTGGAATTAGGTTTTGTCAGGCATGTAATTAAATAATGTGTTAAATTAGGAGAAGTAATGAATTGGGCGATTGATGATAATAAAAATAATAAAAATAATCATTCTTCTTTTGTCTTTTAAAGTTTACGGTCAGTACATGACTCTCAGGCAAAACATTTAGCCATTTCACACAAAAATCCGAAATTAAAACAGAATAAAACGGAACAAAAACGAAACATAATAAAAAGAAAACAATACAAAAAGAAAAACAAAAGAAAAAAAACAAAACAAAACAAATGATAAACAAACAAAAAAAGAAACAAAGCAAATAACAACAGACAAAAGCCCCCGCCACCCCAAAAATGAAAGTAAACAAAAACAAACAAAACAAAACGAAGTGAAATGAAATGAAACCAAACCAAACCATGACAGGACAGGACAGGGCAGGATGGTAACAAAACGAAACCGGAAACTCCGAAACCCCAAAACTAAACACAAAACGAACCCACACAAGAGGTTCCCAAGACCTTAGAACTGTGCCTGCACACGCGCTAACCACTGCGCCGCCGTGCTGCTCCCTTTTCGAACATATTATGTCATATTATTTTGTTGTCGAGTTATTGTTTTTGTTCTGTTTTTATTTTAATGTTCGAATAAAGTTTTCATTCATAGCTGAAATCATCCGTTTATATGAATCCTCTATAATAAAATGTATTCCACGTTATGGTAAAATTGCTGTAAAAATATTTTTGAAATGATACGTTGAATTAAATCAATTGCATTTTTGACGGAACACAATAAAGATGTAAAAAAAATGGAGGTGTGCCCTATAATCTGGTTTTACAGACTGGAATTCTGGTAAATACAATCAAGAATGCATAATTAAAATAAAATGCTTCTATATACAGTAAGCAGTATTGAAGGAATAAATTATTTTTAGCTGTAAAACCGGATTTCTCAATATTTATGCCCTGTGAAATTTCTTCTTTTTTTTCGAGACAAACCTCACTCTTACTGTAATTAGTATTTTATGCAATTTATAATCCAGGGCGCCTCATTTATGAAAAATCAAACAGGATTTTTTTAATGTGCGCCTTACAATCAGGTGTGCCTTATATTCTGCAAAATACGGTACATGTCAAGTCAAGTCATGTCATGTTTATTTATACAGCCCTTTATCACAAGGTGTCTCAAAGGGCTGCATAGATTATTGCAAACTACAGACTATTAATACACAATTCCCTGATCTAAAACCTACATGAGGGCAAGGAAAAACTCAAAAACCTCAAAGGGACAGCACATGAGGTAATCCCCCCTTCCAGGATGACCAGGCTGCAGCGGATTTTGCAATGACAAATAATACACAGATATCGTCAACATAAAATGTAGGTCATTCATATGCTATAGAATAGAGTACTCCATTCACTCCTTGTCAGTCCATCAGCAAACCTACGCATACGCAAGGCAAGCACTATTTGACTCTGGCTCCTGTCTGTCCCGTCTCCACCTGTTCCTGCTCGTCTGTCCCTGACTTCCTGGTCTTCTCCGGCTACTTGACCCGTTTTTCCCACCGACCACGCTCCGATCTCCCGCTCCGGCCACTTCACCCGTTTTTGCACATTGACCATGCTCCGATCGCCCATCCCGGCAACTCCAATCGTTTCCGCATTCTGACCACTCCCCGATCCCGTGAGCTCCTTACTCCTCCTGCCCAGCGAGCACTGGATCGCTGTTGTTTGTTTCCCCGCAACTGACTTACTCGATTCTCCAATAAAGCTTTGTGTTTTGGGTATACCCTTTGTTCTGGTTTTGACAGGCTGTCCTCCAAGGGCCCGATGACACTTATAAATGTCACCAATTTTAATTGGTGTGTAAAATGATTATTACTCCATCATGTAAAGTAACTAAATTTGATAAATTATTCATCTCACAAACATTACAGTTGCATATACTGTAATATGTTAAGATTTATATACATTGATACATCTTAATCTAAACTACTTGAGCTACGAGAAATACGAGTTATCAGATGTCTTTCAAGCAAAGGTTCTGCCCGATATACGAGAGAAAATCAAAGTTACGAGAATTTTCAGATGTTACCACTAGAGAGGGCTTTAAAGTCATTTTATTATCATCTTATTTATCTTATTATTGTATTTTTATGCCATTTGAATATATTTTTAGTAATCAGGAAGATGTGTTTTATAGCTATTTAGGATTAACATGAATGTTTTTGGGAGGCTGGGAACTGAGCCATCACTTTGCGGCTATCTGAATCAACAGGCATTGTGGGAAATGTAGTTTTGGTCAAATTACTTTTTTGACCTGTTTATTTTTAGAGGTTTAGACATTTCAAGTTTTCTTCGGGTCACATAAATGATGTGGTGGGCAATGAGTTTGTAGTTTATATAATTATTAACTATACAGGACAGGGATTTGTCATTTGTTTAAAGATGAAACCTTCACCACCTAACTTTCTTTTCTTTCAGGCATCACCACAGTGCTGACGATGACGACCTTGAGCATCAGCGCTCGCCAGTCTCTCCCCAAAGTGGCTTACGCCACGGCTATGGATTGGTTCATCGCTGTGTGTTTTGCGTTTGTGGCTTCGGCCCTGATCGAGTTTGCAGCCGTCAACTACTTTGCTACGCTGCAGGCCAACCGCCTTAAGAGGACCAAAACTCGACAAGACCGGCTTGAAGTTTTAGCGACCGCCAGCGATGACGAAGACACGATTTCGGTGAGTGGGGAATCGCTTTAAAATGATTAAAACAAAACTCATTGGAGAGCATGCGTCAAACTCGGGAGATGTGAAAAAGAGAACTAGAAAAAAATTCGAACAATGACTTGCAATTATATATATGTCCACTGGTCGTCGCCAAAGCCAGGCAGCACCTGCATATCACCCATTGTCTCTGTATTTTCTGACTATTAATCAACCAGAGAACATTAAGGACTCTCATTTTGTTGTTCTTTTACTTCAACTAAAAGTCCTGGACACCCTGTTTAGGGCAATACAAAAAATACAACATAAAAAAAAATGCTGACGTTTAAATAGATTTAGCTCCTTTGTACAATAGAATTGAGATAGAGTTGCCATATTTACGGAAATATATTTATTAAAAAACAAAAGCATCATTAAATTGATTATATAGATTATCTAAATTCAAGTGAGGCAACACGATTTATACTCCTCCAAGGTAACTTTCTGAAAATATTCTATACTGACACGAATTTACATGGTCGAAATATATTGAAAAAACATAATATTCTCCAGTAATCATCTGACCATCACACTATTATGAATAGCAATATCTCCATTTACAACACACTCATTTATAGTCGCGTAATTCGAATGTGGTAAGCCACCAAAGAATCCTCATCCGTCTCACGTGTGGGGTTTCATGGTTCGATGTTTTAAAAATAGCCTCAGTGTGAGAGGAACCCCAGAACTGTGTAATCTGCAAGTGTCCTATGGGAGCCATCAAATTACCTGCTTTCTTCTATAAGCATGCTCGCATGCCATTGGAGCGTTCCCGTGGGAGTAAACAACGCTATGTGATGTGACGAAACTGTTATAATGGCTGCAAGGCCACACATGTCATCCACCCTCCTCCCAGGAGTCCAACACTGATACTCGAGAGGGCCTGAAGAGGAGAAACCACTCTGTCTGCGCCAGCGAACCAGCCGAAGGACCGCCCGTGCCCATTTTCCTTCAGCAGGGATCTGCTTTTCCCCAAATCCCGCAGCTGGCCGGCACAAGCCCCATTGACACGTATGCCCGCATTCTCTTCCCTTTGACCTTTGGTCTCTTCAACCTGGTCTACTGGTACATCTACCTGGCCAAGGACACCATGGAGCAAGCCAGGTACACCCACTATCAAACAAACGTCTCATACAGTGGTACCTCTTTATACGAGCATTTCTAAACATGAGAATTTCGATATATAATTATTTTTGGGAACGAAGGAAAATATGTTTGTGACTGCTCCCTTACAGGATCAGCTCGTTCCAGTTCACGCAGGCAAACTACTACAGGCAAAAATGAATAAATTGTAATGTAATTTTTTGTGTGTACGTTCATTTTAAGTGTACAGTAAGTGCTTAAAATTAAATAATAATAGTTGCATTGCCCTTATTAAGAAATTATAAACATTTTAAACACAACATAGCATCAATTTACTCACAAGTCAGGCTATGTAGAATACCGCAACAATATTAGTAATCTACGATGTTGTTGTCATCTGCTACCAGTGACCGAGGCGATCAAGATGGGATATTTTCTTTAAAAAAGGTTTTTCCTGTTAAAAATTGTTATATGGCATACACAATTTGAGATGATCAAAAAAGGTATGAAATAAAGAGAAAATGTATAAGCTGACAGGTATGCAGATCTCCGTCACACCTCCTTGCAAGCGCTTCCCCATTCCTCAGCACCACGGCAACTACTGGATGCTTTTGGGAAGACTGAAACGGACCAATTAATTTCAAAAAATTTCATATCGGGAAAATTTGCTCGTTAGCTCACTTTAAGAGCACACTATCTATCCATCCATCCACCCACCTATCCTCAGTAGGGTCGCAGGGGTGCTGGAGCCCATCCCAGCTATCTTTGGGCAATGGGCAGGGGACACCCTGAACTGGTTGCCAGACAGTCACAGGGCACACAGGGACAGACCACTCACTCGTTCATTCACACCAAGGGACAATTTGGACCAGCCAATTAACCTGAAATGCATGTTTTTGGAATGTGGGAGGAAACCGGAGTGCCCGGAGGAAACCCAGGCAAGCACGGGGAGAACATGCAAACTGCACACAAGCGGTTCGATCTCATGACCTCAGAACTGTGCTGCACACGCGCTAACCACTGCGCCGCCGTGCTGCCCTAAGAGCACACTAATAACCAAATATTGTTTTAAACACACCAAGTGTTTACTTCCTCAATTTCGAACAGACTATTTACTTGTTTGAAGTGGGAATGCCAAACCTCTTGAAAGTATTTAGATTTACTAGGCCAAGTAAATCATTCTCACTATAGAAAAAAACACAGTGATCAAATAGAACAATAATTGACTGCAAATAAAAAAAAAACATTGTCAAATTTACTGAATGTCACTGAACGCAACAGTAGCTAGCCACCTCTCTGTTAGCAGCCTCACAAAACTGCAGGCTCGCTCCAATTCAAGAGAATGAGTCCTACTTTGAAGGAGAAAAAAAATACAAACAAAAAGAAAAGTTATTTTACCTGCAATACAGTGCCACAAACATGCAATCTTAGATGCGATTGCCGTCTTGAGTAAAAATCTCTCACTCTCTAGTGTCAGTGACTGAAATTATGACATAATTCGTCTAGCGGCGTATTGTGTCTACAAACTCTGGTAAAATTCTAATCCTGCAAAGTAATCCTTATTTCATCTAAATGTATTTGTATTTTGAAGACATCTTTTTCTGTAATCGTAACAGAACACACTTATATATTTTCGTATCCTAATTACATAATGACGTTACTGTCATGATTACCGATTGGAATCACCTGTGCCCGCTCATTTGGCTCATTCTGATTGGCTCCCTGTCCCTATTAAAACCCAGTCCCGTCATTCTCCTGTTGTCATGTCGTCTGTGAACCTCTGTTGATACAAGGCAAGCCTTTTTGACCCTGACTTCCGCCTGTACCGTTTTTGCACCCGTTTTTCCACCTGCCCTTTCCTGATCTCCCCGTTTGTCTCCGGCTATGATCCTGACCCCGTCTGCTTTCCCGTTCCGGCTTACGACCCGTTTCTGACCCTGACCACGTTTTCACTCTCCTGTCCCGGCTACCGACCTGTTCCTCCGTCCCTGACATCGCCATTGCCCGCTACAACAGATCCACTTCCGTATTCGGATCACTATCCGAGTGCGAGAGCGACCTGCTTCCTGCGTCCGGCGAACACCGGATCGTGGGCGCAGCCCTTCCTCTTTCTTTCAATAAAACTTGTGGTAAACGTTACGCAATTGGGTCCTGATTCCGTTCTGGTCGTGACAGTTACATGTATCCCGTTACTCCCCAACGCTGTGTATATGCAGTGGCACATTTCGTTACATATTACAACAGATGACACACCCTATTTTGTTCCAGATTTATATTGTTCCAGTGAAAATGTCACAAGAAAAGCAAAACAATGAAAAAAGTGATATTCTTAATCTAAAGAATACTGTTATTAAATGTACGCATATACAAATACTAGAAAAGTATATGTCTTATTGTTTTTTTTTATATGCGGCTTAGTACAACAAAAACAGAATGACCTTTTGTTTTGCCTTCTAAGGAATTCGGTACAAAACCATGAACGAAGATTCCATAATTCATCAGGACGGTGTGAAAAATGACCTGGTTATTATTCCATTCAATGCGTGTATGGTATCATGTATCGTCACATGTCAGCTGGCCTTTGAGCCAGATAGGATAAGGGCCAGCGACAGGTCACTAATATTCATGAGCAAAGTGGCACCACATTGACGGATCATCGGCTTAACCCCAACATGAGTCAGGTAGCGCTTTGCTAAGGAATATCTTATAAGCTCCCTTTACGGACGTTTACCCTTCCCCCGGATTTCACTTCTATTTAACACACATCTGACAAAAGCGGGGATAGCAAAAAGAATTCTGTGTGAGAAAAATGATATCAACAAGACTTAGTCAAGTCAAGTCAAGTCATGTTTATTTGTATAGCCCTTAATCACAAGAAGTCTCAAAGGGCCACAGACTATTGCAAACTACAGACTATTATTGACCACGACAGACGCTTCCCTACTTACGACTATTCGACAAAAAACGGGTAGATACGAACATTTTTTTCGGAATGTCGAAAAATATCCGCACATTGCTGTGAGTTAGATTTTGTATTGTGTGCACCTTTTTCTTAGTACAGGACAGTACTGTAGTGCTTCTTTCCGCCGCTACCGGTCTGTGGCGCTTGTGAGAGGTCACCTAACATTCACCCCGAAGAAGAAGTCCGCTTCCTCTTCCTAGTTTGGGTGTAAACATTCTATACTGTATCTCCAGCGCGCTAAGAACTTTGACATTTTCATTGTTTAATATCTTGTGCATCCATTCAATATGGTTAATGTAAAGTGTAAGGAAGAGGCGAGCCGTTTCTTTTGAAACAAAAGTGGAATAAGAAAGCTTGATGCGGTTGAGAAAAACGGTTGGGTCGCTTTTTTTTCTCGTCCATTCTCTACTCTAGGACCTCTTGAAGCCCTTCTTCCAAAAGTAATTTAAACTCAACTTTATTTATCTTTATAGAGCATATTATTTTATGAAATGTTTATTTTTTTTGTACAAAACAATGCAGGTCACCATAAATTCCAGACTATAAAGCGCACATGATTATAATCCGCACCCACCACATTTTAAGAAGAAAACCGATTTTGTACTTACACAAGCCGCACCTGTATATAAGCCGCATGCGCCCACATTAAACAAATGTAACACAAACACAAATTTACCCCGACCCGACTTTAAGTCCGGCGATTGAAACTGAATGCCCTTCATTAAAGTACACAGTCCAAGAATCACAGCTGGCAAAATTAACGGAAAATTATACCGGGACTTAAGGTTTGATGCAGACCGGCAGTGTCCGGGTCCCGTTGAGAGAAATCCAAAGAAAAAAAGTGCATATTTCCAAAGGTAAGGGTGGGAAAAATATATATCCACTTTTGTCTGCCGTGTCCACAAACACTCACCTTTACCGCTCCCCACTTCCCGTCAGCCCGCGTTTGTTACGCCCCTTCTAAATTCGCCCGTCCAAAACACATCAGAATAAGTGTCCAGAATAAGTGTCCAAAATAAATACAAATAAATACATTACATAAATATACAGTTGCAAATACATATTATACATGGTTACACATATTTACAAAGAAAGACGGTACACCAAGAGAGTTTTCAAAGCTTTAATAATAACAATATAACTTTCACCCGGGCAGTTAATGGTAGCAACACGCTAGCAACACGCTCGCAACACAGTAAACGGGTCTGTTAAAAAAAACATACCGTACTGGTAAAAATCACGGTAAACCGTCCTAATCTTCCTCCTTAGAACTGAAGCCATCAAAGTCGTCTTCCTCAGTGTCGGAAAGAAACTTTGTCGTATAGACGTCGTCCCACGCTCCTGCAGCCGGTGTTATGCTGAGAAATGCATGCCTGCCGAGAATTGCATCCCATGTCGCGGGAGCGCGCACACGTCACTCCCGCTACTACAACCACTTTTACGTACCTAGTTTTATCTCACTTTTATATCTGTTGATGATTTGACAGTTTGTTTCAGCATAATAAGCTTTATGGTAGAGTGCATAACAGTTTAAATACGAGCAATTTGAGTCGAAAAAGGCAAAATAAACCTGCTCACAAGTGGTTTATATTCGTGTGCTTTACCGTTCGATTACATTCACAACAAATACAAAGACAGAATGGTTTAAGTTGTATTACATTCCCAACAAATGCAAGACGAAGTGGTCTTGGATATATGTTCGCCATTACATTCCCGAAAAGTTATATAAAAGTGAGATAAAACGAGGTAAAAGTGGTTGTAGTAGCGGGAGTGACGCGTGCGTGCTCCAGCGACAGGGGATGCAATTCTCGGCAGGGATGCATTTCTCGGCATAACACTGGCTTTTTGGAACCCGCTGGTGATGGTGGATTTTTTGATGCTGCCCCACGCTGTCAGGATCCACTGGCAGACTTGCGAAAAAGTTGCCTTTCTCATGCGGCCAGTTTTAGTGAAGTTGCAGTCTTCCCCGGCGCATACATTCCACCGGTCTAAATCTTACCTTTTGTACTCGAGCGCCGCTGACAGCCGTTAGAAAAATTACATAAATTGGCCGCATCACTGAATAAGCCGCAGGGTTGAAAGTTTGGGGAAAAAGTAGCGGCTTATTGTCCGGAATTTACGGTATTTTTACAAGCATAAACATACTTATATAAACTTTAAACATACAAAATATAGCACTGCAGCAACCTACGACCAAATTCAACTTACGAAAGATCGTCCAGAACGTCTCATTTGTAAGTAGGACAGTGTCTGTATATGGCACTTTGGTATAATGGGAACCAAAAGCAATGGCACAGCAAGCAGAAACACGCCAGACAAACATGGCGGACTACTAGGTATTGTTTTTACTATGTAAAACAAATACGAGATTTCTCGTCCTATGATTTTTTTTAAAAACAATAACATTGGTATGATAATTCATGTATTTCTGCCTAGTATTCAAATAAATGTTTTCTTTACTGAATGTACCACCAGGAGCCACTAAATGTTACACTTTGTCCCTTTAACTTATTTTATACTAAGCAACTGTAAAGTCAAGCAATGTAGAATTCCTGAAAAAATGCATATTATTACCTCTTGAATAAATGGTAAATGGTCTGCATTTATATAGCGCTTTTCAAGTCAGAAGACCTCCCGAAGCGCTTTACAGTTTGCTTCACACTTTATCCATTCACACACACACTCACACACCAATAGGGAGTCAGCCATGCAAGGCGCCTGCCTTCTTATTGAGGGCATCATGGATTCAGTGTCTTGCCTAAGGACACTTCGACATATAATAGTGATATGAATAAACTATGGTATAACCTACAATCCACCCTTTAATCATTTTGGACTAAATCTACACAGAGCCCCTAAAACACGCATGTAAATTAAAATGTTTGATTATCATTTAAATGAGTCAAAATTTGGCTCCTTTTACTGCTTTGACCCATTTCTTTTTGTCCTCCGTATTGTACTCGCTCCCCTCTAGATCTAGAGATGACACCACGCATATTCAGCAATCACGTACGATATCAAAAAACGAGTGAGAGAATGAAAATGGTGTCTCGAAGGGAACCTGCTACTAATTTGTTGGGAGCCGGCTCCCGTCGTTCACTTCAAAGCGCTGGCTCATAGAGCCGTTACGTTTACAAACAACACATCACTACTTCACACCTTTGTCCAGACTAAATCCTATATGTGGTTCAATAAGACTCAAAGCCTACCTTCCAACAGTAAATTAGATTACCGCTTTGAAACAATAAGTAAAGAAGTATATTTAAATATATGGGTAATCACAAGGTGCATTGATTATCACTAAATGATTAACTTGATGAAATATTGATGTAATATTTGAAAAAGTAAAAAGGACATCCAGTGAAGAAAATAAGTATTTGAACAACCTGCTATTATGCTATTTCTCCCACTTAGAAATCATGGAGTGGTCTGAAATTTTCATCGTAGGTGCATGTCCACTGTGAGAGAGATAAACTAAAAAGAAAAACCCAGAAATCACAATGCACGATTTTTTTTAACGATTTATTTGTGTGATGTAGCTGCAAATAAGTATTTGAACACCTTAGAAAATGAATGTTAATATTTGGTACAGTAGCTTGTGTTTGCTATTACAGAAGTCTTTTACCAGGTTTGCACACACTACAGGAGGGATCTTGGCCCACTCCTCCATAAAGTCTTCACCATGTTACAAGTTAAAGTTTTACTGATTGTATGGGATGTAAATGTGTCTTCATGCAGCTAACGACCTCTAACATCTGCATCTGATTCAGGATGATACATGGAGTGCAGGTGGACTTCAGGTCAGGGCTAGCAGGTCTTTCAGGGTCAGAATTCTAGATGATATACAGTTGTTCAAGTACTTGTTTGCAGCTGTATCACACAAATAAATTGTTAAAAAATCATGGATTGTGACTTCTGGATTTTTCTTTTTACCGGTAGTTTATCTCTCACACGGTGGACATGCCCCGACAATGAAAATTTCAGACCCCTCCATGATTTCTAAGTGGTAAAAATAGCAAAATAGCAGGGTGTTCAAATACTTATTTTCTTCACTGTAACTGCAAAACTCACACAATTATGTCTATACGCAGTGACATATTTCAGTATTCTCACACTCTTTGACTGAATGTTTAAGACCCCAGGGTGTTTTTAAAAGGGTAAAAAAAATATCTCAGAGAAAAACTCAAGAAAGGCATTCAAGAAATAAAAACCTCTCCATTTCTTATTCCTTCAGTAACAATAATTTTTTCCTCTGTACTTTTACTTCCGCCCTAGCTAATATTAAAGTAGCCCCAAGAGATGAAAAAAAAATTAGGACTCACATTATGCTAGGCGGCGTTTCATTCAAGCCTGAGCTCTTTCTTTTATGATAATAGTTCGATTTACGGCACAGCACGTGCCAGTGAATGCATCGCGCTTTTATATAAGGGTTACCTGAGGGCCGGCAGAACCCCAAAAGGCATTAATGAAAACTCAGTTCTCCACCGGGACCGACTTGGTCGCACAGGCAAATAAATCAGCGTTCACTTTGAACGAGGACTCATAAGTGGGCCACTTCTCCGACGCAACCAGGAAAGAGAAGAAAGGAGGCGAGATGCGTTATGTAACGCTCGGGAGTGCAAATCTGCTCATCATTTGCTTTTCCGTGTTCCCGTCAGAGAATTTTTTGGTGCTTGTTTTGAGGGACAGAATGCGGTGAAGAGCTGAATCACGTCTTTACAGATTTTCACCAGGAGGCCAATGCTTAGAGCGGACGTGTCCAAAGTCCGGCCCGAGGGTCAGTTACGCCCCGTGATCAAATTCTTACTGGCCCGCAGCCTCTGTCATAAAATTAATCATATGTGGCATGTCAGTAATGTTGACCGCAGTATAAAATGAATTTGTACAAAAAAAACAACATCAACAAAAATCACAATTTCACTAGATTATGACAGTAACACATTGGCTACCTTGCCCTTAGCTTTCTGTGAGAATTTTAGCCCGCCCCATTTCCAACATGGCGACCGTAAATAAAAAAAGGAAAGTTGACTGTGTGCTCTGCGTTCCAGGACGAGTGGAAATTGAAGTATTTTTCACCAAAATCCGATAAAACTGCGTATGTCTAATTTGGCAAAAGACTGTGGCTGTTTTCAAAGAATTTAATATCGTGAGGGCAACAAGGCGGATGAGTGACTAGCGCATCTACCGCACAGTTCTAAGGTCATGGGATAAATTCCAGCTACCAGCCTTCCTGTGCGGAGTTTGCCTGTTCTCCCCATGTTTGCGTGGGTTTCTACCGGTTTCCTCCCACATTCCAAAAACATGCATGTCAGGTGAATTTGCCGGTCCAAAATTGTCCCTTGGTGGGAATGGCGAGTGATTTGTCTGTCTTTGTGTGCCCTGCAACTGCCTGGCAACCAGTTCAGGGTGTGTTCTGCCCACTGCCCGAAGACAGCTGGGAAGGGCTCAAGGACCCCCGTGACCCTCCTGAGGATACGGGGTGCAGATAATGGATAGATGGATAACATCAAGAGGCACTGCTAGCCAAAAAATGCTGTCCTTGACAAGCTAACTGAGAACAAAGGCTGTGAAAAGATGAAGCAACCGGAAGCTGTTTTAACGGCACAGCAGTGCTTTTTCACGAGACCCCGCCAGTCAAATGAAAATACTTAAAGGCGAGCTATGAGGTCGTGACGCTGATCATTCATTCATTCTTTTTCTTTACCCGTTTTTTCTTGAGCTTAGGGGCATGTGGTCTGCTAGAGCGTATATGAGCATTCTTTGGGCAAAGGCGGGGTACACCCTGGGTGAGTCGCCAGTTCACCACAGGGCCACATAAAGACAGACAACCACTCACTCTCATATTCCAACCTACGGACAATTTATAGTGTCTAAGAAGCTTCACATGCATGTTTTGGGTGTAATTGTTAATGTTAATGGTTCAAGGAATGTCAGGCCAAATAGTCAGACTTCACAGCTTTTCAGTTTACCAAATCTGGCCCGCTCTCTGAAAAGTTTGGACACCCCTGCCTGGAAGTATGGAGGACCGATCCTGCTCTATGCAGAAATAAATGTATATATATATATATATATATATATATATATATATATATATATATATATATATATATATATGTGTGTGTGAATCCCTTCAAATATGTTATATATACTTCTTGTTGTGTATTTTGCTGAGTATTTTTACAACAAAATATTTTTAAAATGAAGAACGGGGGCAGTTGCCGATCAGCGATAAACATATCAGCTTCTACGCCAATTCACCAACAAGTGAAAAGCTTAGCCGGTTTGACCCGCCCGATTATTTATATAACATTTTTTTGTGTCAAGTCAAGTCACATTTATTTGTAAGGCCCTTAATATCAAAATGACTTAGAGGACTGCAGAGGTTACAATACACCATTCCCTGATCTTAAACCAACATGCGGGCAAGGAAAAACTCAATACCTCAGCACGGGGAAAATAAAAAACCTTGAGAAGCGATGAAATACATGACAAAATACATGGCAAAATAAACGATGAAATATAAGATGAAATACAGGATTATATAAATGAGAAAATAAACAATAAAATACACAGAAAAATGCATCACAAAATACACAACGAAATAAATTAAAATTACACTACTAGATAAACTCCAAAATACTTAACAAAATGAATGACAAAATACATTCATCCAACCATCATCTGCACCGGTTATCCTCAGTAAGGTCGCGGGGGTGCTGGAGCCCATCCCAGCTAACTTCAGGCAGTGGACACCCTGAACAGCCAGTCGCAGGGCACACAGGGACAGACAATCCGCTCGCTCATTCACACCTAGGGACAATTTGGACCGGCCAATTAACATTACATGCATGTTTTTAAAATGTGGGAGGAAACCGGAGTGCCCGGAAGAAACCCCACGCAAGCACAGGGAGAACTTGCAAACTCCACACAGGAGGTTTGATCTCATGACCTCTGAACAGTGCCGCACACGCGCTAACCACTGTTCCGCCATGCTGTCCTTGACAAAATACATGACAAAATAAATTTAAAAAATACATGACAAAATAAATGACAAAATGAATACAGACAAAGGCCAAACAAATGTAAAAATCAATTCTACATTGCACCACGTAATATAGCTATTACATTGTTTATTTATGTTTTAATATATGTTTATGGCATATATTTTCAGGTATTTATTTATCTATCCATACGTTTACTTATACATAAGGCAGGATGGGTTCTCCAAACATTGACGCTCAGGGGTCACATGTGAGATGGCCTAAACTGATGCTTTTGTGTTTTCCTGTCCTTGCAGGGATGTGGAGCCAACCTCTTAAAAGCAAAAGAACCAGAAGAAAGGCACGTGCAGAGCGAGAGAGACCCTCTCCTCCCCCTCCTCTCTGTGAAGCTCTCGGCATTTGTTCTGCTCTCATCTGACAGAGGAAATGAATCAGAAACTCATTTATTCTGCTGCTGCACATCTCTTCATTTCACAGCCTGTGACCGCTTGCCCACTTGTGTTCTGATCAGTAGGCTGAAGAGAAACCCTACATATATCCCCAATCGCACAAAAATAAAAAATGAGAAAAAAAGGGACTCCCCGAGATTGCACATGAAAAAGAAAGCGTATGGTGCCATCTACGCTTTCTGCACCTGCAGCTGATGCAAGAGGGAATCAACGCTTTCAGAACGCTGCCCTCTACAGTTTCAAAGCAGACACTGCAAGGACATCAAAGTCAAATTCCCCTCTTCATGCCGTTCAAATGTGCTCGAAGATGAGAGGATGAGTGGAGAGGGTGGGCTACATAAGCCTACATCTTATTCATCATTTGATTGGAAGAGCAAGAAAGCAATATATAAACTGTAGCGGAGAAAAAAAACGTTGAAATGTCTTACCTTAATGTATAGATTAAATCTATGCGTTGCTCCTTTTGAATCAAAGCATCGGATAAATAGAAAATCATGTAACTGGGAAAAAATAGTGGATGGCTTCACTTGCTGTTTACCTGCTAATATTATTACTAATTTTATTGTCGGGACTGAGGTGTGAGCCAAATCAGACCTATTGGTCTCACTACCGCCATCTGCCATGAGGCAAGAGAAAGGCATGCTTCACTCTGAATCTACAGGCACTCAGCACAGTAATATGTTACTTAAGACTCCTTTTCAATGAAAGCATATATAAGATAATATCGGTGCTTGCCGCACAAAATCACAAAATAAAAGCTTTAAAAGCTTTGTATACAAAAATGAGCATGAAAAATACTATATATATATATATATATATATATATATATATATATATATATATATATACACACACTCCACTGATAGACGTTGAACTAAAAAGAATGAGCATCTACTGAAAAAAATGGACATTTGCTGGGAATAGTGGTTTTATATATATATATATATATATATATATATATATATATATATATATATATATATATATATATATATATATATATATATATATATATATATATATATATATATATATATATATATATATATATATATATATATGCCCACTGCCCGATGATTGCTGGGGTGGGCTCCAGCACCCCCGCGACCCTACTGAGGATAAGCGGTGCAGCTAATGAGATGAGATGAGATGAGATATACATATCTGTGTCTACAAACCTATATTCTTTAGAAAACGTCAAGAATATTTGTGATATGTTTTTCTTATAGAAACCATATAAACAATTTTAACATTTTTAAAATAGCACTAGGCAGCAGCTAGGGAGTGCCAAACAAAGAGCCCCTTGTGACTCCAGAGCCACCTGTTGCTGACCCCTGAGATAAGTGATACTCCACTATGAAAAAAATACATACAACGAGAAAAAAAAATACTGGATGACTTGACTTGTTGTTAACTTACTGATAGTATACTTCTTTTTTGGGGGGCTGAGCTCTGAGCCAAATCAGAATCCTTGGTCTCACTATCGCCCTCTACCATGAGGTAAGATAATTGTTTGCCTCAATTTGAATCTGCAGATGCTCAGCTCAGTAATACATTAAAATATCAAGAAATTGCGAAGTTAAACAAAAACAATAAAAATAACTTCAACATTAAATATGTTAGAGTGGTTAGCGCGTCAGCCCCACAGTTCAGATGTCCTGGGTGAAAATCTTGCTACCGGCCACCCTGTGCGGAGTTTGCATGTTCTCCCTGTGCTAGCATTTATATCCTCCGGTCACTCCGATTTCTTCCCACATTCCAAAGACATGCATGGCAGGTTAATAGGTCGGTACTTAGTTGTGACTGAGCGTGTGTATGGTTGTCCTCGATTGGCTGGCAACCAGTTCAGAGTGTTCCCTGCCCACCACCCGAAGTTGGCTGGGATGGGTTCCAGCACCCATACGACTCTACTGAGGATAAGCGGTGCAGAGAATTCATGGATAGATGAATATGTCATGTAGTGAAGCATAATCAGAGGCAGGTGTGCTCAAAATGAGGGATGGTATTCAATAACAAAATGAGGTACAAAGTAACAACCATATAAATGGTCACCCCCCAAAAAAACACGAAATGTCCAAACTACAAGCAAAAACCAAACCTCAGAAACAAGGATGGAACTGGAAAAAGTAATGGTGACATTGATGATGACCCAGCCCAGTGTCCAACATGCCTTATAAAGGGTCAGGGTAATCACAACCAGGGACGGAGAGATTAGGCCCCGGTTTGTTTTTTGCTCCACACGAATCCTGAAGAAAACCTGGATAAAACAAATGTAACAATAATATATATTAATTTAGTACAGTGGAACCTCGGTTCTCGTAATCTGTTCCAGAACCCTGTTCGAAAAACGATTTGTTTGATCACAGAAATCATTTTTCCCATTAAAAATAATGTAAATCGTTTTAATCCGTTCCAACACCCTGAATGTTTACCTTGAATGTTTAACGTAAACTTGAAGCTAACCCAGGCTAATCGTACGTTAGCATTATCGTAATCTTCCGTACGAAAGATTACGCTAATATGAACGTGTAAAAAAAAAAATCAGGTCGTTTACAAGTCATTTAGCACCCGGGTCTCCACAACAAGTGGTGAGCGGTTCATTGGAAAGGGGGCTCCGTTCCAACACCCTGAATGTTGGGCTCCGTTCCAACTCCCTGAATGTTTAACGTAAACATGAAGCTAACCCAGGCTAATCGTACGTTCGCGTTATCGTAATCTTCCGTACGAAAGATTACGCTAATATGAACGTGGAAAAAAAAAAATCAGGTCGTTTACAAGTCATTTAGCACCCGGGTCTCCACAACAAGTGGTGAGTGGTTTATTGGAAAGGGGGCTCCGTTCCAACACCCTGAATGTTGGGCTCCGTTCCAACTCCCTGAATGTTTAACGTAAACATGAAGCTAACCCAGGCTAATCGTACGTTCGCGTTATCGTAATCTTTCGTACGAAAGATTACGCTAACATGAACGTGTAAAAATAGAAAAAAAGGATGAAGAAAAGAATTATGAATATGATTTCTTACCTTTGTGATGGTCAGCAGAAGGCGCAGGTGGACGGTGGAGCCATTATTTCTTTCTTAAATGCAATAGTTGTACGCACTACTTTTCTTTTTTCATCTGTAGCAACTTTGCTGCTTGCACTGACTTTCTTCGGAGGCATAATTAGGGGCTAAAACACTCCGTACACCTATATTAAAAGCGAAAGCAAAACGAAACACGTCCGCACGCGATAACAGTTGGTCACGAAAAAAGCGATCTACACCCGTACGCCGCTCAGCATCGCATCCTAGCGTACGCACTCACGCATTACCGGCGTTCGAACTCCGATTTTTTGACCGAACAGCGAAGCAAGAATTTCCCGAAATTTTTGGTCGGACTCCGATTTGTTCGAACTGAGAGGCGTTCGAAAACTGAGGTTCCACTGTATTCCCACAATGACAGGTGATAACATCACCTGCCTCGCCTGACTAGTTCACGCGTCTCTGTAGTGAAAATTTACCATAAAAAAAATCAAAGCCTTCGTCAGGTTAGTTTATAATTATACAAAATAAGAAATATAATGAATAAAATAGTTGCAACCTAGTTGCTGGCTGGCTTCCAAAATTGTCATATGCATTGTCTGGCTCCTACACACTCCAGTGATAGACGTTGAACTAAAAAGAATGAGCATCTATTGAAAAAAATGGACATTTGCTGGGCATAGTGGTTAGTACAGTGGGACCCAAGTAGAGCAGATTGTAAATCGGCTGTTACCTGTAGTTATTTTGAATCTTTGTATGTTTAAAAAAGCTGCACAGGATATAAATCAATTTTGTACATTTCTTTACAATTAATTATCATCTTCTAAATTCTGCAGCAACTGAAAAATATTCACTGGGCTTAATCTGATTTGTTTTAAAGGGACACTGTGCCACTTGGGGTACTAAATGATGCTCTCTTGTGTAGTGCAACCGAGTACTAGAAAGCACAAATGACAATACAAACTACAGAGACAAAGTGACCAAACCGCATCATTTTTCCTCTAACTTTTTCACACAGCTTTTGGTTTTGGGGGGTACCCTTAGTAGTAAAATGGCAAACAATCATGCCAGCTCCCACTAAGTAGCCTCATTTTATTAAAATAAATACAAATTTATTGAGCCTATATAGTATTTAAAAAAATGTGTGTTTGTATGATAGGTCATGTACTGTTGCCTATTAATCAAATCAATGTTTTTTTTAAAAGGAATGTGTCACGGTTGCCATGGCGCCCAATTGGCCCAGCCCATGTGGCGCCAGCTGCAGCTCGTTGACAGATTGGCTTTCCGTCTATTTAAGCTCAGTGCTCTCACTCTTCCTTTGTCAGTCCGACAACAAACCTCTGCTCGCAAAACGTGGGTTTTGACTCGCTCCCGGTTCCTGTTGGTATTTCCTGTCCGGTATTGCTCCTGTTTATTTTTTCCTGTTTAATATTGGTTTCCAGTTTTTTCCCCCGTCTAGTTTGTCCTGTTTAATTTTGATAGCCTGTTTTGACACCCTTTAGAGATGATCTGCTTTTTCTAACCTTGTAGAATTAATATTAAAAATGAGAATGTGTTGCCAGAGAGTTGCACCTAAACAAATCGATGACATCCTCCTTGGTGTGAGGTAATAAACTTGAAACATACTCTCTTTAAATTTTATTTAAAAAAGAGCAAGTAGAGTATGCAGAGATGGTAAGAAAAACCCACTTTCATTTCGTGTTTTTCCAAAACGCATCCACTCTTGCCTGTCATACATTTTCTTCCTCCGCAATGGAAGCTTCTCATGCACCATCATCCATCCCCGCGCTTTGATGTGAGCTCGCCAGTGCGCATGCGCAGCTCACTGCCTCCTCTGCATCTTCTCCGGCAAGTTGGATGTGCGCGCTCCTCACTCGCATCCCGAAACCGCCTCAAAAACTGTTGAGATGGGGAGGATCAGGAAAAACCACTTTGGGATTCTCACTTTTTCCCTGCTCGTCACTTTTGTCTGGACTCAAAGGTAAAAACTCATTTCACGTCGTGTGATGATTACCTTCAATGTGGGGCCATGACACCACCTTTTCAACTCGTTTTCTGTATTTCATTTCCAGCGTGAAGGATCTAAAAGATCCAAGCAACATGCCTCTGGTTAAAGAGACGGTGGATAGATTGATGAACGGATACGACATCCGATTGAGGCCCGATTTTGGAGGTAAGACACCCACCTCCCCCTTAAAAATGCCATCGGGTCGCGAAATCTGCATGAATTGACATAATGCAGTTGGATGCGATGCATAAATCAACGGAAATCCACGGAGAGGTCATCGACGCGTTGAAGATGAAATTGATACGAGAAGATGTGTCCTCGTTTTAATGTCTGTATGTCTTTGCAGGTGCACCAGTGGCCGTGGGCATGAACATAGACATAGCGAGCATAGACATGGTGTCCGAAGTCAACATGGTAAGCGCATCTTCTGCACAAAATCCCGTGCATGCATGGCGCACTTGAGATGGGGCTAATTAGCGCTATTTTGCGTGTGGATTCGCGGCTAATCGAGGCGATTGTGGTGTTTTGTCAGCTCTTCAACGCGATCTTTGCGTGTTTTCCGTGCAAGAGTCCCGCATTTGCAGCTGCGCTCCGCATTTGAATTCCGAACACAGACTCAGTGGCGCACTCAGACGCACTGGCACGGCTACGCGCGCGCTCAAGAAGCGGTGGGCGTGCACGCGCGAGGCAGCGCGCGCTCCCAATGTGTGCGCGTGCGAGCGCATCACGTTTTCCGGATCCACGAGTGTAATTTTGTCGACACGCACACGCTCCTCTCCTCAGGGGATGGCATGGTGGAGCATGGGTGTGAAAGCTTAGGGCGAGGGGGCTGGGGAGGACGTTGGATCGGGTCCCTCGTGGATTTTTTTTGGGCTAAGGAAACTTTATGGCAGATACGTCTAACTTGTTTTTAGTTCGAGAGCCACGTGGTGGGAAAAACATTCTCACGGGGGTGGAACAGGTAAATTAATGGCATTAAACGTGTGCCTTAGCTGGAGGGCTTGTGGTCTTTTCGGAAGCTCACGATTAAATTAAGAATCGGGGATGTACGATTTTATTCTAAAACGATTATCATGGTTTTGTTTTTCCGTTTTTTTTTTCACTATGACTAAACTCTTGAAGTGTTTATTAAATTTGCCTTTGTAAATAAGGGAAAAAAAGAAAAACAAGTGACTGCACATCCACTACAGTTTATTGAACTCGAGGAACTGGAAATGGACACAAATAACATCGAAACAGTAAATGATAATGCTCCATCCATTGCAACCCGCTCCTCCCTTTATTTTATTTTATATTTTATAGTATACTTTAATCATTTTATATTTTATTTTTAATTTCATTTTTTGTGAATGCAACATCCACTGCAGCCTGGTCATCCTGGAAGGGAGTTTACCTCATGTGCGGACCCTTCTCAAGGTTTCTTTATTTTCCTCATGCTGAGGTTTTTGAGTTCTTCCTTGCCCTCATGTAGGTTTTAGATCAGGGGATTGTGTAATAATAGTCGGTAGTTAGCAATAGTCTGTGGTCCGTGCAGCCCTTTGAGACTCCTTGTGATTAAAAGCAATACAAATAAAATAAACACACAACAAACAAACATAATTCAAATTATCAATTTGATGACTTACATTTTTACCTGGATATTGGAACTTTGCTGTTAGATCTATTGTAGAAAGGAGCTAAAGCTTCTTAAAGCTTCTGTAAAACACCTAGGTGCTATTTTGTTAAATTTGTGTTTTTATTGCGTTAAACAGTGCATCCGTGACTGTATTTATATGTAAAATACCATTGTGCTGTGTTTCCTCAATGTTCTCTGGTTGATTAATGTTGGTCAGCAAATACAGCTAAAGTGGGTGCTTTGTGAGTGGTAAAATGGCTTTAGTGACATCCAGTGGACATATTTAAACCTACAAGTCATTGTTAGAATTCTTGTCTTGTAATTCTCTCAGCATTGTTTCGTCGGCCACATGAAAATGATGTGACAGGCCAAATTTGACCCCTGGGACTTGAGTTTGATAGGCGCTTTATGGGAATCATGTTTGTGTGTCGATTTGTGTTACAATGGCAACGTCAGCACTTTGAGTTGTTAAAGGGACGCTGTGTGTTATTTGACCCATGAATGTCGCTGTACTGTGTCGTGGAACTGAAAACAATTGTTAAAAAGCACAAGGAAGAAAACAAACTATAAATACTCGCAGTGATCAAATAACACATTTCTTCTTCATTTATATTGCCGAGCCTTTGAAAAGGTTTTTGATTTTTCGGGGGTACGCATGGCAGAACATGGCAAACAGTAATGTCAGCTCCTTCTAGGTGAATCTCAGGTTATGAAAAAAATACTCATTTCGGATATTTATATGATAGGTCATGTATTTTTGCTTACTATTCAAATCAATGTTGTTTTTTTTCTGATGAATAGTGTCTGTACTACACATAAGTGCTAAATAATACACAATCTCCCCTCAAAATTAGCGATGAGTAATTTAACCTATTGAAGAGTAAAGGTTTTTTATGTACAAAACGTGTTGCTGTATGGTATTACTCCCTACGACTACTCAATATTTCTATACCAGCATCCGTAAAATAGGGTATCAAGCATCCTTAGTTAAACAGCTTTTATATGCAAGGTTGCCGAACATTGAATGTCATATTTCAGACCGAATGACAATAATTTTTCATATTTTTCCCCTACAAGCATTTAAGAGTGCTGTTTTTAGGTCGAACGTGTGTCACGGTTGCCATGGCACCCAATTGGCCCCGCCCATGTGGCGCCAGCTGCGGCTCGTTGACAGATTGGCTTTCCATCTATTTAAGCTCAGTGCCTTCACTCTTCCTTTGTCAGTCCGTCAACGAACCTCTGCCCCGCAAGGCGTGGGTTTTGACTTGGTCCTGTTCCTTGTTGGTATTTCCTTTCTGGTATGGTTCCTGTTTATTTTGTCCTGTTTATTATCAATTTTCATTTTCGTTCCCGTCTGGTTTGTCCTGTTTAATTTCGATATCCTGTTTTGATATCAATCCTGTCTGTCCCGCTGTTTAATATCAGTTTCCAGTTTCGTTCCCGTTTTGTTTGTCCTGTTTAATTCCAATATCCTGTTTTGATATCAATCCTGTCCGTCCCGTTCCGTCCTGTCCGGTATCGACCCCATTTGTCCGATATGTGCTTGGGCAATTGGTATCGATCTCGTCGGCCTTTGGCTTCCTATCATTCCACGCCAGACTGCTACATAACGTGCAGTAAAAGGCCTGTGTGAGAAACGTCACGCATTTGGGCCCTGATCCGGTTCCGGTTCTTGACAATGTGGTTGTTAGAAAACATTATCACTTGAAAAATAAGTAGCAATCATTAACATTTTATTGTACACATTTGGTAAAATTGTTCAATCCAAAAAGAAATATTAGTAGATTGTCTTTCATTTTTCGAAGTTTTGATGGAATAAGCATATTTCATAATTTGCTATAAACTGGCTTTGTAATCTACAGAAGATTCATAGTACTTGGTAGCTTTAAATATGGATAAATAGGTAAATATAAAAATGACTTACATTAAAGCCTCAGTGTGTAATATTTGACCACTAGATGGCCCTGTGTTGTCTGGTGCTAGCGAGGGCCAGTGCCACAGAGCACAGCATGGTGGCAGGATGCCAGACAAACATGGTGATGACCTAAGTGGGGATTCCACTGTGTAAAAGAAATACATGTTTTTCGACTTATTATTCATAAAAAAATCACAACATTGGTATGATAGTTCATGTATTTTTACCTGGTATTGAAATGAATGTGACATCATAGTACTAAAAATCTTAAAAGCAATAAAACAAAATGAAGCACTGTTGTATTGGATTAGCTAAGTAGCATTAGCATCTTAATTTACACACAAACTCAATGCAATTGTGTTATTTACCTCATAAATATAGTATTATGCGTATTTATTACAATGTATTTACTTTTACCTTTCATCAAATGTCATAATTTTGCATTTACTAGTTAGACATAAATATATCAAAATAGCAGGGGTAAATGGTGCTATTTTAGTAAACATTAATTTTTTTCTTGAACATTTTTTCTGAATCTCAATTATTAAATCCAACATTTTTAACAGTTGCTCTTGAGTATTCTGTAATACTAAATCCATTTTATTGGAGTTTTAGTTTTCCCCTGAATATTCTTTCTTCTTAAATCAAATTCTTCTCAAGGTTTCTCCATTTTCCCCATGTTGAGGTTGTTGAGTTTTTTCTTGCCCTCATGTGGGTTTTAGATCAGGGGATGGTGTAATAATAGTCTGTGGTTTGCAATAATGTGTGGTCTGTGCAGTCCTTTGAGACTCTTTGTGATTAAGGGTGTCACAAATAAACATGACTTGACTTGACTTAAAGACGGACATACCAACCACGTGAGTTGTAAAATTTACCTTCCATACTAATTAAAACTAAAACTACAACTTAATTATATTAGGGTGTAAACACTGAGAGAACTCATTTAAATACTGGTTGAATTCAAAATGGCCTCCACATCCAGACATGTCTATGTCATAAAAAGACATAATGAAAGATAAATGCGACAAAAAAACACCCCCTAAATTTGTTATAGTTTTCATGGAATAGGTGAATTGGAGAATAGGTGAAAATCCCATCTATAAACTTTAGTAAGGAATATATAACAATGAAGGTATTTGCAGATTTTAAGCGTATAATATACCACTTTAATAGTTTGTTTTCTTTCTATGAAACGATTGTCTTTTGAATCTTAAGAATGACTCATATCAGTAAAAAAGTTTTTAGTGTTTATGCATTTAAATTTAGAATTAGATTAAATAACGTGAGCACTTAAAGGATCTGGTTTAATGCTGCAATCCAATTTGTTGTGATGCTCCTTCTGAGAGACAGCACTGTGTATAGTCATTAACACACACGAAAAATATTTACAGTATATGTTAGCTACAGGGGTGCTCACCCTTCTAAATATCAGTTGTATCTTTCGGTACGTTGTGTTTGTTTCTGAACCCAAATTGTTTTAAAGGGACATTATATATTATTTAGCATCTTCTCGGGGCAAAAAATAAAGAACATAATTAATTAAAACATAGTTTTGAATAAAAAGAAAAAAATACATAAACGTTCACGTAAAAGTAAAGCAGAGTAAATAAGTATCGGCACTGAAACTGATGTCTGTTGGTATTCGTCCTAATAAGAATGTGTCATGAAACAGAACAGGATCAGGACCCAAATGCATGACGTTAGGCAGCAGTCTGGCATGAAATGATAGGAAGCCAGAGGCCGCTGAGATCGATACCTATTGCCCGAGTTGATATCGGACGGATGGGGTTGATACCGGACAGGACGGAACAAACAGGATACATAATGAAACAGGATATCGAAAATAAACAGGACAAACTAGACGGGAACGAAAAAATGGAGAGAATAATAAACAGGAAAAAAATAGACGGAAACGAAACTGGAAACCGATATTAAACAGGACAAAAATAAACGGGAACAATACCGGACAGGGAACACCAACAGGAAACAGGACCGAGTCAAAACCCACGTCTTGCGGGGAAGAGGTTCGTTGACGGGCTGAGAAAAGAAGAACGAGAGCACTGAGCTTAAATAGACGGAAAGCCAATCTGTCAATGAGCCGCAGCTGGTGCCACACGGGCGGGACATTTGGGCGCCATGGCAACCGTGACAGAATAACAAAAATCGTTTTTCTATGTCTAAAAATATCATAAATGCAAACAGGTTTCAGGTTTGTTTCTAAATGCAATTTTTAGGCATTGCTCCTTAAATTGCCTGAAAAGATTGTCAATGATCTTGCGTTATTAGATAGTAGTTTTTTGTTTTTGTTTTGTTTTGTTTTTTGCCATCGACCTATTTTCAATATTCGGAAAGAAATAATCAATAGATGTAATTAAAATAACAAAAAATAAAAAGTGGAAGGTAATAAGTTAAACACATGGTATATTAAAATAAAAAATGTACTTGATTAGCTAGAGACAAAATTTAAAATTTAAACTAGCCTTGTGTTTAAAGGGACATTGTGTATTATTTAGCACATCTAGTGGTTAAAAAAATACTCTCATTTGTTAAAAAAATTATATATGTTGATTTGAATAATAGGCAAAAATACATGAACTCTCACATAAAAGTGCATTTATCTTTAAAATACTTGTAGGTCAAGAAATGTATATTTATTTTACATAACATCATTGTCTGCCATTTTGCTGCTACGGATACCCCCAAAAATAAAAAAAACTGCACCGTGGGCAAAAAAAAAAGGAAACTATGTGCTCTTTGGTCACTTTGAGTCTCTGTAGTTTGGATTCTCACGCTTTTTAGCACTTGTATTCGGTTGCACACACAATACAGCAACATCTAGTCGTCAAGTCATGCACACTGTCCCTTTAAAGTCAAGTTATAATGTTCATTTTTGTGTAGTTTGACCCTAAATTTTGAATGCAATTGAAAGCAAAGAAAAAACTAAAACTTTTAAATTAATCTCAAGAGACTGACAGTAAACTTGACATCTTTAGGTGCTGCTGTTTCTGTTTGCAACGGTGTTAAATCTTCATTTGTCCTTGTCCCTGTGTGAATGGTAGACTTTATGGAAATTCTTCATTTTTTTTATACATGGGGGTGTTTCTTTGAGGGAGGTGTTTATACAGTATGTCTGTAGGGGATGTTGCACTTGGTGACTAATTAGAGCACGGTGTTCATTGAGAGTTTTTATTTGTCAGTGGAGAGTATATCAAGGCTTGTGTTTGTAGAAGAAGTCACAAAATGGCCCGACTGAAAAGAATTCTTATATAAAAGCATGAAAATAGCAAAAGGGATTTGAAGTGGTGCTGTAGTCAATTATTCATGGCGCCATTTTTAAGTGAATGGCATCAAAGTGTGTTGGGTGGGTTTTGATTTGGGTGCCTTTTAGGCCTGAACAATTGAAAGAGTTTCAATCAACGTTGCAATGCAGTATTATTATTGCAGGGGTGCTTATTATGTAGATTGTAATCCACTGGTGGATGGTAGAGGTAGCACCGGTAGATCTGTCACGAGTTGTCGGACAGACCCAAACGCAGGATAAGAGGGGTGTGGTTAAACCCCACTATGGGGACGTTTATTTAAAAAGCAACAAACTTTACCGGCAAGAAGGGGAAGTGGGATCAGTACAGGAGAGGAGGAGATTTTGAGAGGGACGCTTGATAGGAAAACTTGAAAAGGGATTTTGGGCTGTGATTGTTCTTGAAAAAGCAGACTTGGGAATACCTTTAAGGAGACGGTTGACGTGGCAGGTCTTGGGACAAAGAGACAAAGACTTAAGAGGGAAACTCGAGAGGGGTTCTTTGGGTGCAGAGAATCCTGAAGAGGAGACTCGGGAATACCTTTAAGAAAAGGATTGGAGTGGCAGGTCTTGGAGTGGAGAAACTGGAACGTGAAGGGAATTGAAGGAGGAGGTTGTGGAAGGTGAAGCTTGTCGTTTTGGTGAATGAAAGTCTTAAATCAAAACGCTTCAGCAAAGTGAGGTTGGAGCCCGCGATATTTATAGTAGAGGTGGCAAAAACCTGGGGAGAGGAAAAGTGAAGGGGACTGGAAAACGCTGTAAAGCTGCCATGTTTGGAAGAAGAAGTACTGTAGGCACCAAACCCTGATAAGATCATGGAAAAGTGTATTCATTGCATTGTAGTTGTTGGGATTCACTGCCATCTAGTGGTCAAATGCAGCATGTGCATGGACGTCAATGTTGCTCATGCTTCAGTAACAAATTGGAGAACTCCAAATTTTGTCGATTAAAGGTGTAATTTATTACAACGGGATTTATCAAAATGCCTTACAAATCAATACAAAATCGTGTTAAATAGTTTAGTAAGGAAGTATATGTTGGAATATCAAGGTATTTATCTAGATAGAGAACAGGGTATTTATTTTTTTCCGATGAATCGAACCGCATCACAGCAGTATAGTGTTAGTCATTTCTCGCAAAGGTATCATTGGACAAGTATTGGCGCTGAAAAAAAAAGACGGACGTAAATTAAGTCATGGAGTTGACGATGATTACAATTTGAGTATTGTAATACATATCTTTAAATTTTGATTAAACATATTTGATTTTATTGTAAGCATTCAACTCCACTAATTAGGACACCTTTTAATTGCCAGACTGCTCTTGAATCTCCATTTTTTGGGGGCGTGTAGATCATTTTGACTTCATTTTGAAAGTAGCTCACATGCTAAAGAAGTGTGAGTACCCCATGTTTATTTGTCAAAGGCACCATGTGTATTATTTGACCACTAGATGTCACTGCATTGATTGCTGCAACCGAAAACGTGTGCTAAAAAGCACAATGAAGAATACAAACGACGGAGACTTGAAGTTACCGAACCTTAAAAAAGCCTGGCTCTTAAGGAGGTTTTTGTTTTTTGGGTACCCAGAGCAGCAAGAAAACTGAAAATTATGTCAGCTGCCTCTAGGTGAGGCTCATATTATGTAAAATAAATGCAAATCTCACAATTTAAGAGTGCTGTTATCCCTTGCTATAATGCGGTTCACCTTTCATGGTTTTGCTACTTCACGGACTTTCATCAGGCATTGTGTTCGGCATTCTGAGAAAGGAGGTTTTGTTAAAAAGTAAATAAATGTTTATAGATACATTATACAGTACTTTGGGGTTATTTGGTCTCATTTTGTAATATAGTTTTGATTTTTATAATAATAGTAAAAAATAAGTTTTCTGCCTCAAGCAATTTCATCATGCATTGGGTTCTGCATTCTGATTGGCTAAACAGTCAATGAGAAATTAAGTTTTGTTAAAATAAATAAATAAATGCTTACAGGTACATTATGCAGTACTTTGGGGTTCTTTGGTCTCAATTTGTCATATAGTTTGAATTGTATAATAATGGTTAAAAGTAAGTTTTCTACTTCAAGGATTCTGACTATCACAAGTTATTTTGGAAAGCAAACTTAGAACTGGAAGAAAACATGAGGAACAAACTCTAACCTACCAACCAATAATAAGGGACAACAGCCTCTTGAACCAACTAGCTACAACAATTTAATGTTGGAAAGCATTTTGGGCAATCACAAGACCTCCAGAAAATGGACATGGCACTACCCGGATGGAATCCACCACAGTCAGGTAAACTACATTGTGATTCCACGTTTCAAAAGTGGACTCAACACAGTGCACACGCACAAATCTAAGAGCCGTTGTAGGAACAATCACAACCTGGTAATGATAAACTTTCGCGTTCGCCTCCAGAAGGTCAAGAAGTCACGGAACCCATGGATTGAGTTTGACCTTGAGCGACTAACAGACCCACAGTTGGTCGAGAGCTTCCAGGCCTTTATCGGCAGGAAGTTTACTCCTTTGCTCACCTTGGACGAAGATGTCGAAACCCTGACCACCAAGTTCTCAGAGGCGATAAGACCAGAAGAATATAAACCCGTGGGTTACAAACAGAATTGTCCAACAGTACGACACGAGGCAAGAACTAAAGAAGATAAGAAACAGCCCTGGAGGAGCAGCCAAGTTTGGAGCAGCCAAGTTTAGAGCAGCCAACAAGAAAATTACAAAAAGCTTGATAGAAGCAAAGGACAAATAGGTCGAAGACCAATGATCAGAGTTAGAAGAGTGCCTCAACAAGAACATCTCAAAAAAAGGCTTCCAGATTGTAAAATACCTCACACAAACAAAACAGGCAAAAGTCAGCAGCATTAAAGATGACACAGGTAATAAGCTAACTCAAGAAAAAGGAATTATGAATAGAAGGACAGAATACTGTTCCAAAGTCCTCAACTACCTGACAGAGGGAGACCCTGAGGTCCTTAACATATCCAGCCAAGGGGAAAGTGATAAGTTCCCTATCCACAGAGAAGGAGTAGAGGCAGCAATTGACTTACTGAAGAATGGAACGTCTGAAGGAATCAGATCTCCTGCAAAACAGTTGTGAGGAAAATATAGACATCTTCACAAAGATTTGCAGAAAGCAGAAGATCTGTTTGTAATGTGAATCAGCTCAGAAAGAACAGAAGTAATGACCAACAAACGCCAAGGTATCACCACAAA
This sequence comes from Urocampus carinirostris, assembly GCF_059441175.1. NCBI lineage: Eukaryota > Metazoa > Chordata > Actinopteri > Syngnathiformes > Syngnathidae > Urocampus > Urocampus carinirostris. The sequence goes on from NC_142357.1 coordinate 26,845,786, forward strand.
CATCAGCTGGAAGTTCAGAATCACCAAATGTATATATCTTGGATATGTCATATCAGAAGAGGGGTCAGAACTAGAAATCATGGCCAGGAGAGCTCAAACCACAGCCGCACTTGCCAGACTTAAACCTATCTGGAGGGACAAGAACATAACAATGAAATCAAAGATCAGTCTCATGCAAGCGCTGGTGACTTCCATCTTCCTCTACGCTTGTGAGACATGGACCCGCACAGGAAAACTGGAAAAGAAAATCCAGGCCATGATATAGGAAACTTCTAGACATCAGCGACTTAGCCCATGTGTCAAACGAAATAATCTGCAACACCATCAGAGGGCACACTGACCCTACGAAGAAATGTTCTCAACCGTGCGTGGACAGAAACTTCAGTGGTATGGTCACTTCACAAGATCATCAGGACTGGCCAAGATAATTCTCCAGGGCTTTTGAGGAGAGGAAGACCGAACAAGAACTGGGCCGAAAACATTAAGGAATGGACTGGTGCCAACTTTGTCACAACCCAACCAAGGGTTCACTGTACTGTATGTGATAAATATGTGCTTGGATGAAAGTTTATGTATTTTTGCACTACTAAGAGTTTCTAAATAATACACACTGTCACTTTAAAAATACACATTGAAATAGGACTACCTGGCTCAGAGACAGTTTCCCTCCCCAGGGCCATCACCAGCCTTAACAAACACACAAGACAGTGAAACATCAATATCTTGCCGAGGTATAGAGCAATTCTTATTTGTCGACTTATGTTGTACCGTAAATTCCGGACTTTAAGTCGCTACTTTTTTCCCAAACTTTCAACCCTGCAGCTTATTCAGTGATGCGGCCAATTTATGTAATTCTTCTAACAGCCGCCAGCGGCGCTCGAGTACAAAAGGAAAGATTTGGACCGGTGGAATATATGCGCTGAGGAAGACTGCGACTTCTTGGCTTGTGCATAAATTAAATTAGCGTAAATATACCCTCATCATGCAAAAAGCAAAAGAAAGGCACATGACGCAGCACATGAGGAAGATGAGGACGGTTTACCGTGATTTTTACAAGTACGGTTTGTTTTTTTAACAGACCCGTTTACTGTGTTGCGAGCGTGTTGCTAGCGTGTTGCTAGCGTGTTGCTTCCATTAACTGCCCTGTCACAGGCACCGTTTGGGATGAAAGTTATATTATTATTATTATTAAAGCTTTGAAAACTCTCTCGGTGTACCGCCTTTTTTTGTAAATATGTGTAACCATGTATAATATGTATTTGCAACTGTATATTTTTGTAATGTATTTATTTGTATTTATTTTAGACGCTTATTCTTATATGTTTTGTACGGGCGAATGAAAAAGAAGGGGCGGAACAAACGCGGGGTGGCGGGAAGTGGGGTAAAGGTGAGACCTGTTTGTGGACGCAGCGGACAATAGTGGTTATATATTTTTCCCACCCTTACCTTTGGAAATATACACTTTTTTCCTTGGATTACTTTCAACGGGACCCAGACCCTGCAGGTCTGCTTCAAACCTTAAGTACCGGTATCATTTTCCGTTCATTTTGCCGGCTGTGATTTTTGGATTGTGTATTTTAATGAAGGACATTTAGTTTCAATCGCGGGACTTAAAGTCGGGTTTGGGTTAATTTTGTGTTTGTGTTACATTTTCTAATGTGGGCGCATGCGGCTTATATACGGGTGCGGCTTGTGTAAGAACAAAATCGGTTTTCCTCTTAAAATGTGGTGGGTGCGGCTTGTAATCAGGTGCGCTCTATAGTCCGAAATTTACTGTAATTGTCTTGCTGCTCAATATTACTGTATTTTTTTCATTGCACTTACAACAAGCTAGTCTCCAATCATTAGCGTTTAAATATTTTTGCCCATTTTTTAATCTTCCTTTTCTCTTTTAAGTCTTTATTAGCGGGTAAATGTTTATCCTGGAGTACCAAGACAAATCTCGTTGTTAGTAATGTTTTCTGTGTTGTTATCAATGACAATATAGAGCAGAAGTAAAGACCTTTTTGAGAGCCATGGAAGCAAAATATTTATATTATTTTTTTGAATGAGAGCCACATATATTTTAAACAAATTTTTAAAAGTTACCAAACCTAAACTCTAACTCAAAAGCTAAATAAGAAAACTATATTTTACGTGGGATGTTTGATAACCCTATAAAATATATAAAACATTAACAATGTGAGAATCTGTGTCCCACATTAACAAATATCCCACTTCAACTTTATTCCCTGTTACTTAAAGGGACAGTTTGTAAAATTTAGGGCCTCCTAGTGGTAGAAAAAACTTTCATTCAGTAAAATAAACAATATTAATGTGAATACTAGGAAAAAATACCTGAACTATCATACCAATTTTTACTACAGAAAATCAGACGTTGACAAATTTGTATTTCTTTTACATTGTGAAATCCCTACCTAACGTTGCCGCCATGCTTGTCTGGCAACTTGCTGCTAAGCCTTGATCTTTGTTTTCCGTTCGCATTAGAAAATACAGCGCCATCTAGACATCTAGTGGTCAAATGTTACACACTAGGTCTTTAAGATTGTTGAGGTTCTATTTGACTGTAATTTTTGTCGTAAGTAACGGTTTCAAAATAAGGTGCACGCAGAGTCATTTTGTAAAAATGTCCCAAAAAACTGCAAACGATCGTTACGGGTTTTAGCGCACAAAAATGCGTTTATTCGAGGAATCAACTCCTTGCCCTGAAGAATTCTCGTGCCGGTGTGATGATGGGGCGCGGAGCTAAGGCGTAATCATGGTAAATGTGAACTCTCTACCAAATAAGACCGACGAACTGGCTGTGCTGGTGAAAAGCATCAAAGCGTACAGGGAGTGCAGTTTGCGTGGAGCTACCCGGAGCTACCAGGTGCTATCCGGAGCTACCCGGCTTCAGCGCTGTTGGACAGAGACACAAAAGCCTGCGGGAAGCGAAAAGGAGGTGTACTCGCTATCTACGTGAACACGAGGTGGTGTAACCCTGGGCACAAAGATTTTCATGAGTACGTTTGGCTTGGAGATCAAATTCACATTTTAGTCGAACTTTTCGACTAGCTTGTGACGTCATCCAATCCGCTGTTGCTAAACTACAACACAGCACTCCGAGGCCATGCTGTTAATCTGTTAATAAACAACAAAAGGATACTGCTGGAAGTGTGAATTTCCCTACGGGGATGAATAAAGTATCTATCTATCGATCTATCTATCTATCTATCTATCTATCTATCTATCTATCTATCTATCTATCTATCTATCTATCTATCTATCTATCTATCTATCTATCTATCTATCTATCTATCTATCTATCTATCTATCTATCTATCTATCTATCTCACCTCATCTCATCTCATCTCATCAGCTACACCGCTTATCCTCATTAGGGTCGCGGGGGGGGGGCTGGAGCCCATCCCAGCCATCTCCGGGCAGTGGGCAGGGGACACCCTGAACTGGTTGCCAGCCAATCGCAGGGCACACAGGGACAGACAACTCATTCGCTCATTCACACCTAGGGACAATTTGGCCAATTCACCTGAAATGCATGTTTTAGGAACGTGGGAGGAAACCGGAGTGCCCGGAGGAAACCCACGCAAGCACGGGGAGAACATACAAATTCCGCACAGGAAGTCTGGAGCTGGATTTGAACCCATGACAGGTTCCCATGACATGAACTGTGCCGCACAAGCGCTAACCACTGCGCCGCCGTGCTGCATATCTATCTATCTATCTATCTATCTATCTATCTATCTATCTATCTATCTATCTATCTATCTATCTATCTATCTATCTATCTATCTATCTATCTATCTATCTATCTATCTATCTATCTATCTATCTATCTATCTATCTATCTATCTATCTATCTATCTATCAAAAATAATCCTTATGCAATTTCTTCTGACCAGCCTTAAAGGTAGAAAAGCGCTACAGCGCCCCTGCTGCTAGTGGTAGAAACAGAGTGTTGCACTCTTTTCCCTAATGCACTAAAATGTGAATTTGATCTCCAAGCCAAATGTACTCATGAAAAAACACCTGGCTCGCAAGCCCTATGCTCCTGACCCTTGATATAGACAATTGTGATTCTAATTCTAATATGAGTTTTTGTGCACAACCCAAATAACCCGAATGGTGTGAGATGAGCAAAATGGTTCACTTTGACGGAGGCTGTAGTCAAGGCAGAAATGCCTCGGGGTCTGGGAGAGATTTGAAATAGAAACCCATCCACTGGTTTTTCACCACCCATTCTACCTCCCGCCTCCATTCTCTCCTTCCCACCACTTTGACTGGATCCCTAGCTGTGACTCTGAGCTCAGCGGCCATGTAATCCACCTCTGCCTTGCTCCAAAGACGCCTCTTACTTAAGAAATAGGCATCCATGCGAGTGTTCATGCGAAAAAAAAACACTGCTTTGTACATCCGTGTGCGGAGCTCGACACAAAACTGTGGCCTCGCTTTGAATGGCGCCTGACATCACGCTCCCCCCTCCCGTGGCCTTGACGGAGAGTTGGCCTTGTGAAAAGCATGCCACATCTGTTTCAGATGCAGTGATGGGTGTTTTACTGAAAAAAATCATTAGTTACAGTTACTAGTAACTTTATTTGACAAGTAATTGCGTTACCCCGCAGATACACGGTACACGGATCCCTTAACTCATGTAATAGCAGACCTTTCTCTCAAATAGGAAGTGTGGGTGCAAGCCAATCTGCCATTTTGACTCATTTTTGAAGGCCTACATAAAATTTAGTTCTGTGGCTATATAAGATATTTAAAAAGTAAGCTTGAACCCTCATATTTCATGAGAAAAAAATAGTTTCTAGTTTCTACCATTGTTTAGTAAACAACAGTTGAACATTGCTAAGTTGAAAATACTCGTTTCCAGCCACACCACGGGTGAGAGCGTGGTGTGGCTCTTTGACTCTCACAGTTAAAACTTCGGCTCTTTGTGTCAAACTTGCTCGCCACCCCTGCTATAGAATATACATGTGTTTTAAGTGTTTTAGGAAGTTTCACTGAGGTTGCAGATCGAATCTCAGAGGGCCAAAAAAGGATGACGAAGTCTCTTCATCATCATCCGGGAAGAGAGGGATGACGTTTTGTGCACGTTTGCAAGAAAACGATTGCCATGGTGACTAAAATCAAGTGAACTCGTCACTGGAAACATTGGGAGCTGAAAGTTCTTGTATTGTTCATGCATCAGTGCAGTGTTCTTGCAAAACAAGGAGAATACCCTTGTGTTTATGAAAAGTATTCGTTAGATATTGGACGAATTACAAATGCAAAACACATTTACTCCAGTACACAAAGCTTCTATAATAACCCCTTAAAAGTGCACTATTATTTAGGATTGTAGCCATATTTTACTCACGCATTTTTTTTATCTGTGCACAAAATCTATTCTCCACTTTTTCCTCAGAATATTTAATTTACTCTGTCATACAGATTATCTGTCTATTTCAGTTCCATCAAGAACTTCTTTTCTATCGCCATAGAAGCTAATACTGAGAGCCTAGGCTGTCCTGTCATATTTCTGGCATACGTTTTTGTTCGATTTAAAAGTCCGTTCGACAGAAAGTGGACACAGCCATTTTTTCCTCACTTTTTTGTTGTGAAACTTCCATTACCGCCCCTTTAGCCAATCATAGTTTTTGAAACCGCTGATGTTTCATTATACATATGAGAAGGTCCTGCTCCGCCAATTCGAAATCTGATTGGCCAAACCAACAGCTTTATCAACACTGATGTTATTCCTCAGGGCCTGCAGAACTGATTCTGAAGACCTCCGGGTAGATTTCCGACCCTGACTATAAGACCCTGGCTGATATGTGATTGGTTAATTGCTTTAAAATGAAAAGGCCACATCTGGAAGCAGCGCAACCTGGGAAAAACCAATGAAAGGAAGCTGACAGACAATGTGAAATTATTCAATAAGTATTCAAGGACAAAATATGATTAAACTCACATCATTCAGATATTGTTTAGGCCAGCCGACGGCCCAACCCTACTGTACATACATGGGAAACCATTTTATTGAATCTGTTTTTTTACTTACACCAAAAAGTAGTGAATTACTCTGACAGTAACTAGTTAAGAATTACCTTAAATACTCACAAAAATAGCCCGAAAAAAGAAAAGAAAAAAAGAAAATTTGTACACCAACCGGTTGAAGCTGTGCAATCTTGAGAACCAACACTTAGCCGAGACACTTCATATCTTTTTTTTCTTTTGTCTTTAAATCACTTGAAAATTTGCTTCTTAATTTCTGGGTAATGTCCAAGACATTATATTTTTTTCTCTAGGCACGGCATATTGCAATAATATTTTTACTGATACCAAAAATTCAGAACTCTTTACCATAAACTCTGTGCTCACGTTTTCCGCATTGATTTTATTATTCCTGTGTAACACAACTAAATATGCTTGTCACGACCAGCACACAGGGTAAACCCAATCGCGTAACGTTTTCTCACAATTTTATTGAAAGAAAGAGGAAGGGCAGCGCCCGCAACCCGATGTTTGCTGAACGCGGGAAGCAAGTCGCTCTCGTACTCGAATTGTGATCCGAACACGGAAGTGGATCTTCTGTAGCGAGCGATGGCGGTGTCAGGGATGGGAAAACTGGTTGGTAGCCGAGACTGGGAGAGCAAAAACGTGGTTGGGGTCAGGAACGGGTCGTAAGCTGGGACGGGAGAGCAGACCTGGTCGGGATCACAAACGGGAGCAAAAACTGGACAGGCGGGATCCGGGTCGCAGAAAGGCTTGCCTTGTAAAAACAGAGGTTCGCATACGGACTGACAACAGGGGATTGACAGGACTGGATTTAAATAGGGACACGAAGCCAATCAGAGCCCGCGGCAGTTGGCGCCAAATGAGCGTGCACAGGTGAGTCCCGTCAGTAATCCTGACATAAATATGCTTATATAAACTGTACAGTATTTTTTATAACAGTTGTAAATACGTCTTGGATGTGAATATCTACGGTAGGGAGAATATCAGTAGTGAGAATTTCAGCGCTCACGTACTATGGGCTTGAGACAGCGCAACTGTAATTCGATTCAGTTGTATTTTGTAGGTAGATATAAACACGCCCACACTTCTTTTATTTGTTATATCAGTGTTCGTTGCTTGCGCATCGAAGGATGAATCGAAAAAAACAGAAGACATTGTAACAGGTTATCTGCATCTAAAAGTAGCGGGGTAACCCACCATGTTGTTACGACAGTTGAGGAACAAAATGGTATTAATAACGCGTTATGATACTCGTTACAAAAAGAGTTAATTGCGTTCTTTTGAAACGCTTTACCAAACATTACTGGAATGTACACGGCAACATTTTTGGTCAAACTCCCTCGCCGGTCGGCAGAATTTGCGTAACGGGTCGCGATGTCCTCCTCTTCTCCTTAGATCTGAGAAACTGATGAGATTGATCGCTTGAAAATCAATAAAAATCAGCGGCGCAAGCATGATTTGTGGGAATTCAAGTCGCCGACCTGCACTCAGTGCTGGGCTGCTTTGATCTTCCTCATCAGGCCGGGATGCTTTCAACAAACAACACAGGGAGGATGATGAAGGAGGAGGAGAAGTGAAGGTTATTCCCCTCTTCTTCTCTGTACTTTTAATGGCTCTGGAGTGGCCAGCTGGTGAACCCTTGGTGAGATCTGTGATCTTATTATCCAGGTTCAAATGAGCAACTTTGGTTTGACATTGTTCAAAATCTACCGTATCTTTTACACTATAAGACACACTGGATTACAAGGCAAACCAGCCCCAAAATAGGATTTTATCATATTTTCCTTATATAAGGCGCACCCGACTATAAGGCGCGTGCAATTGAGACGACAGTAATATTCCTGTATAACCGGAGGGCTCTTTTTACACTTGACCAAAATCGCAAAACATTTTATGCAACCGGCATCAAATCCGGGTCGCGGCGGTGAAAGTGCCGACACTTGTCACTCGACCACCAGTGACACAGACAACTGTCAGGACCAGAACGAAAACAGGACCCAACTGCGTGACGTTTACCACAAGGTTTATTGAATGAAAGAGGAAGGGCTGCGCCCACGATCCGGTGTTCGCTGGACACGGGAAGCAAGTCACTCTCGGATTCGGACCGGGATCGGAACACGGAAGTGGATCTTCCGTAGCGAGCAATGGCGGTGTCAGGGACTGAAAAACTGGTCGGAAGCCAGGACGGGAGAGTAGACGTAGTCGGGATCAAAAATGGGTCGTAAGCCAGGACGGGAGAGCTGACGTGGTCAGGATCAAAACAGGTCGTAGCGACAAACGGGAGCAAAAACTGGATAGGTGGGAGTCAGGGTCGAAAAAGGCTTGCCTAGTATACACTGAGGTTCACAGATGGACTGTCAACAGGGGACTGACAGGACTAGGTTCAAATAGTGACAGGGAGCCAATCAATACCCACGGCGGTTGGCGCAAAAGAGTGGGCATAGGTGAGTCAAATCAGTAATCATGACAACAACGCAAGAAAAGGCATTATCATCACACTATTTTTCCTCACGGTGACAGAATCACTGATTTGCATAGTGCATTTTGTTCTGCGTTCTAATAGGTTAAACAGTCTCTCCATTTCTTCAGCTGCTCATTAAAAAGTTGCGGTTTGATATGTACTATGTAAGTAAACGAGTTTGTATAATATTTTGTCGAAAGACTTTATGTTTTCTCCATCTTCTAACATTGGTTGGTGAAGAGGGGAGACTAACCTGTGACAATGCAGAAAAATAGTGCAATGCAAATCAGTGATTCTAGGAAATAAAAATAGTGGGATAATGGGATAAGTTCTACTGCCTTTTCCTTTGTTGATAGTACCACTAATAGACTTGTGTTAAGCGTCAGCGTTCCCGTTAATGCAACTTGGATTCAAATCCCAATGCATACAAAATTTTGGTCAGAGATATGTATCGATTAATCAATCATTGCAACAAATATGGTAGTATACAGTTAAATGTTGCGTAGCAACGCACACCTATAAATTGTACATATCCATTTTATCTACCATTTTCTGTATAACAAAAGGTGCACTTTAAAACTTTTGGCCAATTTGGGATACATAGGTGCTTCTTACAGTCCTGAAAATACACCTGTCACTTGCTTTAACTGCAAAACCGAGGCTCTATTTTATCTCTATTTTGGGGCAGGTTAGACCCGGTTTTGGTAAGTTCACAAATTGGCATAGGTTGATGTATTTGTAACCCCCCCAAAAATCTGCTAGGTTTTTTTCCCATGAAAAATGTGCTTTGTATAGAAAGAGAGCCAGAAAAGGTGACGACCAACTGTCACGCATTGTATTTATTATTAGTTGATGTTACTGCTTTCACTTTATATTTAGTTGCTAATCAAAATAGTACATGTATGACAGACAGTATCTTAAAACATGCAAAAAATAAAAAAAAATAAAAAATCACAATGCTTTAAGATCGGAAGACCGACCCTACAATATGTAGTAAACAAATACCAACAAATATATGCGATATAACAAATTGAATATATAAATAAGTAATACCTGAATACATGACATAAATGCAAATTAGTTATGCATTTGTCTTTTATTTTGTCATGTATTTATGTCAGTATTTGTTTTGGCACTTATCGTCTAGTAGCTGATTTCTTCACCAATGACCCACTAATAGGTGAAAAGCCCAGTTAGTTTGAAAAAAACGGGTCGTAAGCCGGAACGGGTGAGCAGAACGTGGTCGGGGTCGAAAAACAGGTCGTAGCCGGAGACAAACAAGGAAATCGGGAACGGACGGGTAGAAAACGGGTGCAAAAAGCGGGGCCGACGGGAGTCAGAGTCAAAGTGCTTGCCTTGTAGAAACAGAGGTTCGCAGGCGGACTGACAACTGGCGAATGAAAAGACGGAGCTTAAAAAAGGACAGGGAACCTATATGGAAGCCCCCAGCGGCTGGCGCCAAACGAGCGGGCACAAGTAATCCTAATCAGTCATCATGACACAAACTAAGGATTGTAAGTGGCAAAAGTTGTTGAATGATTAAAATAATAAAAAAAAAACTATGAAGACAACACCAACATAAAATTTACAATTTATTATGATGTTCAAACCCTAATTCATCATCATCAGATAGAGTTGTTCCTCTCGTCATTCTTGTTTGAGTTTTTTTTAATCTTTCTGGACAACTTTCTGTTTTCTCCCTTCTCAAACATTTATTCCTGGTACAGTGGAAAAAATAGTATGATAATGAAATGAAATCAAATGCCTTTTCATATGTCATCTATTTTACTGGTGGTCCAGTTCGATTTTTATTGCACTATTTTTCGATTGTGGTCAGTGATATTTTTCATCTGATCAATCATTGAAAAAGTGCAGTATTATACAGGTATATACCATAGAACCTCATGGTTAACGCGCACCCAAACTTTAGGTTTTTTTTTTGGTTGAAAAAAAATTCAGTATTAGGACTTTTTCACGTTTTCAAAATATTCATTTTTGATGCAGACTCTAAATTGAAAACTAAAACGGCGAAATCCAAAATCCAATCGTTTTCACTGACAATGTCACATTTCTATGCACAGTTACCGTCCTCTGCGTCACAAATTCATGCATTGACGGGACTAACTTGCCGCTTGACATCATCGGCGGAGAACAAGCGTATAATGATATGCGGGATGAAGCAAAATGGAAGCAGTGTGAAGGTAGCTGCGCCGATGCGAGTGTTGGGCTTCGTGCTTTGGCCCGTCATCACAGCAGCGAGCGGGTCTTCTTTTGCGAACATCTGCCCGCTCGTCTAATTAAAGATCCAAACGCCTCTGGTGGAGAATGAACTCAACATTTTGCTTGGGCTCATTGAAGTCGCTCAGGCGGCGGAGATGCTGCTTGTTTTTGGAGTGGAAAAGGAATTTGTAATTGGCCTTGTTCCATAGTCATGTTTTTAAATCATTCTAAAACAAAACTACTCAAATTGAACACAAATCTAACTAACTGGTAGAGTCTTGCACGCCCCCTTAATTGCATCTATTGAAAACCTTTTTTGTGATAGGGTTTGGTTTACTTTCCTCGAGTCAGGACGGAAGTGTTTCCCTTTTCCGAGCGCCATAAATAGTTCACTCCTGTCCTTCCATTAAGTCATCCTTCGTGAACCAAGGAGTGACCTCAAGGCACGTATGATGAATAAACCATCACACATTTCTTTGAGGAGTTCAGTTTGGATTTACATTGCATGATTGGGGTGATGTAATCTCCGTTTTTGACTATAATTATGCTCTATGTGCATATGGACCGAACAGTATAAATCTGGGTTTATGATTTAAAGTTTAACGTATCAGGTGAGGCAGGTGAGGCTATGTCACATGTCATCATGGAAATTTTCAAATATCAAATGGTTATATTTTTTCAGTGTTAAAGCAGTTTCTTGTTTAATTTCAAGATTTTTGTTTTTTTTGTGTGAAATAGCTGACATGTTTACTGATTCAAACGATGTCCATCCATTTACTTGTTCAAATTTAAATACAAAAAAACATTCCTGGCGGAATACAGGGATGAAGAAAATCGGGTATGAGTGATACGAGTGCTTCTAGTACTATGATTAACATTGTGTTATTGTTGCTATTGTTATACCATAACTGTTATAATTAATAGTATTACAATTGTTATATAATTTGTGTGTTTAATAGGAAAGATGAAGGGGTAGGGAATATAAGCTTTTGCTTCTGACTACCCCTTTTCGAACATATTATGTAATATTATTTTGTTGTTGAGTTATTGTTTTTGTTTGGTTTTTATTTTAATGTTCGAATAAAGTTTTCATTCATTCATGTGACTCAGCTGTGTCCGCTCATTTGGCGCCAACTGCCGCGGGTTCTGATTGGCTCCCTGTCACTATTTGAACCCAGTCCTGTCTGTCCCCTGTTATCAGTCCGTCTGCGAACCTCAGTGTATACTAGGCAAGCCTTTTTCGACCCTGACTCCCACCTGTCCCGTTTTTGCTCCCGCTACAACCTGTTTTGCTCCTGACCACGTCTGTTCTCCCGTCCTGGCTTACGCCCTCTATTGTCCCCGACTATGTCTACTCTCCTGTTCTGGCTTACGACTCGTTTCCGACCCTGACCAAGCCTTGCTTTCTCAGTCCCGGATACCAACCAGTTTTTCCAGCCCTGACATCGCCATCGCTCGCTATGGAAGATCCACTTCCGTGTTCGGATCACAATCCGAGTACGAGAGCGACTTGCTTCCCACGTCAAGCCCTTCCTCTTTCCTTCAAAAAAACTTGTGGTAAACGCGCCTGTTTCCGTTCTGGTCCTGACAATCGCACATTTTTCACATTGAATTTAGAATGTTATTAATACAATTAGTATGTAACGTATTACTATGTTGAGCGTCTGAAGATGCAGAGGCCTCACTCTGCATTTTCTTCACACAATTAATTCCCTTGCCAAATGGAAGAGGGTGTTATTGAGACCAAGGATTATGATTTGGCGCACCAACTTAGCCACAAACAATAGAATTAATCATTGTATTAGTTGGCTAACAGCAAGGCATACTATCCAGTAATTTTTTTCTCGTTGTACGGACTTTAATTTATTTCTTAATGCTTACACTTAAAGGGAACAGTATGTAACATACTCCTGTGCTGAGCGTCCGCAGATTCAGAGTGAGGCATGCAATTCTCTTGCCTCATGGCAGAGAGCCATAGTGCTACCAAGGCTTCTGATTTGGTGCACGCCTCAGCCCCAAACACTAGAATTAGTAATAGTATCAGCAAGCTAACTGCAAGTCAAGCCATCCAGTCTTTTTTTTCTTCTTGTATGGACTACTTTTCATAATTGCAGGATCACCTATCTATCAATGCTTTTATTTAAAAGAAGCACTGCATAGATTTCATTTTTAACATAAGGTAGGATGACAAAAGTTTTTTTGTCCTGTGCTACAGTTTATATATTGCTTTTATTGCTCTGCCACTCAATGATGAATAAGATTTAGGTTTGTTATTTTGTAAACCTGACTGTGCTTCACCTGCCTTGCATGGCTGACGCTGCTGGTGGTTAGTTAGTATGTAAAAGGGAAAAGTGTGAAGCACATTGTAAAGCGCTTTGGGAGGTCTTCATTGACTTGAAAAGCGTTATATTAATGCAGACCATGTACATTTACCAGACATCTTGTCCACATGAATGTAACATATTAGGATTCAAGCATCAAATTTCACAATCTCTCCCAACCGATCGCAGATCAGCCACCAAGAAAGTGAAATACATCATTGTGATTTTGAAGGTCAGCGACCGAAAACACTTTCTTGTTTTGTCTTGTGTGATGCACTGCGATGGCCAGTCGGGGCTAAAAGGTCAGTTACGTTGTGGGTCGCTGAGAAAGCGCCGGCCGAGTCAGTCTGACATTACAAATGTTCTATTTGGAGAAGGGAAAGTCCTTAGAGTCTTAGGTGTGACCACACATCCATGCTGGCAAACTGTGATCTCATGCTCAAGACACCCAGCCTTCTTTTATCCCTCTCATCACTTCTCACGTCTTTTTGTGGCTAGAGTTGGACACAGAGAGTATATTCTCTACCTTAGTATATTAAATAACGCTTTCCTATTGCAAATTGAGACCACTGAATGACAAGGTCTTGGGGGATATTTCTTAGAGGAAAATTGTGTTCAGTATGGGTGGGCAATACCCTAAATTAAGGGTCGGGGACCTGCGGTTGTGAGCCGTGGGTATAAGTGGTTTGGAGATAAAATGAATTTGTGAACCTGTTTAATACAGGGATGGCAAACCCGTTCCTCAAAAGCCGCATGTCCCACATGTTTTTGGAGATTCTCTGCACCAATACTGGTGATTCCAATTTCCTGGATCATTATCAAGCTCCCACACAGCATGCTAACAAGCGGAATAATTGCATCACCTGAGTTTGAAAAGAAAAACTTCAAAACATGCAGGACATGCAGCTCTTGAGGACCGGGTAAGCCACCCCTAGTTCAATATATAATTACATATAGTGTGCTGCACATGAAATGCTGAGACTATATTGCTGCCAAGAGGGTTTGGTCCACTATGTGTAGGACACAATTTTAACAACAGTTTACAGTCAAGGTATCACACCACTAGACATTGATGCGGCTGTAAATCGCTAAATAACACCTTTATATGGAAGCCATTATCTGCACCGCTTATCCTCAGTAGGGTCGTGGGGGTGCTGGAGCCCATCCCAGCTATCTTTGGGCAGTGGGCAGGGGACAGCTTGAACTGGTAGCCACCCAGTCGCAGGCCACACTGAGACAGACAATTCACTCGCTCATTCACACTTAGGGATAATTTTTTTTAACATTTTTTAACCTGACATACATGTTTTTGGAATGTGGGAGGAAACCGGAGTGCCCGGAGGAAACATGCAAACTCCACACAGGAGGTTCGATCTCATGACCTCAGAACTGTGCCGCACACACGCTAACTACTGCGCTGCCGTGCTGCCCACTCATTAAACAATCTATGTTTATTCTTGAGACACTTTCTGATAAGAACAAACTTTAACCACCCAAAAAAACCTTTCACCCAAAAGCCCAAGCAAAGCCCTTAGAGCAACTCGTTTAGATGAGCAGTAGGAATGGGCGGAGTTATACTCGGGGTGCGCACACTCTTTCTCTTCACCCAGCATTGCCTGGACTGAATGTAAATACGTCGCTATCCTCGTTTGCAGTATTTTGTCACATTTTTCTAAAATAACTTTGCTTGCACCTAAATGGCAGTCAAATTGACCCTCAACAATCTTAAGTAACTTGATACTGGACACAGACTCTGACATCATTATTATAACCTAGATTTTATCAAATCATTAAACATCACATAGTGAAATGAAATGCACAGAATAATTTTGCATGTAGAGCTAGTTTCGTTGTTTTGTTTAATTTTGTCTCAAAATATACAGTGTTGTTCTCTCTAAAAAATAATCTAAATATTTTTGCTCTTATGCCTCTTTGGGTCAAATTAGGTTCCAAACTCCTGCTCTAAATTTTGACATTGCTTCAATACAAGAAAGCACGTTTTAGTATTGATCAATAACAATCCGATACTGATACTTATGCTTGGAAATTACATGATCACTTAAGAATTTAACCCTTCCCCCCATGCGTTACTTTGTAATTACGATAAACACAGGACAAAGCTTTTAGTTACTAAAAATGTTTCATTTTTAAATGATATACCTACATTGCAAACTTTAAGAGTATAAATTTTTTTTTAAAATATATCATTACAACTGTTTCAGTCAAGTGAAACGAACCAAAAAAGCAGCAATGCTACAAAAGTTCAAATAATGTATAACAATGTCATCTAGATAAGTGAATTATCTTTCAATGCACATTATTTTGAAAATAAAGTCTAATTACTCCAATGCAAAAAATGTTAATTGTCTCTCATTGGCTCCCTTGCCATAATGACACCAGATTTACAGGTTTTTGATCAAGAACAGTAAATGTTTACATTTTGTATGCAGTTTGTGGATCTCTGCAGGGTAAGCTTTTTCATGTGTTTATGCAAATTTGTGGTATTTCCACAGTAGCAGACAACTTTACCTGTATTATCGTATTTTTCTGTCGTTGAAATAAAAGTCTGCAACGCATTGCACTTCCTGTTTGTCTGTCACTTTTTTAGCTTCTGGTATAGGAGGGCGTATACATTTGGCCCTCTCTTCTGCCTGACAGGCAGGAAGCAAAAGCAGGCCAGGTAGGTAGAGGTGGTGAAAGTGTGCCTGTTAGTTATATCTCAGGCATAAACCTCTGTACGGCTCTTTTAACATTTCAGTCTGGCAACCCCTGCTCTGAAAAATATGAAGAAACAATTTACTTTATAATCCTATTCTTTCTGTGAAATTCTGCATAGTGCCCAACGAAACTACAACTGAGTGATATGAATGAAGAATTCAGTGCACGTAGTCAGTCTTGCTGATTAATGCAAGCTACGTGTCCAGGTTGCATTTTCCGGGTGCAACGCTCACACTGCCAGGCTGAAAATTAAAATGCCCCCCGGCCCTCTTCCCCGTTCCCTTCCCCACCTCATCCCACTTGTTAATTACATGTAAAATACCTGAGCTTGCTGCCTGCTCTATAACACTCCTCTCTGAATGTTAATTAGCTGCCTGCGAATTAAAAGATTTAAACAAACCCAACTGCGGAGGAATTATCTGGGCGTGAGAACTGTCATTACGCCGACAAAACTCACACTAAAGAGAAAGAAAACGGCAAATGACCGACCGTAAAGACACATAACGTGTACCAGCACGTTTTTTTCCAGCCATTCCGAGATGATTTTCATCGCGTTTGTTCGAACTGATCCTTGCTCCATTTTATTTTCAGCGCGTGGAAAATAAGCTTGTGTTATTTTTATTCAGTGTTGCCATGACAACGCAAGCTCTCTACCTCTCTCTCTCTTTCTCTCCAATGTTTTTTTTCTGAATCCAAGGAAGTCAAGGGAAGAAAAACATCTTTCTAACATTCATTTCTAGAAGATGTGGACCACCTATACTGTTAGGGAGAGGGAAGAAATGCTACTGGACTAGTCCTAGGTTTAACGAGTGGTAAAATTAATAGAAACACCGGAGCGAAAATTAATTTGAACAAAAGCCGTCAATTTAATGAACAATGGACAAGACACTGGACAGCATGCATTCTGATAAAATAACACTCTTATTTGGTTTAAATTCACAAGTTGGGTCAATCTTTTAAAAATCTATTTCAGTTTAATGACCAGTCGTCTTCTCTAATTTCGATTGATATCCTATTTTTAATCGCAAAATGTACATTTATGCACACTGATAGGGTTTTAGAATTAACGTGCATCAGTTTCGTGACAGAATGTACACAATAATACTGTCAGGACCATAACGGGAACAGGACCCACTAGCGTAACGTTTCTCACAAGTTTTATTAGAAGAAAGGGTTGGGGTTGCGCCCACGATCCAGGGATTGCTGGACGCGGGAAGCAGGTCGCTCTGAACGCGAAGTGGCACTTTCGAGGCGAGCGATGGCGGAAACGGAAAAAACGGGTCAGTAGCCAGGATTGAAGAGTAAAAACGTGGTCGGGATCGGAAACAAGTAGAAAACCAGGAGAAGAGAGTAGACGTGGTCGAGATCAAAAACACATCGTTATTCCAGACGGTAGAACAGACGTGGTCGAGATCAAAACAGGTCATAATTCGGGATGGAGAACAGACGTGATCGAGATCAAAACAGATCGTAGCGCGAGACAAACAGGAGCAAAAACACGGGACAGGCGAAAAAGGGCTAGCCGTGTAAAAACAGAGATTCGCAGACGGACCGACAAAAGGGGACTGACAGGACAGAGTTTAAATACTGACAGGAAGCCAACAAACTGCAGCTGGCCCTACACGGGCTGGGCCAATTGGGCGCCATGGAAACCATGACAAATACAGTTTACGTTTCAATACAAATTCAAATGAATGATAAGAAGGTTAATCAAACAAGGAAAATAAACGTTTTCCAATTCGGGGTATCCCAAATCCATGGGTATGGCGGGTTTCTTAAAGTTAATGGGTCTACAGTCAAGATTTAAAGAAGAATTTAAAGAATGATTCTTACTGCACCCAGCTATCTTCGGGCAGTGGGCAGGGGACACCCTGCACTGGTTCCCAGCCATTTGCAGGGCACACAGAGACAGACAACTCACTTGCTCATTCACACCTATAGGGACAATTTGGACGTGCCAATTGACCTGACATGCATGTTTTTGGAATATGGGAGGAAACCTGAGTGCCCGGAGGAAACCCACACAAGCATGGGAAGTATATGCAAACTCCACACACGAAGGTTCGATCCCATGTCCTCAGAACTGTGCCGCCGTGCTGCCCCAGCTACATCTACTGGTCAAATAATACACACTGTTCTTTTAAAGCAAGGGTCCTAAACTCAATTTACCTGCAGGGCTCCGTAGCTCAGGTCTGGGTAAGGTTTGGCCAAATTTAGGTTTCTACAAAAAAGTTTGGATGAAAACATTCCACTGTTTTGAAATATTTTGATTGTTGCACTTTCCTAATAAGATCTAAAAACCTAATTATATGAAAATCAATCAGTGATTGATTAATCTATAATCAGATAGAGCGGCTTAAGTGCTTATTAAGTGTGGTTATTCTATATAACATGAACCTCCCCTGACTGCATTACTTTCAGGGTTCGTACACATTTTTATGGCCAAATTCAAGCTCTTTTTAAGCACTTTCAAATCCAATTTTCCAAATCCTTCAGGAGCGGACATCTTGTTCTCTTTACCTGTCCTCTTGGGCGCAACACGAAAGGGGTTATGACACTTAATATGAAAATGGCATACAAACTAATACCAGCTGCTTTTAATAATAAGGGAAGAAGAAATGCAAAGGCAAAGCCAAGCCACCAGAGAGCAGAGTCAGCCTCATTTTTTGGGCAGACTTAATTTATTTTTCTTTATTTAATGCGTAGTCTGTTGAAACAGACTGAGAAACATGGCAACAATTTCAAGCATTTATAAGCACATCACCTACATTTCAAGCACTTTTCAAACTTTGGAAACACAATATTACAATTCAAGCATTTTAAGGATTTCAAACACCCTAAAACCGTGAATTTAAGAGTGTTATTGATTTTGGGAATTAAATATTATAAAATGTATCGTTTACCAAATTGTTCTAATTAGTTTTATGACTCCATTAACCAAACACTACTTACATTCGCCTAACAATGCATGCTCGTTTCTTTATGGAAAAATGAACAAGAGACGGGCATTCCCATACGGGGGCAGATTTATTTTCTTAAAGTATTTAACTAAGTGAATTCCATCGATTTAGCCGAATTAGTGTCGCTCTTCGTCGAGCCTCTCCCTCGAATGTCCCCCGATCTTCTGAAGTTCCTCTGCTCACGTCCCTTCACAAGCCGGCGTGCCGGCTCCTCCCAATGGCGCGCTAGGTGCCAGCTTCACCACCTCCTCGCCGAAGGGCGTCGCAATGTTTTTCCTTGTGCGTCTGGCCTTCTCCCGTCAGCACTCACAGGAATTCTGTTATCAAAAGACGTCTGATGCATTCCGGACAGCATAACCTTCTAATGTACCTTGAAGAAAAACAGTCAGTGAATCTCTCTACTGCATCAAACTGAGTACATGTACTTACTTTGTAGTTATTTTATAATATCCTTTATAAAATGTATAAAATCCTTCATTGAGTACTCCTTTAGAAAATGTGAATATTTTGTCATTTTCAATACAGTATACTACTTCCATTGTGAATCTTAGCTACATACAAAATATGATAATTTTTGCGTGCCTACATGCGGAAATCCCGAGCAAGCACGCCACTGCTTTATTAATCGCATGACTGGAATAAATTGTGTAACTGCTGTCTTATCTGTGATAATCATTCATTTATTTTGATTTCCGGACTATCCGTTATTGAGATCGGGACAAACGATGCCTTAATTACGCGCAACAAAATTGGCTTATTTTGTATCTTTTTGACTGCTCCATTGACTCAACTGAGCTCTCTTGCTAGCTTCAAGATACAAATGGAAGCTACAGGACGAAGTCATTAGGTATGCTAAGTGGACGCGCAGATTAATATGGTCAGAAGCATAATTATAGCTAAAGAACAACACTTAATCCCGGGGCTTTCTTCCATGCAAACTGGGCTTTTCCGCTTTGTGTTTAATCCGTTGAGACTGGGCCTTGTTTGTAAATACTAAGTACTGGATGTGTGTGATGCATGAGAAGAGCCATTAGAGTATTCCTGATCATAAAACCTAAACAATGTTGAATGTGATTATATTATCCATACATCCCTTTTGGATTAGAAAGAGACTAGTGGCTCACTCTTTAATGTGACAGTGTGTATTATTTGATCAGTAGATATCAGATCTTTGTCC
Source organism: Urocampus carinirostris (assembly GCF_059441175.1). Classification (NCBI taxonomy): domain Eukaryota; kingdom Metazoa; phylum Chordata; class Actinopteri; order Syngnathiformes; family Syngnathidae; genus Urocampus; species Urocampus carinirostris. The sequence goes on from NC_142357.1 coordinate 26,865,646, forward strand.
ACACATCGAGGAGCCCCCACTTCCTTGCGTATATAGTCTATATAGTCATTGAGAGTGTCTGAACGTTTCCCGTGTTACCGAAAACATCGGGCGCTAAAATGTTCTTGCAAAGTTCATGCATCGTTCATGCAGAATTCAAGTGTTCTTGCAATTAAATATTTTTTGCAAACAAAATGCCCTTGTTTTTGTCGAAAGCATTGTTTAGATCAGGGTGTCAAACTTATTTTTACTCAGGGGCCACATGATAGAACAAACATTCTCTCGGGCGCCGGACTAGTATATTAGAGAGAAAGAAATAGAGAGAGTGAGAGAGAGAGAGAGAGAGAGAGAGAGAGAGGGAGAACAAAAAGAGAGAAGGTAGGACAAAGAAAGAGAGAAAGCGAGAGAGAGAGAAAGAAAGATAGAGAGAGAGAGAGAAAAGAGAGAGAGAACATGAGAAACAAAAGAGATTAAAAGAGAAATAGTGAGAGAAAGAAAGGTAGAGCGGGGAAAGAGAGAGAGAGAACATGAGAAACAAAAGAGATAAAAAGAGAAATAGTGAGAGACAGAAAGAAAGAAATCTAAAAATGAATAGAAAGAGAGAAGGAGAGAAAAGAGAAGAGAGAGGGGAGAAAAAAATAAGGGAAAAGCAAAAGAGAGAGAGAAAGATCAAAAAAAGAGAGAAAAGAAAAAAATGAAGAGAGAGCAAAAAAGGTAAAATGACACAGACAGAGAAAGAGAAAAAGAGCCGCCTGTTTGACAACCCCTGGTTCAGATATTGAAGGCATCACAAATGCAAAACAAAAAAAAGCACCAAAGTGAAAGTTTTACTTGAAATGGATCCTTTCACGATAAGCAATTTTGAATTCAATAAAATTGAATGCCTTTATTGTCATTATACAATAACGATTAGGAATAAGAAAATATGTACAATAAAAAATAGAATAAATAATAATAATAATAATAATAATTTCCTTTGTATTGTCATTCTTTGTAACAATGTACACAGAACGAAATGTCGATACATCTGACCCGTTGTAGCGAGTCGATGCAGCCGCAGCCAGAGGGCTAGGCTACTGAAGGTAAGGTAAGATAATTTGTGCTATAAAACCAGTATTGAGATACGGTAGGAGGTTTTCTTGGAAGTTAGTATTTTCAAGAGACAGCAATCCTTAACGACTGATCCTTTACCAATTGGTAAACGTTACATACGTATTGTGTTTCGAATGAAAGACAAGAGCTTTTTTTTATATGTCCCATGTAGCTACAGAAATAAATTATCTGTAGGTTTTCAAAAAGGAGTCAAAATGGCAAAAAATTGGCCGGCACCGGCTGTCAGAAGCAGAACAGGAGGAGGACCCAGATGCGTAACGCTTTTCACACAAGCTTTATTTTATGGAAATGGCGCAGTCATGCACGTTAACACAAGCACCTGTAATTCGGCGATCACTGGGCGGAAGAAGCAAGGCAGAAGTCCGGCGTGGAACAACAGGAAGCCAGAGGCCGACGAGATTGATACCAGATACACAAGCAGATACCGGACGGTCAGGATCGATACCAGATACACGAGCAGACACCGGACAGACGGAGTCGATACCGGACAGGACAGTAGAAACAGGATCGATACCGAAAACTGGAGACTGGAGTCCGATCTCAAACAGGACAATATAGACAGGAACGATACCCGATAATGGAGATTATAGCAAGTTATCAGACAGGACGAGACAGACGGGATCGATACCAGACACTGGAGACTGGAGTTCAATATCAAACAGGACGAGATTGACTGGAACGATACCCGATACTGGAGATTGTAGCAAGGTATCAGACATGACGAGACAGACGGAATCAATACCAGACACTGGAGACTGGTGTCCGATATCAGACAGGACGAGATAGACGGGAACGATACCCGATACTGGAGACTGGTGTCCGATAACAGACAGGACGAGACAGACGGGATCAATACCAGACACTGGAGCCTGATATCAGACAAGACGAGATAGACGAGAACGATACCCAATACTGGAGATTGTAGCAAGGTATCAGACAGGACGAGACGGACAGGATCCATACTGGACAGGATACACAAGCAGGATACCGGACAGAGTCAAAACACCTGTCTTGCGGGTTCAGAGGTTCGTTGACGGACTGACAAAGGGTGAGTGAGAGCACTGAGCTTAAAAAGGAGGGAACCCAATCAGTCAACGAGCCGCAGCTGGCGCCAAACGGGCGGGGCCAATTGGGCGCAATGGGCAACTGTGGCACTGACATTGAATGAGTTAAGGTTTTCCAATGAATATAAAAATACACAGTATATATGCCAACCCCTGAAATAGGTAAGGTGTGATTTATAGATGTGCTCACTGACTTATATAGCATGCATTTGCAGGGATTTATTTATTTATACATTTATTTCTAGATACGGCAGGATGGGTCCTCCATAGTCCTTCCTGTCGGTGCAACGGAGCAGGAAGCCCTTCCGTCACGAAGACGAGACAGGCAACCAGATAAACGCGCGGTTCATAGGCACTTCCCTGCCGTATCGGCCGTGACGGCTGATGCAGTGGTAATGGAGGTCTTGTAACAACAGTCGCCCGTCAGATTTCCCAGTGAAACACAAACATAGTCGTTGTCAATCTGTCAGATTCCTAATGGGGGATTGTTAGCCCCCACGAACGCCACCACTGTCGCTGTGCAACCAGCCTTGCTTGATGCATTCCAAAGCGGCTGCGCCCTCTGCCAATCGCGCTGCATTTATGCATCGAGAAAGCGCCGGTCGGGGAGGGCTGTGTGTTGTCATGCTATTTTTTTTTATTCAATGCTCTTCACTCCGCAAGATATCTCCCTCACTGGTGCTCACTGAGCCGTCTGCGTGGCGTTAATGGAGTTTGCGACAAGGAGACTGAAGGTCGCCCCCGCGAGCTCACACTCCTACGCTGGATCTCGGTTATCCGCCGCGTTTTTGGCCGCACGGCTTTTCTCACCTGCTTCGTCCCGTCCCTTCATCTTTTACTTATGTGGCCTTTGAATACTCATTTGAAAATTTCAGTCGTTTCTAATGAGTCTACCGCGAGCAAAATGGAGTCAGGAGTCAGTGGAAATATGGATTAAAGCGGAGGTGGGCAGAGCTTTTGAATCCTGGGCGGTATTGGGTTAAACATTTAGGAGAAGGGCCGGGAAGAAAATCCATCCATCCATCCATTATCTGCACCGCTTATCCTCAGTAGGGTCGCGGGGGTGCTGGAGCCCATTCCGGCCATCTTCGGGCAGTGGGCAGAGAAACACCCATAACTGGTTGCCAGTCAGTCGTAGGGCACACAGGGACGGACAACCATTCACTTGCTCATTCAAACCTAGGGACAATTTGAACTGGCCAATTAACCTGACATGCATGTTTTTGGAATGTGGGAGGGAACCCGAGTGCCCGGAGGAAACCCACGCAAGCACGGGGAGAACATGCAAACTCCACACAGGGGGTTCGATCTCATGAGCTCAGAACTGTGCCGCACACGCGCTAACCACTGCGCCGCCGTGGTGTCCCCGGGAAGGAAATGGAAGGAGACCAAGAAGAAGGCCGCGATTGATGTGGATGGATATTGTTTTGAGTGTACTGCAGGAAAAAGGTCTAAATCTAGTGGAAGCTACAGCTCTTGTTGGTGATATGAATGAGTGGAGAGGTGTTGTAAAAGGATAGTGGGATGTTTGGACGCGTTCTAAGGGATGGGCAGGGCACCTGTATGATGCGGCAGGGGTAAACCAGTGAAAGCTGTCGGGCCCTGCTGTTGAACAGAAGAGTGTGTTGTGTCACCCTGACCCAAGTGACATGGCCGCTTTCTAGTGTCCCGTTTCATCTGGAGGGACGAAAGCATGACCAACTTGGGTGCCGAGGTGCTTAACTTTTTTGGGTGTTTGCGCATTTGGGTTGGCCATGGTCGTTTTTTTGTTTGCTTGTATTTTTTGCTACTTTTTCTCTTTTTTATTTTCTTTATTTTTGAATGTGTTTTTCTTGCTGTCGGTCACCTCTCTCGAGGGGTATGACCAGGGTAGCTAGATAGAATCTAACGATACAGCCTCATATTCAATAGCTCTGCGATAAATGAGGGAAAAAATAATTGATAAGTTTAAAATTATGTCGAATGTAGCAGTGAAATCAGAGGGGTCAGAACCAGGAATCGTGGCCAGGATAGCTCAAACTACAGCCGCCCTTGCCGGACTTAAACCCCACCTGGAGGGACGAGAACATAACAGTGAAATCAAAGATCAGACTCATCCAAGCGCTGGTTACTCCCATCTCCCCCAGACATAGACTCTCACAGCAAACTTAAAAAAGAAAATCCAGGCCAGAAATTTGAAAGTGCGCTTTCTAAAAACACAGTGGATAGAATTGGAAAGGTATAGTTACAATTTGGCCTGGAGAGGGATGAGCGCCACCAGGCTGTACTTGCCCAAGACCCACCACAGGAAACGGTGACCCTTCCACCCTAGTGAATAAAAGATCCAGACAGACAGACTCGTTTAAATTGTTGTTAAATAATACTGCATATGGTAACTGTTCTGCCTTTGAGAAACATATACAGCGGTCTTACAGTAACTGTTCTGCTTTTGAGAAATACAGAAAACGGTTAGCAACTAGCATTATCAATTTCTTTCATTTTCAACACTCGATCAGCCCAACCTACGGCTCATCATCAAATATTTGATATGTCCCTGCGCCATTTGACTTTGATGAAGCTTTGTGATCCACCACCATAAAATATGACAGAGGAGAGGGTCGGTGTTCTGCCAAAATGTCCTAGCCTGCCGAGACGTCCTACCGTTGGCTAATCTGACAGGGAATTTTTGTTTTATGTATAATCAAGTAAAACTAGCAACACTGAAATTCGGAAATTCAGAACTTTTACTCGAGACATGTGATGAGGGTTGGCATGCAAACATTCGTTGTGTGATAAGTGTAGTCAACAAACACCATGCTAAAAAGCTACCACAGGAAAACACGCCAGGCTTAAAAGCTACGCCAAAAAAACAGTACACAGTGTTACCTCTACTTATGAATGTCTCTACATACAAAAGTTTCAGGTTACGAAATACCTGTACATGCCACCGTTCCCAGAGTTTCTTGGACAAAGACGAACGGCCTGCGTGTATCCCAGCATGCCTGTCGTGTCACTGCCATAGCTCAGAGACAAAGTTGTGAGTTTAATATTTTCCTTGTGCTGAGATTTTGAGTTTTTCCTTGCTTGCATGTTGGTTTGAGATCAGGGGATGGTGTAATTGTAACGCGTGCTGTCCTTTGAGGCATTTTGTGATTAAGGGCTATATGAATAAATGTGACTTGGCTTGACAGGTAGGAGTTCCAGAAAGATGGCGGGGAGGAGGATTCAGCTATCAATCAATCAGCCAGAATTAAAAACATTTTAGCAAAGTCGAAGTCTCGGGATTTGTGAAACGGATTCACCCGGAAAAAGTGTTAACAAGTCAGGCTATCGCTTCATCTGCTTCTCACACTTTCAACGGATTGTGAAAAGTCGGCAAAAGCAGACGTCATTGGATCAGTTTTTTTCAAATAATGCGAGGCAAAATCGTAAATCACTTTTTTTAATCATTTCCTTTAGTCACTTTTGTTTTGTTTTTTACATTTTGCGCCTCTTGTTTTATGTTTATTGTGCGGTAGTAGAATTCTAATTTGGACTTGTCTCATGTTCGGATGCTCTTTTATGATTAATCAAAAAAAAAAAAAACTGTACTTTTGCAGGGGCTTGGAACAGATTACCGCATTTACATCCAAAAGAAGTCTCTACTTATGAAGTTTTCAGGTTAAGTAGCTACTCCCAGAACGAATTCAATTCGTAAGTAGAGGTACCACCGTATTTTGAAGTCGTGAATAAGACAAAATCAAAGCCAAAATCGTAAGAACTCCCTGTAGGAATTCACAATCAGCCTTGTGCGCAGTTTCAGAACACCGGCGTGAGAAGAAAAACATTTCCACGGGAACACCGGGTATCAGGGCAAGGACGTCAAAGTCCTCGTTTGACTTTACCCTCCCGCAACATCAACGTGGCAGGGCCCCGTGTATTTTTAGATGCCCTTTCACGCAGCGTTTCGGTCGCGGGTGAGTTAGACCCGAAAAGTGGCGATTGCTCGGTCACGCCGGTGCAGCCACGGATAAAAAAACGAAGCAGAACAAGCCTGGGAAAACGCTGCAACGAGCCGTGATGATGGCCTTGTTTTACAGGCTGTATTGCTTCATTATAGCGATGGCTCTGCACAACACAGTAAAAGCGCGCATAACACCGCAGTGCTGTATTTCTCCGTGGGTGTGTGGGTGTCAAGAGTGAGAAGCAGTGAAAAAGAGATGAGGTGCAAACGCAAAAAAAAAAAAATAATAAATTAGCACTTTCTGCCCTATCTTCAATACTTGTGGCTATTCATCTTCAAGTAGAATTAAAAGGCGAGCCAGCCGGGGAGCGAGGAGAGCGCCCGAGTCCCATCTGGAGGAAGCTTTTGGCAATTTGCATCCCGGGCAAAAAAAATGATTTCAATAAAGCGGAAAGTTTCGTCATTTGTTCCAAGCGGAAGCGAGTATTTTTAGTGCCACAGCTGAGAACGTTACCCTCTGGTTAGGGCAGAGATGGGCAAACTACGGCCCGCCGGCCACATGTATCATTTTTTCATCCGGCCTGCAGAAGGAAAATAGTCAAAGTATGAGAAATAGCAAATAAAGTGATAAATACAGTTTTATTTTTGGGGGTGCCTGATCTATACTACTACAGAAATACAACAAAATACTACACAATTACTATAAAACTAAATATCAAATTTAGTGCTTAAAACAGGGACCCAATACATAGTTTTGCTTTCATTCAAAAAGGAAAAAAGAATTACCACAGAAATACTCAAAAATACTAGGTACATTATAATACAGAAATAATACTGCAGAAACAGAAAAAATACCACAGAATAATAGCAAAAATTATACTATTGAAATACTACAGAAATACTAATACAAAATACTACAACAAAAATACTACTTTTCAAATACTATAATATTGAAAAAATACTACTGAAATGTTACAAAAATGCTACCATAGAAATACAACAAAAATCAATCGACATTAATACCAAAAAACAATCTACATAAATACAACAAAATTACTACAAAACTGTAAAATATTGTGCTTAAAACAGGACCTAATATATTATTTTGCTATATTTTGCAATATTATTTAAAAACAAAATCTACAAAAGAAATACTATAGTAATAATATAATATACTAACACTAAAACAGAAATACTACTGCAGATATACTTCAAAGATATCGCAGAAATACTACAAACATAGTCCTACACAAATACTACATCTACAGTAAAGTAATACATAAATACTACAAAATACTAGAAAAATGATACAAAAATACTATTATGGAAATATGTCAAAAATACCACTACAGGTATACCATAATACAGAAATATTACTGCCAAAATACTACAAAAATACTATTATCGAAATATGAGTAAAAAACCCTACAGTCATACTATAAAACAGAAATATTACTACCAAAATACTACAAAATATAGTACCAAAAAATATTACAAAATACTGCTACAGAAATACTACAAAAATAGATTTACACTAATACTACAAAAATACAACAGCAATACTACGAAAAATACTACACCAATACTCCAAAAATCCTTCTATGGACATTAAAAAAACACAACTACATTAATACAACAAAACATATCATATTTAGTGCTTAAAAAACGACTTAATACATAATTTTTGCTTTAATTCTGTGGGTTTGAAACCAATTCGATGAGATCTCCATCCATTATCTGCACCGCTTAACCTCATCGGGGTCGCGGGAGTGCTGGAGCACTATATGCAGCAGTCTACAGTATATATTTCTTTCTAAATGTGGTCACCGTAATTTAGGAGGTTATACACATAATCCCCCCCTTTTTCCATCCACTTTCTGCAACGCTTACCCTCAGTAGGATCCCAATCCAGCTGTCCTCGGGCAGTGTGCAAGGGACACCCTAAACTGGTTCCCAGCCAGCCAGAATACTCACTTGCTCAGTCACACCTAGGTACAATTTGAACTGGCCAATAAACCTGACATGCATGTTTTTGGAATGTGGGACGAAACCGGAGTGACCGGATGAAACCCACGCAGGCATGGGGAGAACATTCAAACTCCACACGGGAAGGTTTGATCCCATGACCTCAGAACCCTGCGCACACGCGCTAACCACTGTGCTGCCTTGATGAGATGTATCTTTTTCAAAACAAATATGAAAATAATTACAAGACGTAGTTATCTTCATTTATCTCATCTCATCTCATTAGCTGCACCGCTTACCCTCAGTAGGGTTGCGGGGGTGCTGGAGCCCATCCCAGCAATCATCGGGCAGTGGGCAGGGGACACCCTGAACTGGTTGCCAGCCAATCGCGGAGCACACAGGGACAGACAATCATTGACTCGCTCATTCAAACCTAGGGACAATTTGAACTGGCCAATTAACCTGACATGCATGTCTTTGGAATGTGGGAGGAAACCGGAGTGCCCGGAGGAAACCCACGCAAGCACGGGGAGAACATACAAACTCCGCACAGTAAGTCCGGTAGCTGGATTTGAACCCACACAGGAGGTTCCCAAGACCTTAGAACTGTGCCGCACACGCGCTAACCACTGTGCTGCCTTGATGATCTTTTTCAAAACAAATATGAAAATAATAACAAGACGTAGATATCTTCATTTAAATTCATTCATAAATGAGAATAATTGAATATGTCACCATGACCAGCCACTCAGCCAATGCTCAACCCTGGATTAGGATTTCATAAATAGGATAGAACGGTTGAATTTGAAGCCGAGCGGTGGCCTTTGAGTCTGTATGTAACCTTTGGGATGACCTCCTTAGCAGTTGGAGCGTGTACGGCGTGTGGCCGCACATGTATGATGCGGGTCATGTTTACACGTATGCCAGGTGAATTTGTTGGCAGTTGGATGGGTGGCGTTGCTAGCTTAGACTCTCTACCGAGAAGGATTTTACACTTGACTGGACTTCAAATGGCGTGCAGTCAGGGGAGGCACCTGTAATCAGGGAAAGAAAAATTAAAAAGACTGGGGGTTCCAAGACATGGGAAAATTTTGACATTGAATATCTTGGAAATTATTAAGAATATTAAAACAGCTCGGTGGCCTTGGGGGTAGGGAGCCCTCCCCGAGACTGGGAGGTCCTTGGTTTGGTCCTCGATCGAGTCATATCTAAGACTTACCTGTTGCCTCCCTGCTTGGCGCATGGTATTAAGGGTTGGAATTGGAGGTTTTGGTCACCTAATGACTCCCAACGACAGGTGTTGCAACTCATTGGTTGGGTTGAGCAAGGGGGTTGGGAATCCCCTCCTCTGTATCAATCTCCCAGAAAGAGTCAATAATGTGAGTTGTTTTTGACCCTAGCCACCTGCTACAAGTGTGATATGGCTCTGGTATATACATACAGTACATAATCACACATCTGATAAATTCAGAAGGCATGTAATTTCATTTGGTCACACGACACACATGAGGCCGTTAGTCAAATTCTTGTCAAACGAGTCCCGACATTGCATTGTCAATGTTTGCAACAGCTTCTGCTATTCAAGCTTTACTGTTTTGTGCTATGTTGAAGAAGACTGACTACGAATCATTCTTCTTTGAAAGAGCAACAGTCAATGGTGAGATGTACCTGGGCATGCTGGAAAACTAGCGAATGGAGAAAGTGAGTAAGAAAGAGTTAGACAGTTCTTGAACACAACACTGCCCGACAGATGGATTGGACATTCTGGGCACAATGATCACAATCTTATGTCTCGACCACCCAGATGTCCAGATCCCACACCATGGTGGGGATTCGTGAAAGGATTGGTCTATAGAGCCCCTATTCCGAAAGACGAAGATGGGCTGAAGTCACAAATCACAGAAGCAGTTTCAACCATTGACGATGCAATGTTAGAAAGGGTTTTGCAAAAACGTTACTATCGGCTTTATGTGTGTCGTGTGACCAGTAGTCTTTGAACAGTCCACATCGAAATTGAGATTACAAGCTTTCAGAATTTTCCAGACGTGTTTTTACATCCATAATGAGATATTTAATGCCGAAATATGCCCAATACATTTGGATCTCTCTGTATGTTAAATGGTTATAACTATTAAGTATTAGTTCTTTGCCATTTATCCTCAAAATGTATCGATTTTCGTTTTTTTGTTTTTTTTTTACATTTTTAAATTCATTTTAAGAATTATTTTTGCAATATTATCTTAAATCCAGAAATTTATTAACCAAAAATTGATTTTTTTGTAATGTACAGTGTTCTCGTTTGCCCGCGTCCCTGGGGACGCATAGTCTCAAATCAACGTGCGTCCCCGGGACGCAACCTTTTTGCCACAAAATTGTCATTATTACCCGATTACTTTTTTTAACAAAGATTTACTGCACTCCAAATTTTTCTTCAGGCAGAGCCGCCATTGTTTTTTTGGTCTCGCGGTTTGAGTTTTCTTCTGCACGCCGATCTCGGCCAACAAGATCTCATTGTGTAGTGAAAGGAAGTCCGTCTTTTTTTAGAGAACCGGCTTTTTTGGCTCAACTCATTAAAAAGAGCCGGCTCTTAAACGGCTCACTTGCTTTGATGATTGATATTACGAATTATGTTGTATAAAGAAGTTAAGAAAAAAAGGAAGTATAAAAGTAGAAAATAAAAAAAGACAGGTTTGTGGTTATCCCTTTAATCGGTATATTACCAACAATAATTTAATGCAGAAAATGAATTAATAATTTGATGATTAAAACTGAATGAATATATACATTTATACTATATATTTGTCGCCGATTTACGATTTCAACCTCGATAACACTAAATTTTGGGGACCCATATATCTCTGTTGGGACCCATAGATTTTTGAGCATGCGAGTACCCGGGACCCATCACTTTTCACAGGTAAAATGAACACTGAATGTATAGAAAATGAAGAAAATAATACTAATCTGATGCCACATATTATATAGATGAATTTTACAGTCACTCAGCTGATCACTGTAAGAAAACACAAATACACAGAAATATGATCAGTGTTAATTCAACACTTGGTAGATACTGAGGTAGTGTTAAAATACTCTTTAGTGTTAATGTAACACCCACCAGCTACCGAACAGAGATAAAATTGAATAATTTCCTGCGGCACAGTGTTATAAAAATCACACTCAAACAATTTCAGCTTTATGACTTTTTATTCTTTCAGAATTTATAGAACATGAACATGAAGAAAAAATACATGAGTTTATGTCATTTCCCAAAAATAGTTGTGAACATTTTCAAAATGCCTTCTTTTCATTATCATCCCGCTTTAAGAAAAGCAGTTTCTACGTTCATTGCTATGTTATAAAGCTTGTTGGTTCACACAGGATTAATTAATCTGATTATTGTTCAATCATGGCCAGAGGGAAAACCTCTATAATTGTTGAAATAGCACACAAAGGAAAACAAATGCAAAGAGAAAACAGTGGGCCAGGATTTTGTGTTTGTGTTCATTTTCAAGTTTTAATGTTTGCTAGATGTTTTATTCTTTGGTTCTTAAAGAAAAACATATTAAGATATGCCTGATGGAGATGGAGAGAATTTTACTTCCAGAGCTCATTATTGAAAACATTCTAGGGTATCAGAAATACAGTTAAAATTATCTATGATTAAATTAATTAGTTATGGTTCTTCTGTTTCACAAACTGTTGTGTATGTTTAGATCTTTATTTTGTTTTGCTTTTGGTATATTTTGTGTCTATTTGAGCACTATATAACCTGAAATTTAAAGGGATATTGTGTATTATTTAGTCCCTCCCAGGGGTAAATAAACTGCATTCATTATAAAAACAAAATGTATTTAAATAATAAGTAAAAAAAAAAACATGAACTATCATAAAAACATGCTTTTTTTTCAGGGAATTTGTATTTATTTTGTACATGAGGGTCAAAACCAAAACCCGAGAAGAAAAATTGTGTTTTTTGTTTACTTTGAGTCTCCGTTGTTTGTAATATTTCTTGTGCTTTGTAGCACAGCATTTTCGGTAGCACTACCCAATAAATACAGCGACAGCTAGCGGTCAAATTTTATCCATTTGTTCCTCTAAACCAGAAAGAAAGAAGAAATAAATCTGAAAGTATTTCACTTCAGCCTAGTGGTTTATTGAAATGATTGAATCTGGAATCATCTAAAATAGGAAAATATGATACAGTCTGTTAGTTTGGAGCAATCGATTTACTCAGCATTTACGATCCATAATTATTTAAAGTTATTCATTACCCTGTCGCAATATAGGCTATGTGTTTGATAATTTTTATAATGAGGTCATTTCTACTGATTAGCACGGGCAATTGCGGACTGCATTTGTACGACATAAAGACCACAATGGACTTAATCTGTATTTGTTTGTACGATGCATGTATGTTGAATACTGTGATTGCACATAGGGCTCTATGCAGATAAAAAACAAACCTCTTAAATATGGTCATTTTTATTTTCTATTAATTAAAGGGCATTTGATTTAATCTAGGATCCTACATAATAATCCTTGTTAGCATGTTCAACAAAACCTCTGCAAGTGCATTTGACATGTATACAGTAATCTCTCATTCTCGTCAAGGGGGTTGCTTTGCCAAAAACGTCCCGCAATAGTCAAAACCCGCAAAGCAGAAACCTTTATTTATTTCTTAAACTATGTATTTATCACTGAAGAATAAAACCAATTTACAGGCTCAAGTATTATATTAACAAATACAAGTACTTTATTTTATAAAAAACCTTTTTTTACATATAACTTTTGTACTGTCAAATTATAATTTCCAAAACATAATCTTGCTGTTTTGTTGCAGAACTGTATAGATTAAGGACAATATCCACGTTACTTTACATGCTATTTTTCCGCCAACATGTGGACGTTATAGAATTTACCTTCCACTTCTGTCCTACAGAAACCATCTATTTTTTCCATTATCAAACATTTTTGAAATAGCGCCATGGAGCCACTATGGAGCGTTAAAGACCCGAACGGCTCTCCACGGCAAATTTAGCAGGTGGAGAAGTCCAATGTTCTTGTAGATAGAAATCCTCCTGTTTAGCCAATCACAATGCAGAACACAATGCACGATGAAAACCTGCAAAGTAGCAAAATCATAATAAGTAAATAACACAGCAAGATATTTCTGTATTGATGTAATTCGCCTCAGCACACACCCACTGATGACATTGTCTTTGCCACCAGGACTACACGCTGACCATGTACTTCCAACAAGCCTGGCGAGATAAGCGCCTGTCTTACTCTGAGATCGCCTACAACCTCACCCTGGACAACCGAGTAGCTGACCAGCTTTGGGTCCCGGATACCTACTTCCTAAATGACAAGAAGTCCTTTGTGCATGGCGTCACTGTCAAGAACAGGATGATTCGCTTGCATCCAGACGGCACCGTGCTTTATGGACTCAGGTAAGCTGCTTAAAGCTGTCCCCGGTCATGTGTGTCTTGATCAGTGCATTGATTATGACGCGTAATGAGCTAATGAGGTCGTATCTGATGCATATGATCTGATTGGGCCTTTTTTCTTTGATGTACTGTGGTGTTGGCTATCAGAATTTGTGGCGCTTGGTGGTTTCTTACTTGAACAGGTGATGTTTTTAAGTATTTCATCCAGATTATCATCAAAACCGTTTACAGTCGAATATTACCAAATTGCACTATTTAAAAAGTCATGTTTGATGATATGGAAGATATATTTTGCTGGTCACCCCAAAAAAACAAATAAAAAAAAACAACTGTCATGCTTGATTTTGCCAAAAGATAATGCCAAAGTACCAACAATAAAAAAAGTAGTAAATACTGTTTTGTGTTTATGTTTTGTATTATAATCATAACACAAATTGTAAGAATTTTGAAATGTGACCTATTTACCTGCAATTAGCCTGCAAATACTCAATATAATAACTAACAATAATATATTCAATAAATGCATGATATTTCTTAGTGACGTGTGGTGATGTTCGTGTCTGGTGAGGCGCACTCAGATTTACAAATAAACGAACCTTATTTGTCTTTTAGTTGACGTTGCAAGAAAGCAATTTATAAACTGCAGCACAGAAGAAAAGGTTTTGTGTCTTGCCTTAATTTATAAATGAAGTCTACGCGCTGCTTCTTTTGAATAAAGCATCGAAAGATAACTAATCCTGTAATATGATAAAAAATATCATGCAACAAGAAAATATATATGAGATGGCTCGACTTGCTGTTAGCTCGCTAATTCCATCACTAATTCTATTTTTTTAGCGTATGTGTGCGCAAAATCAGAATCTTTGGTCTCATTATCGCCATCTGCCATGAGGCGAGAGAATTGCATGCCTCACTCTGCATCACCTCAGCACAGTAACACGTAACATACGGATTGTATTAATAATATTCACTGTGTTAAGTGTACATTCAGCAATTTTGAAATAGAAAATCCTCAAATTTTAAAGGTAAAGGAGAAAGAACTTTAACCCCAAATAAATATATGAAAATATATATATATTTTTTATTTCCTCGATGAGAGGTGAGGCAGTGCTTCCACTTTATTAAAAAGAATATGGCCAAGAAAAAATGCCATATTGCTTTTATAAAACAAACGTTTGTTTTCAATACTCATCCAATCACAACCGCAGTTTAACAATTGAGTATAACATATATAAATATGGCTTTGGTTTTTTTTGCTATGTCTGCTCCTCGAAATTTTGGCTGTTCCTAACTGGAAAACAAAACAGCTATATCGCATTATATCATAGCGTTGTGCTGAGAGTCACTTTGAATGCAAAAGGGAAAAGCTGTTGCCAGGGAGTGCTTTTAAGTGACTATGCAATTCTGTTGCAAGCTCAAAGAATTAGGAAGGGCTGGAAAAGAAGCTCAAGGCTGTATGGAAACAACACAATAAACAGAGGAATGTGGATGACTACACGATTGAGTCTAACTCGAAAAATTGATATTATAAAATATGTAGGATATTTGACGAATATATATATAACCTTATCTTACATAAAAGCTGAGGTTTAGGCAATTTAACATACTATTTCTAGTTCACACAGTTTGAAGAGTGTCAAGCTAATACGACTGTATGTCTGACAAATCCCATTTTCTTACCTCACATCTTCAGTAGCTTCTTAAAAGGACCATAAAGGCACAGTTTTCATGGTCTGGGATTTCTTTCTCTTTTTTCCATTTTGTTATGACTTACATTCTTGGTGTGGAATTGTATGTTAGTGTCTATTGCTAGTTTCAAATACCTTGTGTTAAATGTCAAAAGTAAACCTGAGTGCCCAAAATGAGAAGAGCAGAACTTTCACTTTCTTGTCAGACACCTTATAAAAAACGTTATTAATCACACAAACTATTCGCTGTGTTTACGTGTCAGTGTTGTGCTAGCTTAGTATTAAACATGGCTGGTTCTTCTTTGTCCTCTTCATCCTTTTGTAAGTATGTCCCTGTTAAAAAAACAAATATGCTCTGGATGTTAAGAGATGTTTTGATTCGTTTTTTTGGAGTACTCTTTTATTATCATGCTGTGGTTTGAGGCTGCCGCCTGTCCTGTTCGCCTATTTATGTTAATGTCTTTGGAATTCCAAGGCGCTTTGATCCCCCCGGTGAGGTTTGCGTGGCAGAAGCGCCACTTTCCTAATTTAGCTGCCCGCATCCCTTGATGATCATGAAAATTCATAATTGATTGGTCGCCATCAATAATGAAGCAGCGCGATACAAACAAGCTATCTGTCTGATTAAAGCGAGGATGGTTCAGCCCGTCTGCAAGTCGGCGTTGGACCGGTGCACCTCAGAGGAGAATGCAATCTATAATTGATAACTGACAATCAATAATGCAGCGGTTCGATACAAACGCCGAATCTGTTCCTAAACCCAAGCCGGAAAGACTTGTCTTTTGGCGCTGGTGATCCATCGTCACTTATTCTTTCCTCGTATTTTCACGTTCTGATTGGTTTGTGTGATTGAAAATGTGTATTTTACACGTTACAAGGGCCACCAGGTTATAAATTGCACCCCGCAGAAATAGTCTTTTGTTTTTTTCATATAAAACACGCTCAGGTCTATAGGGCGCATGAAATTGAGACTACAGTAAGTGCCACCTTGTTTATGTGTGTATATACCGTATTTTACGCACTATAAAGCGCACGGGATTATAAGGCGCACAGCCCAAAAATAGTGTTTTGTCATCTGCTTTTCATACTTAAGGTGTACCGAGCTAAAGGTGCATGAAATTGAGACTGCAGAAGGGCCTTCAATGTTTATGTGTACATTTGAATGTAATGCTTTCATATGTGCAGCTGAGTAAAATCTCTTAACATTGTGTTGTATGCAATGGGAATCGAACCAGATTAGGGGTGGTAGGAGCGCCCAAACATTACCAATAGGCCACCGATAGAGTTGACATATGAAATAGCATTAGACCTTATCCCATTATCACACTACTTCAAGCCGGCCAAGTCCAGGTCTCTGGTGTTGAGTAAGATCTCAGACAAGTTTGACTTCTATATAGAGAGACACCCAGGTTCCATCAGCGGGAGAGAAGCCTAGATCTACAGCAGAACCCTAAAGGACATTTCAGCACTCTATGCGACAAGAGTTAGGAGCCTGCCTGCCAGTGGTAGATAAGTCGGGACTACCAGGCAAGTTTAAAGCCTGGGTTTACCAACATAGCATTTTGCCTCGACTCCGTTTTTTTTCAACATCTTCCTCGTCTGTGTTATGTCCGACACTGCTCTGCTCTTTTCAAGTCAATGAAGCGCTTTACAATGTGTTTCACATTTACCCATTCACTCACACTCAAACACCCGTGCAGCCATGCAAGGCAACCTGCTTATTGGGGGCATTAGGGGTTCAGTGTCTTACCCAAGGACACTTCAACATGTAACACGGAGGAGCCGGGATTCGAACCTGCGACCTCTTCATCACAAGACGAGCGCTCTACCTCCTGAGCTAATACCGCCCCCAGAGGTAATCTTGTCTGTCCAGTACTGACCCCCACCAAACCCAATAACCCTCACAGCAGCTCATTGTTCCCACTTTTAGATATATGGGAAGCATAATGTCTCACACCTGCTCATTGAAAGAAGAGACCCAGAACCGCCTTAAGCAAAGCATCAGTATCTTTTGGTCGGATGAATATGAGCGTTTTCCAGAACAGCAACCTATTACTCCACACAAAATTACTGGTCTACAGAGCAGTATGCATTACTACATTACTGTATAGATGTGTGGCATGGACTATCTACAGACGCCACTTGAGAAGCCTGGAGACCTTCCATGTAAGATGTCTCGAGAAGATCCTTGGTATCACATGGAGGGACTGAGTGCCACACACAAGTGTTGGAGAGGGCATCTTCTTCCCTTTCCCCTCTGTAACCACACCTGTGCATCCAGCAGACACCAGCAGACTCACAAATAAAAGAAAATGTTCATCATTGAGTCGTTAGAAAGAGAGAGAAAACTACTGTATAGGAGGAGGGGAGAGGAAGACAGCTGCCAATAGTATGGGGGAAGCTTCGGTGAGAGCCTTTTGCTAGATCTGGAATAGGACGGAGGAGCTTAACTGTGGACCAGGAAAAGATGGGCAGTGACTGGCCATCACCATTGGCCTGCCAACTCAGTGACAGTTGGACAGAACCTGATTAAATTTTCTTGTGGTTGAAGGCTACAGTCATTTTTTGAGTGACTTGAAATGTAGCACTAATTGGTAGTGTATGTAGAAGTATGCATTTCAGATCCATATGCCGCACGGGGTTATAGGGCACACTTTCAAATTTCTAGCCCAATTGGGGGTTTTGGGCTCACCTTTTACTCCAGAAAATACGGTAAACTTACCATATATATATATTATAAACATTGTATACAATGGGAAACAAATCAGGCCCGTGGCGGTGAGAGCACCGACACTCAACAGCTAGACCACCAGATGACATACAAAAAGGCATTTAGTTTATTTCATCATCACACTATTTTTACGCACTATGTCAGAAACCCTGATTTATATTTTGTATTATGTTCTGCATTCTGATAGGTTAAAAAATCTATCCACTTTTCCCCCAGTACATCAATAAGCTTGTGCTCTAAAATGCATAGATACTGTATTTTCCGCACTATAAGGCGCACCGGGTTATAGGGCGCACCCCCAAAAAATAGTTTTTGGTCCTATATTTTCCATACATAAGGCACACCGGATTATAAGGCGCTGCAATGGGAACGTTGACAAAACAGTCAGATAGTTCAGTCAAACTTATTACCCCCTTAACATTCCGAAAGCTTGCAAAGAAGCAAATACGTGTCTCAGACATGTACGGAAACAGTGTCTGTACAATGTCACCAATCACTCAAATGCATCGTTCCAAATATCATTTCTTAGTTTCCATTTTATTTTTTGCTGGCAACTGTGTGGACAGCAAAGTAACAATTTTATTGTGCAGGGAAACAGGATTCTTTACTCTGTATATGACAATAAACACTTTAAAAAAGTTTAAAAATAGACTCATCACAGAAACATCAACATCGTTCTAAAACAAGATACCGGGAAAATATAAAGCCGCATAGCTCACCTAAGTTTTCTTGCAGCCATCACGTTCAATAATGATACGTAACCATGGTCTTCTTACAACCGAGAGTGTAGTAAATACAGGAGAGTA
Organism: Urocampus carinirostris; assembly: GCF_059441175.1. Classification (NCBI taxonomy): domain Eukaryota; kingdom Metazoa; phylum Chordata; class Actinopteri; order Syngnathiformes; family Syngnathidae; genus Urocampus; species Urocampus carinirostris. Next base: position 26,884,364 of record NC_142357.1, read on the forward strand.
AAATATTTACAAATACAGAATAGTAAAAAATGTTTTCTCTATGCCGTAGTGCAACCCAACGTGTGATTCACATTCATCTTTTTCGGCCAATCACAGGCTTTGTTTCGCCCCTTTAGCCTATGCGAGCCTGTAAATGATAAAAAGGATCCGCCCCCTTTACCTCCGAATAACTTTAGCCAATAGTGACTGATTCAAATGATGATTGACACATTGGTTAGGAAATGAAACGCCGGTATATAAATCCCGGCATACACCGCGGACGACTTCGCCTTCAGGGGAAAATCTAGTCGGCGGCTGCTTGCCTTAGTTGCAAGACTTTGCGACCCAATATTGATCCATATATAAGGCGCACTGTATTATAAGGCGCATTGTCAGCTTTTGAAAAAAAAAGAAGGCTTTTCGGTGCGCCTTATAGTGCGGAAAATACGGTACTTAAGAGTTTGTGTCGTATTATGTTTGGCCAAATTTGGGGTTTTTAGTTGCACCTTATAGTCCCTAAAATACAGTAATTGTTTCTAATTCGAGATGATGCTGCATCCAGTCATCTTCTCACCAGACACAGAGATGCCTATTTTTTGCGCAAAGGCTCCTTGAAATATTAAAGCATCTGCACTGCACCAGATTATTCATCCCAACATTTTGTTGAGAAATGTAATTCATAACACCCTGAGCCAATTATATAAGACCCACACATATGCTTTGCATAAGTGCCCAAAGAAATCGAGGCTGGGAGAGAGGGCTGGTTGTGATTTGGCGGGCGTTCTTGCGTGCAGCAGAGGGATGCAGTTGTTACCTCACATACGTCGTCCTTGTCAGTGCCGGCTGCCTCCCGGCTCCTCCATTATTTGCTTCGTGGGTTGGGTTCAGGTTCTATTTGATGCTAGCGCGTCCAGACACAAGCTGCTGTCAGAGTCAGGCCGGCCAGATGCTTGAGCGCGCTGAGCAGGCTGACACATACCTGCGGAGACGGCTGGCACGGTTGCAACAGCAGGGCTGGAGCCGATGCTCGCAAGATGGTCAGCTGAGCTAAGAGTCCTCGTTGGGAAAACACGCTAATACCTAGCAAGTTTTGGAATCACTCTGTGAAACGAGAATCAATATCGTGCATTAGCTTTAGAATTCTGATATTAATTCATGTATTGCAGGGGTGTCATACTCATTTTCATTGAGGGCCACATCAGCGTAATGGCTGTCCTCAAAGAGCTTGATATAACTTGTAAATGGAGCAAAATGTAGTTGGTATGTAAAATAAATACATTATTTAAGTCACAAACATTACAGTCACATTGATTTTTTTAACTATACATATATGTTTTAAATTATGTACGGTTATACTTCTACATACAAGCTACTCGAGCTACGGAAAATTCAATATACAAGAATCCCAGACACCACCAGAGACCAGGGCTTTAAAGTCATTTTGTTGTCTTCCTATTTATCTTATTTTTATGTTAAATTACTGTTTGAATGTGTTTTGAGTGATGACGAAGATCTATTTTACAGCTATTTAGGTTTAACTTGAATTCTTTTGGGAAGCCGGAAACAAATTAATTGGTTTTCAGTCACTTCGGAAAAGTTGCTCAAGATACAAGAATTCAAGGTAAGATCATGATCTGGGAACGATTTAGTTCAGTTATTTATAACTCCTTCACTTACTTAGTCATAATTAAAGCACTTTTTGTTAATTCACTTTTATTAGTGTATTAATCTGCTTCTTAGATCGGGAAAAAAAAGGGACCTTAAAGGGACAGTGTGTAATATTTAGTGCCTCCTAGCGGTACAAAAATATTTTCATCCAGTAAAAAAACTGAATACTAGGCAAACATACATAAACTATAATACTAATGTTAATTTTTATTGAAAAAAATCATAGGTCGAGACATTTGTATGTCTTTTGCACCGTGAATCTCCTTTAAGTCCCCACCATTTTTGTCCGGCATCCTGCCGCCACACTGTCCCAATATCACTGGCCCATGCTTGTTCCAGACAGCACAGTGTCATCTAGTGGTCAAATATTACACATTGGGGCTTCAATGGAAAATTGGTCTGGTAAAAATCTGATAAATTCAGTATTCTACTTTTACCAAAGTAGTTGTTTTACTCATGTACGGAATCGACCAATAATGTTGCTTTTATTTGAATTCCAAACCCTTAATCTGCTGAAGAAAGGCAACCACAGAGCATGAGGCTGCCACCACCATGTTTGACAGTGGGGATGGGCTTATTAGGGTGATGTGCGGTGTTACTCTTATGCTGAACACTTTGCGTTAAGTCCAAAAAGTGACCAGAGCAGTTTGTTCCAAACATTAATGGTGTCTTCTTGCAAATACCAAATAGGCCTGTTTATGGTATTCTTCAGAAACGGTTTTCTTCTTGCCACTCTTCCATAAGGGGCAAATTTATAAAGGGTACAACTAAAAGTTGTCTAATGCACAATATTGTGTGAATTTCCCTATGGGGATGAATAAAGTATCTATCTATCTATCTATCTATCTATCTATCTATCTATCTATCTATCTATCTATCTATCTATCTATCTATCTATCTATCTATCTATCTATCTATCTATCTACCTACCTACCTACCTACCTACCTACCTACCTACCTACCTACCTACCTACCTACCTACCTACCTACCTATCTATCTATCTATCTATCTATCTATCTATCTATCTATCTATCTATCTATCTATCTATCTATCTATCTATCTATCTATCTATCTATCTATCTATCTATTGTTCTGCCGAACTGTGTATGCCTGCAGTCACCTAATGTGATCATGGGCCTCTTTGCCTGCTTCTCTGATTAATATTTTCCTTGTTTGGGACCAAAGTTTAGAGGGACCGCCAGGTTAGTAGGTTTGCAGTGGTTTTATGCTCTTTCCATTTTGATGTTTTTGCTCACAGTGTTTTAAGAGTTTAAATATTGCAAAATCATCTTGAATCCCATTCCTGCTTTGAACTTTTCCACAACTTTATCCTAGACTTGCCTGGTGTGTTCTTTGGTCTCTATAGTTCTTTCTGTTCTCCTGTGTCGCCATTTGCAAAACTCTGAGTAGAACATCATGGAAAAGTTGCAGTTAGACTGAGACTTAATGAAACACTGTTTGTGATTGTTAGGCATTTAGGTTGACATTGCATCATTCAGAAGTCATCAGGTAGCTTCTGAAGTCAGATGGCTGAGCAGAAAGAAAAGGGGGGCAATATTTTTGCAAGACTTACTTTTCATTTTTTTTCGTTGTAAATATAATACATAATTTTGAAAGGATATGGTTCTCCTTTTGGATTTGGTCTCACATTTTGTTGATTGTTTGAAAATATTTTAATTTTTTCAGCATTAATTCTGAAGCCTGAAATGTGGCAATATGACTAAAAGGTCTCATGAGGCCAATACTTTTGCTAGGCACTGTAAACTTATCAAAACCATGTAAACATCTGGCACAGAGCAAAACATCTGCTGAGAAGACCACGTGTGTCTCCTGAAGGATGTGGCTCAAAATTCACCGCCAAAGGTCAGGGCAGGCAGATCCAGCGAGAAACAGACATGAAGGTCAGGCTTCATTCAGAATGGAGAAATTATTAGGATTCTCCTTCTCTCCATCCCTTGCAGCCATTCTCACTGTCTTGTGCAAGAGGACAGGCCAGGATGAGTAAAAGATGCTGACTAGAAGGTGAGAAATTGAATTCCGCCCTCTTCAAATCAATGCCTTCAATCCGGGCCTTTAAAGGGACCAGAATGGAGAAATTATTAGGATTCTCCTTCTCTCCATCCCTTGCAGCCACTATGCCACTCTCACTATCTTTGTGCAAGAGGACAGGCCAGGATGAGTAAAAAATGCTGACTAGAAGGTGAGGAATTGAATTCCGCCCTCTTCAAATCAATGCCTTCAATCCGGGCCTTTAAAGAGACCAGCCTCGCCCTTAAGGCAATGATCAAACAACGCTGCTTTGCAAATTCAGAGTACGCAGATGAGTTTGGACTTGGAGCACAGCGGGCATTTTATTCTGACATGTGGCTGCACAAGGAGTTCGCTATCCAAAATGGAGGCATTTACTCCATCTTCACTTTAGGATCTAGCACAGGGGTGTCAAACTCATTTTAGTTTAGGGTCCGCATGGTAGAAAAGATCTCTCACGGGGGCCGGACTTGTGAATTTATGCCATTAAAATTGGGCTTTAGCCGGGGCCTGGGGGTATTTTTGCATGCTCACAATTACATTTTGATTTAGGCCTGTAAGATTCGATTATGAAATGATCGTTGAGGTTTTTTTCTTTCCTTCACTAAGATTTAACGTCTTGTAGTGATTATGAACTGTGACTCTGTAAAAAAAATCAAAACAACAATTGAATTTACATCCGCAACAGTTTATCTAACCCAGAAAAACTGGAAAGTGACTAAATGACAATAACACTAATTTAAGCGCAAATCATTCAAATGATTTATTGTTTTAAATGTCTTTTTCTGCTTCTATTTTTTATTTAAATGAAAATAATGACCTGAATTTGGAAACACAACACGGTGCCTATTTACTCACAACAAGACAGTATATGTAGAATACCACGACACTATTAGCAATCTTCAATTAGTTTGTAGTCTGTTACCAGCAGAGGAGGGTGGTAACAAGTTACATTTACTCCGTTACATTTACCTGAGCAAGTTTTGGAACATTTTGTACGTCCAGGAGTATATTTAAATCACTTTACTTTTCACGCTCAAGGTTTCTTCATTTTCCTCATGTTGAGGTTTTTAAGTTTTTCCTTGCCCTTATGTAGGTTTTAGATCAGTGGATGGTGTTATAATAGTCTGTGGTTTGCAATAATCTGAGGTCTGTGCAGCCCTTTGAGACTCTTTGTGATTAAGAGCTATACAAATAAACATGACTTGACTTGACTACTTTTACCTGAGTAGATTTGTGAATAAGAAAGTGTACTCTTACTCTGCGAAATTAGGCGACATTGAAGCCGTTGCTTAAATACTCACGTAAGTCTGTCTCTGCTAAGGTGCTTTATTTATTTAGTTTTACCTATTTAGATTTGACCAGTGATCCAGACAACCACCAGGTGACAATTGTGAGCAGGGTTAGGAAAGTATTTTTTTAATGTACATTTTCATTTCACATCTATTTAGCCAGAAATGTATTTATTTATGTTATGTATTGTTGATGGCGCCATTTTATCAAATTATTTATGTATTTAGGGAACTTATTTCAAATAATTTATTCCTCTTTAATTAATTTGAATATGGATATAGAATACAAAAATACAAAAATATACAAAACAAAGATGTTTCCTTGTAAATGTTCTGCATTTGTATAGCGCTTTTCAAGTCAATGAAGACCTCCCAAAGCGCTTTACAATGTGCTTCACACTTTCCCTTTTACACACACTAACCGTAGCGTCACTATGCCCAAGGACACTTCGACATGTAACTTGGGAGAGCCGGGAATCGAACCTGCGACCTCTCGATTAAGGATCTGTGTAACAGGAATGAGAACCTAATCGCGTAACGTTACTCACAGTTTATTGGGGAGAAGAGGAATGAGTGCACAATCGATCCGAAGATCGTGGGTCGCGGAAGTAGCTTGAGTGGAACGAGGAAGTGGTCAAAAACACATAGATCGGGCCGAAAAAAATTAGCATCAAAACACAGGCAAAAACAGAGATTCACAGGACTTGGCATATCTCAACAGAGTCTGGCAGGAGTTTCGCAGACGCTCTGACACCAGGCGACTCACAAGACAGCGTTTAAGTAGTCCGGCAGCAATCTGTCAACGCGTTTCAGCTGGTGTCAATGGGCGGGGCCATATGGGCGCCGTGGCAACCGTGACAGAACCTGCTGCCACACTGCGGGGACCAATTGGGCGCCATGGCAACCATGACACATATATAAGTAAAATGTTTAAAAAAAATTGTTTTAGTTGATAAATAGTAGTCAGCATATACAGCAACAGACGGTAGTTTGGAGTAGAGCGTGGCTTATCTTGTTCCTCTCGCAGCAGTGGTTCACGGGCCGGATTAAATCTGTTGGCTGCCCTGATTCAGGCAGCAGGCTGTATGTTTGACACACCTGATCTAGCACCATCATGGGATAAAATATAACCGGATGCAAATATCGAGTTGATTACGACGTGCTCGCTTACGTAAACTATCACTTTTGAATTTGTTTTGTGCTGACCTGAAAATGAGATTCCTGTCTGGGAATTTGCGGTAGTTGTCCGTAAACAAGGTCATTGGGAACAAAGGTGCATAGATCCCTTTAGGGGGTCCACACAGGCGCATGCACACACAAACAGAGACTCGGCCGGAAACACAGCGAAAACAGCCTTTTTTTAGAACTGCGTGTCCTATTAGCTCGGACGCAGAGCAAATGTAGCGTGTTTGAATCTGCGTGATATGCTCCGGCGGGGCCTCTCCTCCGGCAGGTCGGGCTGAAAGGGGGGACCGGCTCAAACGATCCGAGGTCCACTCTTGCTCACTGCAGCAAAGATAACAAAACAGAAAAAGGAGAAAAATGCTCATCCAAAAATCCATCTCATAGCCTCAATCATCCCTTTCTGCATTTTACCATATTTTCTGCACGATAAGCCGCACTAGATGATTAGGCGCACCCCAAAAATAGTCTTTTTTTATATTTATTTACATATATAAGGCACACCAGACTATGAGGCGCACGGCACAAAAAATGCAAAAAATGCCAGCTAAATGCACATTGATTTGTCAGCCGGAATATATCACTGATTACAATTGGATATACTGTAATTGCATAACATTGGACACAATGGGAATGCGACCAAGATCGTGGAGTGGAGTGTGCCATATTCTATCTACTAGACCAGTCAGGATACTAACGGCACATGAAATTGCATTATCTCACCATCACTCCATTTTTATTTACAGTGCCAAATTGTTGATATTATTATTAGGCCTGGTTGTGAGAAAATTGACAGACATTATACTGGTTTGTATTCTATTGCCGACCCAAAAAGTTATTACATAGTGCACAAGATTAATGAATAGATGGCGATACGGGCATTGTGGGAAGTAATTTGGTCGTTTTGACAGTGAGAGCTAGTGCACATTGCAACATAGACATATGTCGTGGCTGGAGGTACATCATCTCTGTGTATGCAGCGGCATATCTGGCACATGGGACAGCCGTTCCAGCGTACAGGAACCAGCCATTCTGGCATACTGCAATTTTTTAACTCAATGAGAGAATGGCATTGTAGGAAGTAATCCAGTTGTCCTAGCATATATAAATAAACGCGTGGCCGCACGTACTTAAAGCATTTGCCACTTTAGATGCTTTCCATGGTTACCAATGCCAGAAGAAGCCCCCTAATCTGACTCAGATACAGCACCTTGATCAACTGGCACCAGTAAACACATGTCTTTAATTCCTGCAATATGTTTAAAGTAATCATATCCAGTTTTTTTTAAGAAGCAACAGTACTTAATATAAGAATCAAGTCAAGAATATAACATTTTTTTTTTTTTTACCTGGTTTACCGGGAGTTTCGGTGGTGCCATCCCTCTCTAGGCTGTTTCTTTTTGGATAATGATGTGCTCCCCAGCATGTACCGTATATTACCGGTTTCCACGGTTACCATAAGCAGAAGAAGCCTCTGATCTGACTCAGATACAGCACCTTCATCATCTGGCCCCCGTCAGAACATGTCTTTTATTCTTACATTATACTTAAAGTAATAATTTCCAGTCATTTAAGTAGCAGTAGTACTTAATATAACAATATACTATTTTGTTACTTTAATGTTTTTACCTGGGGTACCAGGAATTTGGAAGGCATTAGCCCCTGGCAAATCATTTTTGTTATTTGTATTATTTTTGTGGTATTTTTTGTGTGGAAAAACAAGATCATCCATCCATCTATTATCTGCACCGCTCATCCTCAGTAGGGTCGCGGGGGTGCCGGAGCCCATCCCAGCTATCTTCGGGCAGTGGGCAGGGGACACCCTGAACTGGTTGCCAGCCAGTCGCAGAAAATTTGCTCGCTCATTCATACCTAGGGATATATAATCGGAATGTCAAAATTTTATAGATATTTTTTACTTCCTGATCCTGGGTGAACACAAATTATAAAAAAAAAGTACTGTAAATTTAGGCAAGATGACGATTCATGCTATAAAAAACAATCATGAAATTAATGCCAGGAATTAATTATTCATCATTTTCGACATGCCTTGAATTTTTCTCTGAGGTACACTACTGTTTATTATTATGACCAGTAGATGTCACTTTATTGTGAAGTACAAATGAAAACAAGTGCTTAAAAGTACCATATTTTCCACACTATAAGGCGCACTGGACTATAAAGCACGCCCCCTGAAGTAGTCTTTTTTGACAAAAGATAGTATGATAATAAAATAAGAGTTTGTGCCTTTTCATGAGACGATTGCTTTCCTAGCTGAGGGTTGATCGAATTCGGTGGGAATCGGGGTTTATTCCCATTGCATTCAATGTTATGCAATTGTGAACAACTATCCATATCCCTAGCGGCCTGGTGATTAGGAATCGGTGCTCTTACCATTCCGGTTAGAGCATCGTTGCTACTATTCCTATAAAATTGGACTCAGCGAAAGAATTCAGCGACTGATCAATGATTGCTCAATAAAGTAACGCATTTCCAATAGAATGCAAATTTCCGGCCAATTTGGGGATTTTAGGATGCACCTTATAGTGTGGAATTATGGTAATTGTCGCCATCTAACATGCTAGCTTGGCCAAAGGATGCTCAAGACTCTCATGATCGGTGATGCGGAGTCTCCGTCAGACAGAAAAGCTTCAAGACTTCTGATGATGATGTAGGTGGGCTATAAATAGCCTGGTATTTATACCCCTGCCATTTTGGCCTCATTTTTTGGTTCCTTTCCCTCCCCTGCCTCGCTTCCCTCGCGCTTCCGTAACGATTCAGTGGCAACGTTGATGGCGGGCGATCGATGACTCGCCCGAACGGCAAACATCGAAAAGACGTTTTAGTCATAAACGGGTAAAGTAGGACGGAATTTTGACTCCTGCGTTAATCCCCCAATGCGCCACGGCCCTGCTAACTGGCTCTTATGTAAGAGCCCAGAGAGCAAGAAAAAGGAGGCAGAATGTGAGAGGAAGACGGCGTCGCTGCAGCTCGAAACAGAAAATCCTGAACCGGCCCAGCTGCCCGGCGGAACACATATTTTACATGGGAACATTTCAAGTAACGCTTTTCCAATCGCTGTTCTCGCTTCAGGAGAACATTATGAGTTTGTTTTGGATGCTTTTGAATCCGATTGTGAAGTGCAGTGGGACCTCAACTTTCAAATTTGTGTTTGTTTCCCGCCAGTCCAAAATGAATATTCGGCAGAGCATGCTTCATCAAGGGTATAATATTGATGCGTCTATAGTTTATTAGACGATTTAAACAAGGAGAGAAGACATCAAGGAACTGTGAACTTGCGGGGAGAACAGGAGAGGACTGTTAAATCTCTTCAATAAGAAAATGGAGATGTACCCTAAAAAGGGTGTGGAATCAAAGAACAGGGACAATAAAACAGTGAATAATAGTCAACAAGAACAACCCTGCCATCCTAGGCAATCTTCTTTGAAGGTATTAAACAGAAACAAGCAGAATAAATGTATCAAATGTATTTTATATCTTTTTTTGTCTTTTCTGTCTAAAACAACATACATGTATTAAAGACAGATGTTTGTTGTAATTGCTTTTTTAAAAATACAATTATGGATGTTTGTTACCAGACTGATACTGTCAATAACCAGAACAGGATCAGGACCCAAACGCGTGAGGTTTCTCAAACAAGCCTTTTATTTTACGGGAAATGGAAGTCATGCACAATAGCCAGCAGTCTGGCGTGAAATGATAGGAAGCCAGAGGCCGACGAGATCGATACCAATTGCCCTAGTATATATCAGACAGATGGGGTTGATATCGGACAGGACGGGACAGACAGGATTGATAATGAAACAGGATATCGAAATAAAACAGGAGAAACTAGACGGGAACGAAAACTAGAGAGAATAATAAACAGGACAAAAATAGACGGGAATGAAATTGGAAACCGATATTAAACAGGACAAAAATAAACGGGAACAATACCAGACAGGAAATGCCAACAGGAAACAGGACTGAGTTAAAACCTACGTCTTGCAGGGCAGAGATTTGTTGATGGACTGACAAAGGAAGAGTGAGAGCACTGAGCTTAGATAGACGGAAAGCCAATCTGTCACTGAGCCGCAGCTGGCGCCTCACGGGCGGGACCAATTGGGTGCCATGGCAAATGTGACAGATACCAAAAACCAACCATTTTACAGCATTGATGCATGATTTATTTTATTAACAAATTTATTCCCTTTTCAAAAACATTATTTTGAAAATATTCATTTAGGAGGAATAAAACACCGCTACAATCACAATGTAATATTTTTGACGTAAAATTGAATGAACTGTTATTTAGAACCCCTCAAATTTCTAATTTTGTGTTCCTGATTGGCCACTAAAGAACAGCCAATGCGGGTATCAGCCACCATTGCAGTACCTATACTTTATCACCTACAGGGAGTGCAGAATTATTAGGCAAGTTGTATTTTTGAGGATTAATTTTATTATTGAACAACAACCATGTTCTTAATGAACCCAAAAGTCTCATTAATATCAAAGCTGAATATTTTGGAAGTTGGAGTGGGGCTTTTTTAGTTTTAGCTATTTTAGGAGGATATCTGTGTGTGCAGGTGACTATTACTGTGCATAATTATTAGGCAACTTAACAAAAAACAAATGTATACCCATTTCAATTATTTATTTTCATCAGGGAAACCAATATAACAGCTCAACATTCACAAATATACATTTCTGACATTCAAAAACAAAACAAAAACAAATCAGTGACCAATATAGCCACCTTTCTTTGCAAGGACACTCAAAAGCCTGCCATCCATGGATTCTGTCAGTGCTTTGATCTGTTCACGATCAACATTGCGTGCAGCAGCAACCACAGCCTCCCAGACACTGTTCAGAGAGGTGTACTGTTTTCCCTCCTTGTAAATCTCACATTTGATGAGGGACCACAGGTTCTCTATGGGGTTCAGATCAGGTGAACAAGGAGGCCATGTCATTAGTTTTTCTTCTTTTAGACCCTTTCTTGCCAGCCACGCTGTGGAGTACTTGGATGCGTGTGATGGAGCGTTGTCCTGCATGAAAATCATGTTTTTCTTGAAGGATGCGGACTTCTTCCTGTACCACTGCTTGAAGAAGGTGTCTTCCAGAAACTGGCAGTAGGACTGGGAGTTGAGCTTGATTCCATCCTCAAGCCGAAAAGGCCCCACAAGCTCATCTTTGATGATACCAGCCCATACCAGTACCCCACCTCCACCTTACTGGCGTCTGAGGCGGACTGGAGCTCTCTGCCCTTTACCGATCCAGCCACGGGCCCATCCATCTGGCCCATCAAGACTCACTCTCATTTCATCAGTCCATAAAACCTTAGAAAAATCAGTCTTGAGATTTTTCTTGGCCCAGTCTTGACGTTTCAGCTTGTGTGTCTTGTTCAGTGGTGGTCGTTTTTCAGCCTTTCTTACCTTGGCCATGTCTCTGAGTATTGCACACCTTGTGCTTTTGGGCACTCCAGTGATGTTGCAGCTCTGAAATATGGCAAAACTGGTGGCAAGTGGCATCTTGGCAGCTGTACGCTTGACTTTTCTCAGTTCACGGGCAGTTATTTTGCGCCTTGGTTTTTCTACACGCTTCTTGCGACCCTGTTGACTATTTTGAATGTAACGCTTGATTGTTCGATGATCACGCTTCAGAAGCTTGGCAATTTTAAGAGTGCTGCATCCCTCTGCAAGATATCTCACTATTTTTGACTTTTCAGAGCCTGTCAAGTCCCTCTTCTGACCCATTTTGCCAAAGGAAAGGAAGTTGCCTAATAATTATGCACACCTGATATAGGGTGTTGATGTCATTAGACCACACCCCTTCTCATTACAGAGATGCACATCACCTGATATGCTTAATTGGTAGTAGGCTTTCGAGCCTATACAGCTTGGAGTAAGACAACATGCATAAAGAGGATGATGTGGTCAAAATACTCATTTGCCTAATAATTCTGCACTCCCTGTATATTTAAAATAAGGCTGGTAACCGTTCTTCACAAAACGTTTGGATGGCTTGACCAATATTGTCTTATTATTTTGGAGACAAAAACTCTCATGTTTTATAGCAATAAGTGGGTGTACAGTGTCTAGCGAAAGTATTCCCCCCCCCCAAGAATATTTTGTCTTATTTCCGAATTTCAGGCTTTAAACTTAAAGCTATAAAACTGAATATATTATAGGGACTGGGAAGATTCTTAGAGTTGATGGATGGAGCCAAATATAGAAAAATTTCTGGGATTCTGCAAGAGACCCGAGAATCCAGTGGAGCTTGATTTCCAACAGGACAATGGCCGTAAACATCAAAAAAATGTAAAATGAAATTATTTAAAACCAACAATACAAAGGTGGGGGCCTTACAGTTCTGGGGTCATGGGTTCAAATCCAGCCACCAGTCTTCCTGTGCTTTCGGGGTTTAGTCGAGGCACTCCAGTTTCCTCCCACATTCCCAAAAACATGCATGTCAGGTAAATTGGCTAGTCCAAATTGTCCTATAATATAAACAATATAAATTGTTTATAACTTTTGGTTGTCCTTACAATTGTTTATCACATGCTGTTGATTCTAAGAAAATAGTTTTTTGTATCTATAAGTTTGAAGCCTGCAATATGGCTATATCTAAAAGTTATTGAAGGGGAGGGGATACTTTTTCAAGGCACTGTATGTGTGTATCCTAAAGAGATGGACGACGTCTCCATGGTTACGTCCAGACAGCCTCTGGGCTTGTCGGACCAAGTCGATGTGTGTGCTTCAAGCAGTACGCCGAGAGGGGCTGTCGGATTTGGCTGACTCGCTTTTTGTTTAAGAACTGCGTGACCAAAACATGAACCCCGTTTCCTTCTCTTATATGACAAAAGATTATCTGCCAATGAACCCCATTCTGTACACGCACAATATTACTAACAGAGTCGGAAAAGTGAGTGACAACCACTGAGCTTGTAGGCTTGAGACTGGAAAATAACTGCCTTGCGGGTGAGTTCAATTGAGGCCAGGGATATTCTGTTTATGAAATCATTATGAGGTGGGGATGGAGACTAGGGTTGTTTGTTATCACTTTTTAAGGCCTATTCTATCATGAGTAGTCACAAATACTAATACAACACAATTATTCTCTTTGTTTACGTTGCAGCAGAAACCAAAGTGCATTTTTTGTTTTCCTGTTTAGGAGCCATACCTGTCAACCAGTGTTCCCTCTAAGCTGCGCGCGTGCGCAATTGCGCACTACTCGCACATTCTCAGCGCACAAGAAAATCTAACCAGCGCACAAAAATGAGGGCTCAAAATTACTAATTAAGAAGCGACTTAAGTCAAAGTTACAGTGCATGAAGGTAAAAATACACGGGTTTTCCTGACGTTGTGTCCTAAATGCGGTATTTTGAATGAGTAAAGTTAGTAGAGTTTGTCGAGAACCGGCTTCTTTGGCTCGGCTCACTAAAAGGATCCGGCTCTTTCACGTCCTAAACGGCTCTTGAGGTTGTTTTTGCTTCTTTAATCCCAACATGACCAAATATGATGTAAACTTATGCACAAAATGACTTAAAGGAAGAGAGGAATAGAACAAAAAAGAAAAAAATACCAAAATGAAAAAGTAGTGAAAAGCTGAGGAAAAAAAAGGAACAAAAGGAAGCGAAAAAAAGAAGGAAAAATTTAGAAAAAAGCCAGAAAAAGAAAAGAAAGAAACGTAGGAAAAAAGTAAATAGAGAGCAAAAAGAAAAAAGTAACAGCTTGGAAAAAATAAACACAATGAGACTTTTTTCAATTTTTTAAAAAAAAAAGTAGAAAAAAAACACAGAAAAAAGAAGAAAAAGTTTGTGTTGCATTCAAATAATTTCTAATTATATCAAGTGAATCTTGTTGCCAACATTGTACTTCCACTAAAAAATGTGATTAAGTACGGTTCTATATCTTACAACCAACTAAATAAGCCCCCAAAAATGTTAATATTATGCGACAATATATATCAGGAAATAAAAAGAAATGCATATCTTGTGAAAGAATTGTGAGAACAAACGTTTGTAGGCCGTACAACCTTTGCAATAGTACATGAGTCAATTCATTCAAAAGAGAAAAATAATTTTGCATTGCCGGAAACTCAGCAAAATGTAACTTGATGTCAAGTTTTGGACATGTTTGTTTAATGATTTAGTTGCCACACTTGGGATTATGGTTGCTCACTGTTGTTTCAAGCATTGCTCACCGACTTTGTGTGAACGCTCAAACTTGTGGAAAATTAGAGGGAACATTGCTGTCAACCCTGTTTGACTAAAATGTGCAAAAGTGAAGCTAAAATAACATATTCGTGCCACTTTTTGGGTGTGGACCCAAGTAAAGAGGAAGCAGGAACAGAGACAGGGTGCTCAAAATAAATATGGTAATCAATAACACAGCCAGGAACAAAGTAACAAACAAGGGTCACTAAACCATTGACATGTCCAAACAGAATCAAACCGGAAAATGTCCGAAAACAAGAACCAAAGACCGAAATGTTAATGGGAAATGCAAGGAAAAAAGTAACAAACCCTCAAGTTGGCACTAAACTACTAACTACTAACAACCACACATTAAACTGCTAACAACCACACAAGAAACCAGAAACAAAAGAAAGCAAACCTGGTTCGGCAGTGAAAATGCAAGAAACAAAGTAACAAACAAAATCAACTGGGTTTAAACAACTGACAAAATGTCCAAACCAGTTGCGAGAAACAAAAAAGGAATCCGATGTAGCAATGACAGTGAAAATGAAATTGACCCGACCACGTGTGCTGTCCAAACAGTCACTTTAAAGGGTCAAGATAATTGGGGACAGGTGCGCGGTGACTGGACACACATGTGCCCAGTTCCAAACCCGGTTGGCGCCCTCTGGGGGAAGGTAACGTTCCAGAACCTCACAATATTTTTACACCAAAAATGTTTAACAGTCTCACATTTAAACCAGAGGTTGGCAACCATTTTGAGTAAAGGGCCGCTTCAGGTGGTGAATTTTAGCAAAAGGCCGGGAGAGGTTAAAAAGACTGATTTAATTTGTTTTTGAATCTGTGGATACAGTTTTGAATCCAATACCTTAGCAGTACATGAGCAAAAAAGATAATGGAGGCCTATTCAATGTTCTCATATGGTAATTGCTTTGTCCCCCCCCAAAAAATAATGTATTTTTGTTTTATTTAATTGTAAAAAAGGCAAAAAAATGCAAAAAATAAAAAACACAAAAAAGGAAATAAGTATTTTAAGAACAACAACAACAACGATATGCATTTATAATAAATAAAGACGCAGCCATCGACCTGTGCATGTTATACTTGTCAATAAAGCACTTCATCAAATTGTAAACACTCAGAATTAAAGCAAAACTAGAAATGATGTCACTTTTTTAAGCACTAATTTTGCATTTGCATTCAAAGGGCTAAGGAATATTACATTTGATATCACATATCTTGATAAATAAAAAAAAAGTGTTTTAATAGAAAAAAAACATGCAAGTACGGAAAAATGTTTTGGAATGTTGGCCTTGCCTGGAGAACAGTTCACTTCAGTGCTTCATCCATCAATCTATTCCATCCATTATCTGCACCGCTTATCCTCCGTAGGGTCGCGGGGTGCTGGAGCCCATCCCAGCTATCTTCGGGCAGTGGGCAGGGGACAACCTGAACTGGTTGCCAGCCAGTCACAGGGCCCAAGAGACAGACGATTCACTCGCTCATTCACACCTAGGGACAATTTGGACCGGCCAATTAACCGAAAATGCATGTTTTTGGAAAGTGGGAGGAAACCGGAATGCCTGGAGGAAACCCACGCAAACACAAGGAGAACATGCAAACTCCACACAGGAAGGTTCGATCTCATGACCTCAGAACTGTGCCGCAGACGTGCTAACCACCGCGCTGCCGTGCTGCCCATCAGTACTTAATTAAAACAATATTCAAAATGAGGGGCGGACAAGAATAGCACCAAATCAACACAATGTTTTTTTCGTAGTCCTTTTTTTAGAGACCATTTCATATGTATCATCATTTTTGTTTCGTGTGCTGGATGGTTGTATGTGGCCCCCGGGTCGTAGTTTGCCCACCCATGTTTTAAATCAATGAGACTAAATTTTATCTCCAAATGACTTTTAAACAAAATGCCCACAAGGGCGTGCTAAATACCAAAAAATCCAAAGTGACTTAGAACTATGAGATGAAAAACTACCATACTTTCAGAGTAAATGACACTCAACAAACGGTTACATCATAAAGTCTGAGACATGCTGTGGCACTCGTCTAAACACGCCTTTTAGATTTAACGCACTTTAGGGATTTAAAAATCGGGAGGCATATGACATAAAAAATGCCCACAATGAAATCAAAGCAATTGTTTTCTTTTTTAATGCTTAATTTATCGTATCGTTATATCATTTTTCGTCATCGTAGCAAAGGAGGTAATTCATTTTGGCTAATGTTGATGTTATTTTGGATTCGACGATTTTTTTTAACTTGTTTTTCCAGAAAAATAATAAATATAATACTTAAGATGAGTGAAAATTCACTTCTGATGGATGATTTTTTTTACTTCGTTCTAAATATTAGCTTTATTTTTCTTTTTTGGGGGTAAAATAATGAAATGATAATAAAAAGCTGCAATATTATATGCCAGAATGTTACTTTAATTGGATTATCTTATTATTTTTTTTGCAGTAAATTCTATCTATTTACAGAGTGATCATGGGCATCTTGGCTGCATCTCTGATCAGTTTTCTCCTTGTATGAGCTGAAAGTTTAGGGGGACGGCCCGATTTTGGTCGATTTGCAGTGGTCTGATACTCCATTTCAACATTATTGCTTACACAGTGCTCCTTGGGGTATTTAAAGCGTGGAAAATATTTTTTTATCCAAATCCAGCTTTTAACTTCTCCACAACAGTATCTCGGACCTACCTGGTGTGTTCCTCGTTCTTCATGATGCTTTCTGCGCTTTAAACAGACCTCTGAGACTATCACAGTGCAGGTGCATTCATACAGAGACTTGATTACACACAAATGGATTCCATTTATCATTGTTAGTCATTTAGATCATCATTGAATCATTCAGAGATCCTTACTGAACTTCTGGACAGAGTTTGGTGCACTGAAAGTAAAGGGGCTGAATAATTTTGAACACCCACTTTTTCGTTTGTTAAAAAAGTTTAAAATACCCAATAAAGTGTGTTCCACTTCATGATTGTGTCCCACTCATTGTTGATTCTTCACAAGAAATTACAGTTTTATATCTTGATGTTTGAAGTCTGAAATGTGGCAAAAGGTCACAAAGTTCCAGGGGGCCAAATAGTTTCGCAAGCCACTGTACTATCTCATGAGCAGATAATAAGTACACAAAAAAAGATTGTCTAATGGTGCTATGTTGATATGAATGATTGTTACAGTTACTCAGATGACCAGTGGAAGAAAGCAGACATATTGAACAATGGCATGCTTTTTGGCAAAGGTAGAATAGAGCGCTTTCTTGCAGCACACTAATTAAAACATATTAGTCTAAAGAAACAGCAGTGACATCAGTTGCCTCTTAAAGGCACAGCATGTTTAAGAGCAGGGAAATATGAACGGTAGACAAGAATTGTATGCTGAATAAAAGTCATATGATCATATGTCATATGATTGAACTGTTGGTTATTGCTCCTAGCTGGTTGACCTAGATTCTAGAACATTTTTTTATGTGCTATAACATTTCGTACCAGCGTGTTTGCTGTCCCTAATCCTATACTTTTCTCCATTTTGCGACATAACCGTCTTTACACTAATGAATCAGGGTTCTAATTTGTGCCGCGTAAAAGCATTCCGGTAGGTTGGCAACGCTAGCCTCCCTCTATCTTTGGGAAGCTGCAGATTCCTGTTTTTCTTTCCACCCTAAATAAACCTTGATATCCACTTATCCCATTCAAGGAATTGTGATCTTGGAACCAACACTGGAAGAGACTTGAAACAGTTCAAAAGCTTTGGCAGGACACTCATCTTAACTGCCTCTATTCTTGAACTCATATCTAATAGTATATTTGGCCATTTTTCAAGATCCCTCTTGTAAAGATCTTTAACATTTTATAAGTTGATGTAAAGCGAGCTCAGGATATTGCCTGGCTTATTTTATGTAGGTTTAGTTGATAGGACAAGGAAGCAGGCTTACCATGAAAAATTAATTTCAAATCATATACAATCTCAGCGTGGATAACGCTGTTTCCGTATTTTCACATTTCCACTTTGCAAGCTGTGTGTTTCCCCAGAGCAAATATCGGGGACATGCTCAAGAGGGAAATGTCAGGGAAACGCACAAACACGCACATGCCGCACACACGTCAATACCGATGAGCCGCCTTGTTATAAAGTCAGAAAGATCACTAACAGAATGGAGACAAATTGTTTTGGCAACATGCGCATTTCACTATAGCGCTCCTTCTGTTTGCCACAATCGTGCTCGAGGACCGCCTTTGTCGTCACTGGGGATTGCTGTGACGTCACAAGTGTGAAGTCATATTTATTTGGGTATGAGATACAATACAAATACACTCCGAGATACAGTGGAGAACAATGGTCGAGATGTATTTTATTATACGTTCATCAAGTGTATGTAACATCTCATCTCATCTCATTAGCTGCACCGCTTATCCTTAGTAGGGTCGCGGGGGTGCTGGAGCCCAACCCAGCAATCATTGGGCAGTGGGCAGGGGACACCCTGAACTGGTTGCCAGCCAATCGCAGGGCACACAGGGACAGACAACTCGCTCGCCCATTCACACCTAGGGACAATTTGGACTGGCCAATCCACCTGAAATGCATGTCTTTGGAATGTGGGAGGAAACCGGAGTGCCCGGAGGAAACCAACGCAAGCACGGGGAGAACATACAAACTCTGCACAGTAGGTCCGGTAGCTGGATTTGACTGGAGGTTCCCAAGACCTTAGAACTGTGCCGTACAAGTGCTAACCACCGCGCCGCCGTGCTGCCCGTATGTAACATATATTATTCTTTATTTCCTTTATAGATGGTTTATCTTAGGGATATTGAATGACACAGTTTTTAGACCATTACCTGTCACGACCAGAACGGAAGTAGGACCCAGATGCGTAACGTTAATCACAATTTATTGAGATATAGAGGAAAGGCAGCGCCCGTGATCCGTTGCTCGCTGGACGCGGGAAGCAAGCCACTCACAGAATCGGAATGTGTATCGAATGCGGAAGTGGATCTTCCGGAGCAGTAGATAATAGTGTAGTAGACGGAAAAAAACAGGTCGTCAGCTGGGACGGGAGAGCAAAATGTGGTCGGGGTCAAAAAAAGGAGTCGTTAGCCGGAACGGGAGATCAGAACGTATTCGGGGTCAAAAAACGGGTTGTAGCCGGAGACAAATGGAGAAATCAGGAACGGACGGGTGGAAAACGGGTGAAAAAGCAGGACTGATGGGACTCAGAGTCAAAAATGCTTGCATTGTGAAAACAGAGCTTCGCTGACGGACTGACAACAGGCAAGTGAAAGGACTGAGCTTAAGTAGGATGGGGAACCAATCAGGTAGCCAGCAGCAGCTGGCGCCAAACGAGCGGGCACAGGTGAATGTAATCAGTCATCATGACATTACTGAAACTCCTCGGTACTATGATCCTGATAGCATTAGTACATGAAAATCCCTTCCCTGATTAAATAAATTATTCTTATTTTTGATTCTTGATTGGTGAAAGGCCACAAGAAGTCTGTAAGACTGTACTGGTATCAGCAGTAATTTTTACCTATTCATTCTGACATTTTTGAAAAAGTACCAATGAGCCACTAGTGAGCGCAAAACAGCAGCATGTGGCACTAGAACAAGTTTAGCGAGTGGAGGGCTCCAACTTTGTTGACGACAGAAAGCATCTTCCTCTGTTTAGCCATTCAGAGTGCAGAGTACAATCCACGATGAAAATCAGCAAAGTAGCGAAAAAGCGGTAAGCAGACCGCGATACAGCAAGGGATGACTGTAGACATAGATACTAACATAAGCTAGTACATTTAGTTACTTTCCCCCCAATGGCCACTAAAGGGCTGTAGGGGTGTAGACCACTGTTGCAGGTATTGCTATATAAATATAAGCCTGGTATAAGCACCAGTAATTGTTGTCAGTAGTCACCTGTCCTTAATAACAACGTTAATAAGTAAATAAAATAACACAAATATATATTAAAGTACAGTTTTATTTATATATTTATATATTTGATTCCATGTTTATACTGTAGTGCCATGTCAAATATTGTGGTGAACATGATAGACCATGCTGTTATCTACTCTATTCTATTCTATTCTATTCTATTCTATTCTATTCTATTCTATTCTATTCTATTCTATTGGTTAAAATGTTGTGGAGGTCGGGTAGCATAGTAAAAAAAAACAGCAGTTATATCAGTTGTCCCTTAAAGGCGCAACGTGTTTAAGAGCAGGGATATCTGCATCGTAGGCGAAAAAAATCCTATATACAAATTGTATTAATTTCTGAACACGATTGTTTAAAAAATGATAATATAGACACGAAGTTAACAGCTGTGAAGATTATTTTACAACAGTTTATAATTATATTATTTAATTAATAATTATTCGAAGTTAACATAGATACATAATTACAGTTTTACATTTTTTTATGTTTATCTTGGTGTGCTAAGTCTATCTACACTACGTAGTCAATGACAATAAATACTATTCTATTCTCTTTTAGATGGTATCTGTTCAAATGATGTACAGGTGGAGTAGCATATATATGAAAACATTTAGTCACAACGTCTGGTAAAAAAAAACATGTTTTTCAGGTACCCAATCACCTGTCTCACAGAGACTTGATTTCTCAAATTTGCAGCTAAGAGTTTTCCGTCTTTTTCGTGTCTAGGATCACCACGACTGCAGCCTGCATGATGGACCTGCGCCGCTACCCTCTGGACGAGCAAAACTGCACCCTGGAGATCGAAAGCTGTGAGTAGCGTCGTCCTTGACAACAGTTTCTCGCTCCCACTCGCAGACGTGGATTCCGATCCCACGTACGCAAGCTGCGTTGTGGGTTTTTGAAAAAAGTGCAAGGAAGAAAGATTCAAGAGATTCAAGATCATCTTTTTTGTGTTTGACATAAAATTCCGATTTAATTTTCTATGAAGCCTCCGTGTACAGTAGAAGGAAGATCGGGCATAAAAAATTCAGCCCGATCCGACCCGTACAGAGGGTAAGAAAGCCGGAACCAGCCCGAGCCCGACACATTACCTTGATTTGACCAACTGAGTCTGACAAACCCCCATTTTCACATTTTATTTGTGGGGAGGAAATGTGATTTTGACGACCTCGCAAAAGGGATATTTGCCGTTTCCTACATTGAACTGCTTGTCTTAAGTCGGCAAAAATCACTCATCAGGGTAGCGTGCATGCTCATAGTTGTGCAATGTTTTCTGCCACACATTTTTCTTCCCATCGACTTCCCACTGAGGTGCCTTGATACAGCACTCTGAGAACAAGTCAAGTCAAGTCATGTTTATTTATATAGCTCCTAATCACAAAGAGTCTCAAAGGGCTGCACAGACCACAGATGATTGCAAACCACACTGTTATTACACCATCCCCTGATCTAAAACCTACATGAGGGCAAGGAAAAACTCAAAAACCTCAGCATGAGGAAAATGAAGAAACCTTTAGAAGGTCAACATAAAATTCAGTTTATTCATATGCTATAGAATAGAAGTGTGTTTTAAGCTCAGATTTAAACATTTCCACTGAGGTTGCAGAGCGAATATCAGGGGTAAGAGCATTCCACAGCTCCGGTGCCCGGATGGAGAACGCTCTCAAACCTGCGGATCTCTTCTTGGCTCTTGGAATCAAGAGTAGACCAGCATTTTCAGAGCGAAGGCTTTGGGTGTGATTTAAATGGAGCCGGTACAGTGGACTAGCTGGTGGATGCAGATGGGGGAGAATAAATGTTTCAAAGTGGATGTTGATGGTCCAGCAACCCAAGAAAGAAGTAAAGGATCAAGAAAGTCTTCTTTGGTCTATCGTGCGTTAAAGGTCTCTCTATCAGAACAGCCTATTCGCTCCTAGATTTCTTTTTGTGTCTTACCCTCTTGCTTTAGGGTGTCAATGGTGGCCTTCTGGACAGCAGTCCCGTCAGCAGTCTTATCATGATTGCGGTTTTGAGTAATGAACCACTTTTTAACAGCAACGGGAATCATTTGGAATTGTGTCATTAATTCATTGACTCAGATGTTTAGGTCAGAAGCTTATTTAGAGCACGTTTTCATGATATGCTAAACTTTTGAGATAGGAATTTTGGGGTTTCATGAGCTGTAGGCCAAATTCATTAAAATTAAAACAATAAAAGACCTGAAATATTTCAGCTGGTGTGCAATTGATCTAAAATATATGAAAGTTGGGCAGCACAGCGGCGCAGTGGTTAGCGCGTGTGCGACACAGTTCTGAGGTCATGAGATCGGACCTCCTGTGTAGAGTTTGCATGATCTCCCTGTGCTTGCGCGGGTTTCCTCCGGGCACTCCGGTTTTCCGCCCACATTCCAAAGACATGCATGTTAGGTGAATCGGCCGGTCCAAATTGTCCCAAAGTGTGAATGAGCGAGTGAACGGTTGTCTGTCTCTGTGTGCCCTGCGATTGGCAGGCAACCAGTTCAGGGTGTCCCCTGCCCACTGCCCGAAGAGAGCTGGGATGGGCTCCAGCACCCCCGCGACCCTACTGAGGATAAGCGGTGCAGATAATGGATGGATGGATATATGAAAGTTTCATTTTTATCATTACGTTTTGGTAAAAAGTAACCTTTATCACAATTTGCTAATTGTTTTTGAGAAGGACCTGTATTTATAAGTATTTGAACCAAGGTCCTCGGTCCCAAGCAAGGATTTTGGGTTTCATCACAGGTTTGGCGCAATCAAGCGCCTGTTATAAGCGTTGGTAAAAACAGCAGCCGGTCAGAACTGGCCTCTCTGTACAGCTCCTCCGTTACGCTCGCAGTCACTTCCCCTTCTCTCTCTTTTTTTTTCTTTGCACACGCTCATCCTGCAGCCTTTTCTTTTTTAGCTTTCTCTCCATCACTCATAACCTCTTTTTTTTCTCCTTCTATTTCTCTTCTCTCAGGCACACACACATTGAAGCACGCAGGCCCGGTTTTGATCAGCAGACAGTATCTGCTCTCATATGGATTAACTGGCAGCGTTTTTAACGTTGGAATCGCTTCACGCCAGAACATGCTATTTTATTCAGGCTAATGAGTGCAGAGAAGTCTCACTTGACTTGATAAACTTGATGCATTTTTAACAAAGACGAGTCTTAAAAGCCCGGCTTGCCCCGCGGTCCAGCAACAGGGACTGCCGTCACTGGTTTAACACGCTGGGCCATCAAAGATTAAAAATGGAACTGATGATGTTCGATGTTAGTTTAACGCTTGTTAGTATGGAAATTTTAGTTTTGCAAGAAAAATAACATGATCGTATTCACGTTATGAATATTCTTAACTGCTTCCAGATTCGATAAAAACACATCCCTGTTTGGATGGCATGGAATGTTTACCTTAGCGGTGTCAAACTCATTTTAACTCGGGGCCACACGATGGAACAAACATTCTCTCGGGCCGGACTAGTAGATTAGAGAAAAAGAAAAAAAAAAAGAAAGAAATAAGAGAAAGAGAAGGAGAGAAAAGTAGAGAAGATGGAGAAAGGGAGAAAGGGAAAAAGAGTGAAAGGGAGAAAGAGAGAAAGGAGAGAGACAGAGCATGAGAATCAAAAGAGATAAGAAGAGAAATAGTAAGAGAGAGGGGAAAGAAAGAGAGAGAACATAATACCGTAAATTCCGGACCAAAGAGCGCACCTGATTATAAGCAGCACCCACCACATTTTAAAAGGATAACCGCTTTTGTACTTACACAAGGCGCACCTGTATATAAGCCGCATGCGCCCACATTAAAACATGTAACACAATCACAAATTTAACCCAAACCCGACTTTGAGTCCCGCGATTATTACTGAATATGGAGTACACAGTCCAAAAACCACAGCCGGCAAAATGACCAGAAAATGATACCGGTACTTAAGGTTTGATGCAGACCTGCAGAGTCCGGGTCCCGTTGAAGATAATCCAAGGGGAAAAAAAAGTGTATTTCCAAAGGTAAGGGTGGGAAAAATATATATCCATTATTGTCCGCTGCGTCCACAAACACATCTCACCTTTACTCCACTTCCCGTCAGCCCCCGTTGTTTTCGCCCCTTCTTTTTGATTCGGCCGTGGAAAACATATCAGAAAAAGTCTCTAAAATAAATACATTACAAAAATATACAGTTGCAAGTACATATTATACATGGTTACACATATTTACAAAGAAAGACGCTACACCGAGAGAGTTTTCAAAGCTGTAATAATAATATTATAACTTTCATCCCAAACCGTGCCTGTGAAGCGTAGCAAAACGCTACTAGCAACACGCTCGCAACACAGTAAACGGCTTTGTTAAAAAAAAAACATACCGTACTTGTAGTAATCACGGTAAACCGTCCTCATCTTCCTCCTTATAACTGACGTCATCAAAGTCGTCTTCCCCAGTATGGGAAAGAGACTATGTCATATAGACATCGTTCCACGCTCCCTTACTCAAAAACACGCTAGCAACACGCTCGCAGAGTAAAGTTTACGTGCAGTAGCTCTGTTTCCTTCTTTATCGGACTGCTCGATTGCATTTAGCTTGAAAGCTGCGTCATGTGCCCTTCTTTTTGCAATTTGCATGGTGAAGATATTTCTACGTTAATTTAATTTGTGCACAAGCTAAGAAGTTGCAGTCTTCCTCGGCGCATATATTCCACCGGTCTAAATCTTATGTTTTGTACTCGAGCGCCGCTGGCGGCCGTTAGAAAAATTACATAAATTGGCCGCATCACTGAATAAGCCGCAGGGTTGAACGTTTGGGGAAAAAAGTAGCGGCTTATAGTCCGGAATTTACGGTACAAAGAGAAATAGATAGAGAGAAAAAGAGAGAAGAGAAAAGATAAGGGAAGAAAGAAAAAGGAAAAAGCAAGAGAAAGAGATAGAGAAAAGGAACAAAAAGGAAGAGAGAGCAAAATAAGGTAAAATGTCACAGAGATGATATACTAATATACTAGTATGTAAATTAAAGATATTGAACAATGACATGGTTTTTGGGTCTCAGACAAAATTTCCTGCGGCATACCAGACAAGGTCTCATGGCACACTAGTGGTTCAAAACCCCTGCATTAATTAGAGGATCATAACCCCCAAAGTACAGCTGTTCTAGTGTGCTTTTCTAGATTTTTTTATGCTATGTATCAGAATCTTGAAAGCATGGTCCTGACACTTGTATTTGGAACTGTTCCTCACCCTCTACAAAACTTACATCAGGCGCTTTCACTCCACCTTGGAGGGGTTCAGCAATCTATCTGTATAATGGCCTTGAAATGCTTCCTTCCAATTTCCTTTCGAACCCCTGAGCAAGAATCGTCCATCTCAGCAATATGCACCACTTTAATGTCTCACTATGTTGAAAATGCGTCAATTAAAGTTAAACATTGTCATCTAATGAGCGAGAAAAGCATTGCCTACAGTGTTTCAGCTGCTAAGAAAGCACAAAGTAAAGCACCACGGCCAAAACAATTCCAGTCGTACGAAGATCCATTCTACAAAACTTTCGACTACAATGCGTTGATTGGTGATCTCAGAAAGGTTTTCATTTAAAATGTATTGCCCAACCATTCACCCAAACAGAAAAAGATAATACTAGAGAAAAATAGACTAAAACCGTGTTTTTCAAGCAGTGGGTCCAGGGACACTAGTGTACCGGGAGACCTTTTCTGGTTCGCCACATGTAAGTGTTCTATTTTATCTTTGCCAAAAAGCATCCTGTCGCTCGATATCTTTGCTTTCTAACAGTTATGACCTGAGTAACTGTAACGATCCTCCATATCAGTAGGTGGCAGCAGATTACCCTATTAAATTGTGTATAACTCCTAATTTTTGATTAAAAATCGTGAGAACATTTTGTTTAACGTTTTCTCAGCTAGAACTAAGGATTGTATGTGACAATTGTTGTTGATTATGTGTGGCCATTAAAAATATTTCTTGGCAACGTAAAGTACAAACACAGTACCAAAAGAGATGCAAAATCCTTTGATCTAAACTTCTTTTAAGTTCGATTCATCATCAGAGTTGTTTACCACGTTGCCCTTTTTTGCTTTTATTTATATTTTTCAGGAAGATTTTCTGTTTTCTCCATTCCCTTAACATTCATATCTGGTACCGTGAGTAAAAGTAGTGTGATATTGAGAAGAAATCGAATGCCTTTTTGTTAATCCACTGGTTAGGGTTTTTGGGCGGCAGTGGCTCAGGAGGTAAGAGGTAGAGCGCTCGTCTTGGGATCAAGAGATCGCAGTTCGAATCCCGGCTCCTCCGTGTTACATGTCGAAGTGTCCTTGGGTAAGACACTGAACCCCTAATACCCCCAATAAGCAGGTTAGCGCCTTACATGGCTGCACGGCCGCTATTGGGAAATGTGAAGCACACTGTAAAGCGCTTTGGGAAGTCTTGACTTGAAAAGCGCTATATAAATGCAGATCATTTCATTTAATTTGTTTGATTCCTGTTGCATCTGTTGTTTTCCAAATGTGGTCAGTGATAAATTTTGACTGATCACGACTGGTACAAGCAGTGGACCTGATTGCGTAACGTTTCACACAATGCTTTATTAAGGGAACGGGGAAGTCAGTGTGAGAGGAAAAACAACAGCAATCCGATACTCACAGGGCAGGAGGAGCAGGAAGCCCTCGCGAATGGAGCGTGGTTGGAGATTGGAACAAGTCGGGTAGCCGGGACAGGAGAATGAAGCGTGGTCGGAGATCAGAGCAGGAAACAGGGGGACGGAATCAAGTAGGATACAGGAACAGGTTGAGACAGACAGGAGCCAGAGTCAAAAACGCTTGCCTTGCACGTTCGGAAGTTCGCTGACGGACTGACAAGGCGTGAACAAGAGTGACGTGCTTGAATAGGAGGAGGACTAATTAGGGAATGAGTGGCAGCTGGAGCTGAAAGAGAGAGTGCAGGTGAGGGCAATTGACAAATCATGACACAATCATTCTTAAAATATAGTAATATAATGTAGAGCCTCATATATAAAGCGCCCACAACCTTTAAGTTCTAACTAGGTTAAAAAAAAGGTTACACACGAATAAATACCATACTATTTTATCTTCCTTTTATACACTTGTTTTCTGCTCTTGAGGAAGTATAGGGAAATGTTTTAGTTGATTTAGGAGTTTCAGATCGATGTGCAACAAATTATAAAATATATCAAATAAAGTAAATATTTTGGACATTATTTTATAAATTGTATTTATTATTTTCTTCTTTTAAGAAAAAAAAAAGGAAAAGTAATTAAAAAACACATTTTTGTACATTATTTGTTCTCATTTTACAAGTATTTTGTAATTTTATTTAAAAAAAGATATATAATAGATGCTGTAATAGAAAAATATAATAAAATAAAATATAAATACGTGTAGTAAAACTCACACCTAGGTTGTGAACCAAAATAAATAACACCTATTACCTCCTAAGCCACAGTGACCACAAATGTTAAAAAACATCTTTATTCTGTCAATATATACATTTTCCGCTTGAAAAAAAATGAAACCATTACCTAGAATTAATTTTTGAACTATATTATTTGGCTTGGCTCATAAAAGGTTGAAAAACACTAGACTAAGGACCATCATATTAGTCCTGCTACTCCATCCTGTCCCATATTACTATCCAAGTGTAGTTGTGGCCAGTTTTAAAAATAGCAAATGGTCAGGTTGCCATGTTTTTGAGGCCTCACAACATGAGTCCAAAGGATGACGTCACACTGTTACGCGCACTCTTATCGCTCATTTTAGGTGCCGGAGCATCTTGTTATTTTAAGTGCGCGTCCACTTTGTCACCATTAATATTTTTAGCAGCGCCCTCAGCAGTTTCTCTTTCATTTGCACAGAAACAAAGAATTGTGAGCTCATTTCAATAGGTTTACATTCATTAATTGGGCACCTGATTCCTATTGATGGGAGGACAACTCATTACTGCAGCTTATTCTGCAGACAGGCCATGCAGACACAATATACGCAATTAAGCCTTCCAAGCATAATGTATATCATTTGAAAAATATTAATAAACCTTGTTCTGTACAGGTCACTGCTATTGGTGCCCTTCCAAACATTTACCGGTACTCAAAAATACTCTTCAAGTAAAATTTTCTTATTTACAATTTTTTCTTAAGAATTCCATTTATTAATGAAACAAGAAAATATATCTGAGCGAGGAACATTTTTTGCGCTATATATATATATATATATATATATATATATATATATATATATATATATATGTATATATATATATATATATATATATATATATATATATATATATATATATATATATATATATATATATATATTTCTAATTTCTACTATACCATAGTTTGTGTCACGACCAGAACGAAATCAGGACCCAAATGCGTAACGTTAATCACAAGTTTTATTGAAAGAAAGAGGAAGGGCTGCACCCACAATCCAGTGCTCTCGCAATCTAATTGTGATCCGAATACAGAAGTGGATCTTCCATAACAAGCGATGGCGGTGTCACAGATGGAAAACGGGTCATAAGCCGGGACGGGAGATCAGACGTGGTCGGGATCAAAAACAAGTCGTAGCCGGAGACAAATGGGGAGATCAGGAACAGGCAGGTGGAAAACCGGGTGGAAAAATGGGACAGGCGGGAGTCAGGGTCAAAAAGCAGGAAAAAGTAAAAAGAGGAAAAACTAGAAAAAATAGTCAAAAAGCTAGGGAAAAAAAAATCAAAAGAATAAAAAAAAAAAATAGAGAACAAAACAAGACAAAAGTGGGCAAAAAGAAGTAAAAAGCTAGGGGGAAAGAAAAAAAAGGAAAAGAAAAAGGAAAAAAGAAACAAATGACAGGTTTTGGGTGTAAGAACGTAAAATTATGCACAAAATAAATCAATATTTTAATTTTTTTTAAAATATCCTTATAACATTATTTTTCATTTTTTTCTCACTGCTGTGAACTTCTAACCAATTTAATCTTTTTACACCAAGCAACTTTTAACTGGAATCCCTGCATTGTCACGGACCAGAAACAGACACAGGACCCAATAGCGCTCGTGGTCTCAGTTTTTATTGAAAAAGAGGGAGAGTAAGGCTTGCTTCCACGATCCGATGGCTGACGGTCAAAAGGAACAAGCAGTGCGGAAGTGGCACTTCCGTGTCTGGCGAGGAGAATTGGAGACAGGCGGGAATAGCAAGTCGTTGGCCAGGACTGGAGATCAAAGGCGGTGTTGAACTCGTAAGCGAGGTTGGTAGCAGGAGGCAGGCAGGTAACGGGGCAAAACAGGTCAGGTAACAGGCAGGCAGGACGGGACGTTGTCAGGTCCAGAAACAGAATGGCAACAAAGATCGGGTAGAAAAAAGCAGGGCAGAAACGGAGTCAGACAAAAAGGCTTACTGAGCTGAAGGCAACAGTTCGCATAACGATCTGGCAGCTTCCAAGAGGAAGCCGGGGGTTTAAAAAGAGAGTGTCCACCAATCAGCTGTTGGCGCCAATTAAAAATATTGAATTTTCAGTGCATACAATAAACAACAAACTACAAAATACAACAATAAACTACATTAAAAAAAAAACTAATAATGAAACACATCCCTGAAAAAAACCGGTAACGGTGCTGTGCAAATACTTTTTGGTGTAATAATAGTCGTAACTGTTAGTTACTTTTTTAGTTTGTGCTTATGATACGTCCCCAGACTCATGTCTGGCAGGGGCCCTGGTAAGTAGTCAGTATTTTTGCTAAAAAGTGAAATGAAGCGGACATTTCCAACTACACCCATTTGACCGGAAGTTGGTTGCTGTCATGAAAGACACAAACCCAAAATGTTGTGAAAACTGACCCAAACGTCTCATGTTTTACTCACAGATGGCTACACCACAGACGATATTGAGTTCTACTGGCGAGGAGGAGAAGGCGCCGTGTCTGGCGTGGACAGAATCGAACTGCCACAATTTTCCATCGTGGACTACAAGCTCATCTCTACCAAGGTGGTCTTCTCCACAGGTATTCTAAACAATTCTTTGGCTACAATTCAAGTGGAATTATACGGTACAGTTCTGCTGCGAGGTTATCAACTCAAACGTTTTATAGCTCCCGCTACGATTAGCGGCGACTTTAACATTTTGTATAACCAAAAAACAACCTCGTTTTATATTTCTGATCAACGGGAGCTGACATAACTGTCCACCAACTTGCCGCTACGGGTACCCAAAAGCTTCACAAAAGGCTGATCAAAACAAAAAAGATTTTTACTCATGTTTGAGTCTGTGCTTTTTAGCACTCGTTTACAGTTGCACCACACAATACAGGAACATCTGATGGTCAAATTACACGTACAATCCCTTTAAGAAAACAGTTGTTCACGCTCGTGTCTCCAGGCAACATAAAATTTTCCATTTCAACCTGAAATAACTTATACCGTCCCTTTAAAATGCACTGTATCCAAAACCAATTCAACACAGTTGAGATCATAAAAATTATATTTGACTGTGAACCATCCATCCATCCAGTATATTCCGCTTATCCGGGGTCCGGTGGCGGGGGCAGCAGCCTTAACAAAGAAGCCCAGACCTCCCGTATCCCCAGCCACTTCTTCCAGCTCATCCAACGGGATCCCAGGGCGTTCCCAGACCAGCCTAGAGATATAGTCTCTCCAGCGTGTCCTGGGTCGTCCTGGAGACCTCCTGCCGATGGGACATGCCCGAAACACCTCCCGAGATTGGTGTCTAGGAGGCATCCTTATCTGATGCCCGAGCCACCTCAACTGGATCTTCTCAATCGGAGGAGCAGTGGCTCTACATAGAGTCCCTCCTGGATGACAGAGCTTCTCACCTTATCTCTACGGGAGAACCCAGACACCCTGCGGGGGAAACTCATATCAGCCACTTGGATTGTGTTCTTTCGGTCATAAACCACAGTTCATGACCATAGGTGAGGGTAGGAACATAGATCGACCGGTAAATCGAGAGCTTGGCCTTTCAGCTCTGCTTCCTCTTCATCACGACGGACCGGTACAGGGTCCACATGACGGCAGACGCTGCACCGACCCGTCTGTCGAACTCTTGTTCCATCCAACCCTCACTCGTGAACAAGACCCCAAAATACTTAAATTCCTCCACTTGGGTCAAGATCTTTCACCATAAACTTCTCAAAGCTGTATTACAGCGCCAAAGCACTACCGGTACTTTAGAAAATGTAAACCTTTCACCTGAAAAAAAACACAGAGAGCCCACAAGGTGGCATGACAGGAAGTGGTGCCCCTACAACCCTAGTGGTTAAGGGATCCAAACAAACCTGTGCGCATAAGAGCTGAATACACAAAAAAATTAGGGGCCTATCAAAAATAGCAATATTTTGATATTGAAATACTCAAATTGCTGCTATAAATGGTCATCAAACATCACATCCCAAACCCGTTTGTGGAATTTGAGCCTTTTTAAAAACAGACCACGGACATTTATAGTTTTGTAGACCATCAAAATAAGGAAAGAAAACATTGATGAATTGTGAGCTTGCAAGGAGAACAGAAAAATTCTGTACAAAACCACCAAGTTGCAAAAATTCCAACCTGTTCTGAAAGTTCTCCCCCAAGCCAATATCTATATTTTATTTCCTAGGTTACAGAAAGAAGATCAGCCTTAACGAGTGTGGAAATCAAACAACAGCAACGATCGTTCAATAGCAACAATGAAGTAAACAGTGCATAATAGTCAAAATAACGAACAACAGTGATGCAAAATATTAAACAATAGTGTGCAGTCAAAATAATGACCAAGCCTGGTATCCTAAGCAATCTACTTCGCAGGTGATCAATAGTAGCCTGGATGGTAGGGCGCCCGCTCCGAGACTGGGAGGTCGCTGGTTCAAGCCTCGGCCGAGTCATACCTAAGACTTACAACATTGGTACTCATTGCCTCCCTGCTTAGCGCTCGGCATTAAGGGTTGGAATTGGGGGGTTTGGTCACCTAATGACTCCCAAGACAGCAGTTGGGTCTAAAATGGCGGCGCCCTGTTTGGCTGCGGCTGCATCGGCTCGCTACAGTTTAACTGTACGGGCGGGTCAGGTGTATCGACATTTCGTTCTGTGTGCATGGTTACAAAGAATGACAATAAAAGTAAATTCTCTTCTATTCTATTCTTCTAGTGACAAGTTGATTCTGTTAAAATATTAAACAACCGCAAATGAGATTGCATTGGATGCCAGTTTGTTATTTTGACTATTATACCTCTCTGTTGTTCCTTGTTTTGACTATCATGCACTGTTTACACTAGGGACATTAATCACCAATCATTTTGCTGTCTTTTGATCCCGCATTCTTTAGGGATCTTTTTTTGTAACCTAGGAGGTTTATTAAAAAGAAGGGGCTCAGGGGAGAGCCTTCAAAACAAAATCGAGATTCTTATCCTCAGGGATTGGTCTTCTCCTGTTGTAATCAAAATCTATTGATGTCTCCTCTCCTTCTATTTGTGTTTTTTTTAAGAGCGGATATGGTTTTGTAACTTAAGAAATTCAATAAAAAGGAAGGGCTCAGAGGAGGGCCTTTAGAACAGGTTGAAATTTCTTAACTGATGGTTTGGTCTTATCCTGTTCTCCTTGCAAGTTTAAAATCTATTGATGTCTTCTCTTCTTCTTTTAGTGTTTTTTAGAGCGGATTCGCTTTTGTAAATTAGGAGATTGAATAAAAATGAAGGGGTCATGGGAGGGCCTTTCTTCTTGCAAGTTCGAAATCCATAAATGTCTTCTCTCCTTCTTTTGAGTGTCTACTCAGCTATAAACTTATCAAAGAGTAAAAATGAAATTACATTCTTCATTGTAAGCAAGCAGAATAAAAATGAATCCCACCAAACATAAACATATTTACTTATCAACACCTGAATTTGAAATATATATCCATAACTTTAAGGTTCAATATTTCTGCAAAAGACTGAAAAGCCATTACCCGAAAAAGTATTTAATTATGGAACGATTTAGATTATAAATTCATATTAATTTGAAAATATAATTTACTGTACAGCACGTATTTTAGATAAATATACTAAAGAAGAGTAATATATCAAAAGTTTATTTGGATATAATATGTTATGGGAGTCACAAGCAACACTATTATAAGGTTGTAATGTAATTTCTCTGTTTTCCAAATTTCCTTTTGTCGGATTAAGGTTCTGTTTTCTTGTTTCAATTTTGTACACGTCTTTCCTACAAGGAAAAATAGAATAGGGTTAGGAACTTAAAAGCTCAGGGTTAGCCTATTTCCTTTCGGCACATGTTTATGAACTGTGTTATTGTATTAAACAGCTGTTTTGTGCAAGTAGTTTAATGTTTCTTATTTTTAATCAATGATTGTGGTTGTTTTTGTTGTCTGCTGTGTTTATATTCAAAGCCACAAACAAACAAATTAGGGTATCGTGTGGTCACATTTTAATATTTATCATTATGGGTTTTTTACAGACTTGTAATCATTAAAAGACATGTCCAAATTGGGCTTCAGTGTTGGTGACAATTGCATGTTGAAAGCATTATTGGACATTTTTGAGTGAGAATCCATTTTCATTCTTCCTTCCTCCATCAGGCTCCTATCCCCGCCTCTCTCTCAGCTTCAAACTGAAGAGGAACATCGGTTACTTCATCCTGCAGACATACATGCCTTCCATCCTGATTACCATCCTCTCCTGGGTCTCCTTCTGGATCAACTACGATGCGTCTGCCGCCAGAGTGGCCCTGGGTAGGACGGCCCAAACCCTAACAATAACCTCTACCGCCTTCCCGGTTACGTCATAAAGAGCTATTTCGCGTACATTGTGTCTGTAATGTGTCCGATGTGTGTTTTGACTGCTTTTCAAATTAGCTTTAAGCATGACACAGATAGTAGATTGTGATAGGCTGCCTAGTTAAATGTCTGTTGTTCGGATGACTCGCTGCATGACTCACGCAGAGAGAGGCACATCGGCTCGACCTTGAAGCGTGCTGTCTCCCTCTCTGCCCGTCTGTCTCTCACTGGCCGGCTAAGTGAAGCCCCATTACAATAATGCACTTTTTCATATTTCGAGCGAAAAAGAAATGCCACGGAGCTCGATCCGGGCGTCGGGCTGGGAAGGTCAGAGCCGCGGGAGGAGCTGGCTCCCAGCGTTTATGTGGGTCATTCTTGTCATGCGCCATTTGTGTTTTTCGGAGTGGGACGCGTGCAGGTTGGAGCCCGGCGCGGTATGTTTGGAGGCCAACGTGATTTCAAGATCTGGCCGCTTGCGGCGTCCTGCGAACATGCGTGTGCAGCCGATGAGACAGGAGGCTGCGAGCTACACAAAGCGCTGGGTTATTTATAATACGTGTGAATTTGACCAAATGCAGATTGTGCATGCGGATGACTAATTTGTATCAAACGCAATGCGCGGACGGACAAAAAGACCAACATAAAAGGCAAAAAAAGATGGGAAAAACAGGTAAATTGTGTTGTTTGGAATAGCAAAGGTTTAACAGCAAATCCTTACTGTCTATTTAGATCATTGGTGGGCTAGCTCAGTACGACTTTTTATC
Organism: Urocampus carinirostris; assembly: GCF_059441175.1. Lineage (NCBI taxonomy): Eukaryota > Metazoa > Chordata > Actinopteri > Syngnathiformes > Syngnathidae > Urocampus > Urocampus carinirostris. The sequence goes on from NC_142357.1 coordinate 26,919,172, forward strand.
CTGGCTTGTCAAACTAATTGCTTTAAAAACATTACGATAATATGGCTGACGGTAAAAGTATTACCGACTGATAAGCTGGGTTGGGTACGGTTACTTTGACTTGATTACTTAAAATTACTTTTGGATTACTCCAATACCAAATATGCTAATAAAAGACAAAAGAAACTAAATATGAATAAAACTACTAAATTTTGTGCAGGCTTGGGGAGTAACGGAATACATGGAACGGCAAAAATGATGTTGGCAAGCTGTTTATTTTCCTTTTGTTTCTGTCGCATTTCATGTTAGTTTTGCCAGAGATTAAAGAGATGAAAGCCAGGAGAGAAAGCTTACCACGTGTTGTGAGTCATAATTTTATTCATATTTAGTTTCTTTTGTCTTTTATTAGCATATTTGGTATTGGAGTAATCCAAAGGTAATTGAAAGTAATCAAGTTAAAGTAACACTACCCAACCCCGCTGATAAGTCATTTTGGCGTCCCAAGTGTGGCTTCCTATGTGCTGCACTCAAGGCCAACGCGTGAATAGCAAGCTTTTTCTGTACCATCTATCTTTTTTATCATGTATTTATTGAGATCAAATTTTATGACCAAAAATTACTTCTGCGGCCTATTGCATTTTGACATTTTTGATTTATATTGTCACATTTAGTGCTTAAACCTGTAAGAACCAGCGTTGTAAAATTACTTTTTTTTCAATAAGCAGTAAAAATGTTTTCTTGTTGTTTGGATCCTGTCACAGACCAGGAACGGAGACGGGACCCAATTGCGGTCGTTTACTCAGTTTTATTTAGAAGAGAAAAGAGGACTTACATCCAAGATCCGATAATCGTCAGTCACGGGTAGCAGGTAGCTGGAACGCGGAAGTGGCACTTCCGTGTCGAGTGAAGGTAGTCGTTGACAGCGAGAAAAACAGGTCGATGGCCGGGGCGGAGGAGCAAAAACATAAACGGGTCCAGAAAAGAGGTCGGCAACGGGTATCAGACAGAAAACAGGGCAGGATAGAGTCGAAGAGTCACAAAAACTTGCCTAGCTGGGAGCATATAGTTTTGCAGACGATCTCACGGGTTCTTTCAGGAATAGACGAGATTTTAAAAAGAGTCCAACAGCCAATCAGGATCCGTGGCTGTTGGCGCCAACGGGGCAGCCACAGGTGCCCCGCATCAGTAACCATGACAGATTCATAATATCATTCATCACAAACACTCATTCAAAACATTAAAATTGATTAGTTGTTAAGACCTTTTAAAGGTTTAAATCTTACTGCAAAAGGAATATTTAATGTGTAATCATAAATACTGTGTATAAAAGAATTATTGCAACATCCCTAAGTTGTCACGACCAGAACGGAAGTAGGACCCAGATGTGTAACGTTAATCACAAGTTTAGAGATATAGAGGAAAGGCAGCGCCCGCGATCAGGTGCTCGCTGGACGCGGGAAGCAAGCCGCTCATAGGAACGGAACGTGTTCCGAATGCGGAAATGGATCTTCTGGAGCGGGTTATCGTAGTGTAGTAGACGGAAAAACAGATCGTTAGCCGGTACGGGAGAGCAGAATGTTGTCCGGGTCAGAAAAACGAGTCGTTAGCCAGCATAGGAGATCAAAACGTGGTCGGAGTCAAAAAACAGGTGGCCGGAGACAAACGGGGAAATCAGGAACAGACGGGTGTAAGAGTCAAAAATGCTTGCCTTTTGAAAACAGAGGTTCGCTGACGGACTTACAACAGGCGAGTGAAAGGACGGAGCTTAAGTAGGACGGGCAACCATTCAGGAAACCAGCAGCGGCTGCTGTCAAACGAGCGGGCACAGGTGAAATTAATCAGTAATCATGACATAAGTATTATATTGTTGCTTTTTACACCTAAAGCAATTGAGGACTATGATTCTTTATTAATATTATTACAAGTAATATTAATAAGACCAATCATAATGATAGTGACTATGATAACAATGTTAATGCTGATTAACTCTCTCCCTCACAGGTTCTGAGTTATCCAAAATAGAATTGTCTTTATTGTTATTGTTAACAGAGTGAACATTGTTTCCATAGAAATTCCAGGATAAACATGTAATGGTGGGTGCTTGGGTTCCTTAACCACCAGGGGTGTAGGGGCACCGTTTTCTGGTGCTTTTTTTGGGCAAGTACTGCCTGGTGGCGCCCATCCCTCTCCAGGCTAACAAATGTTTCCACACGGTCTTGAATTGGGGAACTTTTGCGTGTTAGGCGAATGTGCTAACCTCTGCATTACGGAAGCACCAAACATGTAATAAAGAGAGAGAAAGAGAGAAAGAGAGAGAGAGGTTTTATAGTTCTACAGCTCTTGCAATCTATAGTCGGCAATTCAATCTTGACATTGTCTGTTTTTGGTGTAATTTCACTACCTACCACTAGATGGGAAGACACAATTTTGTTTGTCACTAAAAAAGGTAACAATGAGAATTATTTAAAACTTCATTTTTCATCCTGACTCATATGCCTACCAAAAGCAACGATTTTATGTTAACTTTACAATTTACATTTATACAGAATAAGGATTCTTTTATTGTGAAACAAGGACATTTTACTGAAATATGACTTGTTATAACTATGCATTAGAGTCAAACGAATTGTACTTGAATAATTTGGCCCAGCACACCGGTGCCCACCTGTTCGGGATGTTTTCCCTCATAAACTGGTCAAATGTTCCTTCCTAGGGATCACCACCGTGCTGACCATGACCACCATCAACACGCATTTGCGAGAGACGCTCCCCAAGATCCCCTACGTAAAAGCCATCGACATGTACCTCATGGGCTGCTTCGTGTTCGTCTTTCTCGCCCTGCTGGAATACGCTTTCGTCAACTACATCTTCTTCGGCCAAGGTCCGCAGCGGCAGAAGAAAGCGGCCGAGAAGGCGGCAACGGCCAATAACGAGAAGCTCAGACCTGACCCCAATAAGGTACATGTGCAAACACTGCTATTACGAGAAAAAAACAATTGTGTGTGTGTGTGTGTATGTATGTGTGTGTGTGTGAGTGTAAACTATTGTTCAATATTTTGGGGGTTGAATTGAAATGTCCTTAAATTTAAGAGGAATAGCAATGTTTTTTGTCTTTTTTTTTGCAATTAGGATAACATTAAAATAATGAGAATACACTTCATACATTGTTAATATGGTAAATGACTCTTTTAGATCCCCAAGTCTGGTATTTAATGCAATACTGACGTAAAAGGATACAGGCCAATTTGCAGTTACCAGCACTCCAGTGCGGCTAATGGATGATTAGAACAGTGATTTTCAACCTCTGTGCCGCGATACACTAGTGTGCCATGAGAGATCGTCAGGTGTGCCGTGAAAAATTATCCAATGTCACTTTTTAAACTTTAAAATTTTATAAAACATTTATGAATCATTTTCTGCAAATCTTCATAGTCATTGTCAAGTGTCTGTTGTCATGAACCAGAACAGGATCAGGAATAAACGCGTGACGTTCTCACACAAGCCTTTTATTCTACGGGAAATGGGGAGTCATGCACGTTAGGCAGCGGTCTGGCGTGGAAACACAGGAAGCCACAGACCGAAGAGATCGATTCCAACTGACCGAGCAGATATCGGACAGATGGGGTCGATACCGCACAGGACGGGACAGACAGGATTGATATCAAAACAGGATGTAAAAAATAAACAGGACAAACTAGACAGGAACGGAAACGGGAGAGAATAATAAGCAGGACAAAAATAGACGGGAACAAAACTGGACCAAATAAACGGGAACAAGACCGGACAAGAAATACCAACAGGAAAGCAGGACCGAGTCGGAACCCACGTCTTGCGGGGCAGAGTTTCTTTGACGGACTGACAAAGGCATAATGAGAGCACATAGCTTAAAAAGACGGAAAGCCAATCCGTCAATGAGCCGCAGCTGGCGCCACACGGGCGGGCCAATTGGGCGCCATAGCAACCGTGACATCTGTGCTGTAAAAACTGGGGGTATTATAAATTATATTGTAATTAAAGATACTGTTCAGTGTCATTTGATAACACTTTTGGTTAGTGGTGTGCCGCAAATTTTTTCCAATGTGAAAAACATACCCTGGCTCAAAAAAAGCACTGGATTACAAGACCTTTTTTTTGCAAATATGTTAGCACAGCTGAAAACAGCTTAGCTGGTTAAAGGAGCTATAAAGCTGACCTTCTGCTGAGCTGGTCGAGTATCTGGAGCATCAAATTTGTGGGTGAGATTAAACTTTCAGAATGGCCAGAAAAGGAGAACTTTCATGTGAACTTGACAGTCCATTCTTCTTCTAAGAAATGAAGGATTTTTAATGCAAGAAACTGCCAAGAAACTGAAGCTCTCCTACAATGAGGTGTACTACTCCTTTTAGACAAAATTACAAACAGGTTCTAACCAAAGTAGAAAAGAAGTTGGAGTACAATAGTCTCTAGTTTGAGAAGAAAAATCTCCTTTCAGGTCCATGACTTGCAGATACATTAAATATTACTCACAAAACACCAGTGTCAACATGTACAGTGACGAGGCAATTCCGACTTGCTGGCCAAATCTGAGACTGTCCAACAAAAGGAGGAGATTAACAAGGGCAAAAAACCCCAAGACATAGGACAAATCGTTTAATGAATAAAAGCAATACGTTTTCACGGAAAACACAAAACTGCTTGGTGACCCCAAACTTTTGAACAATAGTGTATGTACTAATAGCAAATGACTTGTTCTCTCAGATCAATGTGACCAATGCTAAATGTCTCTTACACTCCATTTATATGTGTGTGTGCATCCGAAAGAGTGAAAGCTGAAGCAGTGAGTGGCATTGTTACACCTGATCTCCATGTTGCTTTGTCTTTCAAAGGGCAAGGAGCCAAAACAGACCTCCCCTTTTAAGTACTTTGAAGATAGCGCCAAGAACAGCAACAATAAGAAAAAAAGAGAACATAAATGAAACTCCCTTTCCTTGTGAGTGTGGCAAGCTACAATTTCCCAGAAGTAACAGTGCTCATTTTGTATACTTGCAGTGGCTGGTGGGAAATGTAGTTCAGAGAGATGATGCTCTGTATGCCAGAATGAAACAGAGGGAAATTGACGCGTATGACTCGATGTGGGATCCCATCTTTGTGGACGATGCCGCATTAGGACTAGGCGAGCAAAGAAATAAGGTACTGGAGGTTTTGAAAGTCAAAACTAATGATTGTCATCAATCTGAATCGATCCCGATCAGAGGAAAATGCTGTTAGTTATTATCTTTTATTTTTTTATTTATTTTGTGCATCTCTTTGAGTTCTGTAGACTTCTTAAGGCTATTTTGGTCATCACTCCCACCATTGTGTTTTTTCTCCCTCTCTTGGTTTGCTCTTCATGCATTTTCCTGACATCCACAGCTCTGCAGTTTGATTTCTGCAGGTTCTCCCTAAGTTCCACCTAAGTTCTACATGGAAATTGACAGATAATTACAAATATGACACCAGAAGAGAAAGTAGACTCAGCAGTATCATTGAGATACAAAAACAGAAAAGTCACTGTGGGTCAAATGGGATAGCTCGATGAGAGACCCCTCACGTGTTACGACTTCTAGTGGCTTCCTTCAAAAACGAGTCTAGCTGATATTGGGACGTGTTCCTCCAAAGTCAGGTGATGGATGAAGAAGTTCAAGTGAATTCAACTTTCCTGACCCGCCTGAACCTCCTTAGCCTCTCCTCCATTTTTTGCCAAGTCCCAACAGTTTCTCTTCAACTTTTCCTGTCACCTTTTCCTTTGCCTTGCTTCCTCATTGGTTTAATTCTGTTTGTCTGTGTTGTGAGTCAACAGAATTTTAGCCACGCTGGATAAAATTCTGTGATGAAATTAGATTATGACTTGTGTTTGTGATTTTTCCAGCAATGTTATGTCATAGTGATTAGGTTTAATTATCGTTTATAATTAAAGATGTAGTGAATGCGCAGTGGAACTTCTTGATTTGAACCTCTACCGATGTTTATGTTTATTTGATTTAGAATGATTTATGATACATTTTCAAAACTGAGCCTCACTTCCACAATTAAGAATAGGTAAGTAGTAAGTAAAGTACACATATCAATTACTGTATCAGGCAGGTATTAGCTTTGTTTTAAGCTGAGGCATAAAATCTCACATTAAGTCCTTCTTCGCATTAGATGGCAGATTACTACAGCAGTTAAAAAATAAGCTTTGGGAAGAAAATGAAGTTTGTGACTTTGGTGTTGCATCAGTTGAAATTTGATGTACCAAAAATACTACATTTAATGGGACTGCATCGAAGCACTTAGTAAGTGTAAATTGACCATGCAAATTAATACTTTATATTGCTATGTAGTACTATGTACGTCTGTTTTGGGATGATATAATAATCATGTCATAATGATACAAACATAAAACTAGGCTAATCACCCTTATTCTACTGACAGTCTGACCAATACAATACAATAACTGTGTAAATACTGTGCTAAGCGTCTGCAGATGCAGAACGAATATACTTCAATGTTAATAAAAATTAACATTAGGTAATCTGGTTTCACCACTGAAATTAATTAATTAATTTATAAATTACTGTGCTGTCCTCACTCCAAAGTATCTCATATTTACACAAGAATATGACTTTAGTTGTTATCTTTTTGGACAATGGCCTCAACAATTACCCTTATTAAGTCCCTGAAGAACTAAAAACAAAGTACAAAACAATCCTGTTAGCTTGTTGACTTTACAGATATATTCTAAGATAAGCTAAGACATGCAAACAACAATTCATAACAAGAGTACTGCACGTAATTTTGTACAAAAAATACCATACACAAAAATTCAAGTAATCAGAATCCATAATTCAAACTCACGGATGATTATTGTCCAGAGCAACAACCAAAGAGGATTTGCAATGAACGATAAACATGTGAACTACAACAGGGCACCACTTTTTATGTTTCTCATAGGCAGAACAGTTATGGTATGCAGTATCATTTAATTGTAACTATCAATTTCCAGTACATACAGTAATTTGCACTGGATTATAGGGTGCACTTTTACATTTCTGCCAAATTGGGGTTTTAAGATGTGTCTTATAGTCCGGAAATACGATTTTTTTGTTGTTGTTGCAAAATATCACAACAGAGTGTAGCCAGTCTCACACCACGTTAGCTAAATAAATTTCTATTTCCACTGCACTGCTAGGAACAATTCACAATAGATTCTGTAGTAAGTGTTCACTCATCACGTTTTCATAGCGTCATGTAGCCGACCTTAGTTTTCTTCAAATCCCTGCGGGCAGTCACTTCTCATGGCTTCGTTTATCTTTGCACTCCCACGTTGCAGATGACCCCCGATGACAACATCCTGTTCAGCACCTTGGAGATGAAAAACGAAATGGGCGGTGCCGGAGACCTGTCCCGGGGCCTGGGAGCACCCGGAGACCCCCGCAACACGATGCTGGCCTACGACAGCTCCACGCTGCAGTACCGCAGGGCGGCCATGGCCCGCCAGAACTATGGCCACAGCGCCCTGGAGCGCCACGCCCAGAAGAAGTCGCGTCTACGGAGGCGAGCCTCGCAGCTCAAGGTCAACATCCCGGACTTGTCCGACGTGAACTCTATCGATAAGTGGTCAAGGATGATCTTCCCCACCGTCTTCTCTTTCTTCAACGTGGTCTACTGGCTCTACTACGTCCATTAAGCTCAGCGGCCTTCTCGAGTCCGGCTCACAAAGATGGGGAGCAGGGAATTTATCTGGAAAAGAATAATGGTGTGATTGCGTGAGTGAGGGATGAACGTTGCACCAACTTTCAGCAGGTTCATTTTAGACGACGCGGAGCGAGTGAAAAGACATTTTTCGGACAGACGGCAGCAGCGGCGGCACCGACATTGAGGTGACTCTTTTAGCATTTGGGAAACACCTTCCGTGGATTGGACTAACAATTAAAAAAAGTTTTAAAAAGGACATTAACTGGTGCAGAAATTTCAATATATCACTAATATTTGTCATTTGTAGCTTACTCTCTGTGGATCAAATATTTATGCTTGTGTTTGCATATAGTTTAAGGATTTGTTTTGTTTAGTATCTATTCACTTCGTAGCCGAGCCGTCTGCATCCGGGAAAGCTTTATAAATGATTTCAAAGGAGTCATCCTTGATAGTCTATTTTCCTATAATTACTGTAAATCCAAAACGTCCTTTCAAAAGCATGCTCACGTTTGATTTCATTTGCATCTAAGCTGCAATGAGGACGGTAGTCATCATAGTGTGAAAGTCGGGATTGGCAGTGCCAATGCAGGATTACAAAAAACATCTGGTGAAGGAGTTGGACTTTATGTTTTACTTTTGCAGCACGGACCAAATTAAGTCCATTTCACCTTTTATTTTGTAAACAGAGAACATTTGACGCTTCCTTCCTTTCTGCCATGGTGAAAAGAGCTTTAGAGGCAGGGAATGGCTTTAACAGGAAAAAACGGTGGATGAAGATTAATCGGCTGCCTTTTCATTGCAATGAGTTGCTGCATAAATATGGCAATCCACAATCATCTTTATCAGTAGAATTGAATGATAGAAGTATGATACGTTTCATTGTGGTTAGGTTTCTGTTTGGAAAAAGTTGTAGATAAATATAAATCATGTTAAAAGAAAAAGAGATAAATCATTTTTATAAATCAATACTCACGTTGTGTAAATATTATCAATTTATTCTATTTAACTGTTGTTGTTTTGCAGTCGAAAAAGAAATGAGCAATTCAACTGAGTTAAAAAAAAACACGGAAAAAAAAAACTGAAACACAAAACTCACAACTTTGCTGTTGATGTGCTTTTTGGACTTTTCTCCCTTTTTCTTTCTTTTTAATGGACTCTTGAAGCACCTCCTTGCTGAAACTAAAGCACTTCCAGACACCAGTGGTTACTGGGTCCATGTTTTGTTCTCTGCAAACAACTTAACAAGGACCCCGCTATCCAGGCATTGAAGTCAGGCATATTTTGTACAAAGTTTATGTAAATTTCAATTGTAATATTTCATAAAGACTGTAAATATGTTGTGTAATGATTGTCAACAACTATGAAGATGTATCTAAATTCAATTAAAACTCAATACAGTCTATCACTTCAATAACAAAGCACAGGGTGGCATTTTCTTGGCTGGCCTCACACTTTTAAGACTATTGGACACTTAGTATCCGAAAATTGAGCATGCCAACTCAGAGTCAAGTCAAGGCACATTTATTTGTATAGCGCTTGATTACAAAATGTCTTTAAGGACTGCAGAGGTTACGATCACACCATCCCATGATCTTAAACATACATGCGGGCAAGGAAAAACTCGAAAACCTCAACATGAGGGAAATGAGAAACCTTAGGAAGGGGCCTCACAAGTAGTAATGCCCCTTCCAGGATGACCAGGGTCCAATAGATTTTGCATTGGGTAACAAAACAACAAAACATAGTGAGAAAAACATAGGTAAGACAATTTGGTAAAAATCTGTTCAGAAAGTCCATGACAGCAACGACGCAGCTTTCCATCTGTGTCGGGCGGTCGATGCAGACCTTAACATACTTCAGGTCCAGATGTTGGTCCGCTAACTCATCTGGACACGTCCTTCTCCCTCATTTCACCACCAGCCAGGCAGCCGGAAAGGACAGTAAAAGAAAAATTTGAAGTGGGGATCAATTATAAGCTATTGAATAGAAGTGGGTCTTAAGTCTACATTTAAAAACTTCCATTGAGGTTGCAGATCTTATATCCAAAAGCAGAGCATTCCACAGCACTGGAGCCCGGATGGAGAACGCTCTCGAGCCTGCAGATTTCTTCTTTGCTCTTGGAGTCACAGGTAAAGTAGCATTTTCCGTGCGGAGGCGCCGTGCGAGAAAAAATATGGGGGGGAAATCAAATCAGAGAGATAAGAGGGGGAAAGTCCCTTCAAACATTTGTATGATAGCAAGAGAACCTTGAAGTCGCATCTTAAGCTGACTGGGAGCCAATAAGTGAATATAGGGTTAATATTGGTCAAAGTCAATAGTTTCCAGCTGCAAACTCTTGATGCTAAATATCGGGAGACCAGAAAGCAATACATTACAGTAATCAAGTAAAGAAGTAATTAACACACGATTTGTAATCTTATCGCATCTGATCTTCGCAATATGTCGGAGTCCGAAGAAAGCTATTCTAATCATATTTTTCTTATGTACCTGAAATGACAGATTAGGATCAAATATAACACCTAGATTTTTGACAGTCACTATAGCTGATAATACATTTGTCAAGGTCCAAAGCAGTGTTTGAGAACAAATCACGACAATAAGCTGGATGAACAATGAACATCTTGTTTTTTTCTGGATTAAGGTGCAAAAAATTAAGTGACATCCATCTTTGTATCTCAGTAAGGCAGGCCTCCAAATATATCCAACTTAACGAAGCGGTTGTCTCCAGTGGCAGATACAGTTGAGTGTCATCTGCAAAGAAATGTTATACTTGCGGATAATGTCACCAAGCAGAAGCATATAAATACTAAATAGTAGCAGGCCAAGTACAGAGCCCTGTAGAACGCCACTGTTGACATCAAAATGTTCAGACAATATATATCTACATTATCATATGGCACAATTATAGTCTACTTTAGGAGCTTTTCTAGAATAGGAATTTTTATAATAATACACATAAAAAAGGCAAAAATCCCTTATGCAGCTGCCATTTAAGTCTTACCCAGGACAGGTAGTCAGGGGAGACATAATTAAGGCATAGGTAATTCTGGACAGGGGCAGCACAGCGGCGCAGTGGTTAGCACCTGTGCGGCACAGTTCTGAGATCATGACATCGAAGCTCCTGTGTGGAGTTTGCATGTTCTCCCCGTGCTTGCGTTGGTTTCCTCCGGGCACTCCGGTTTCCTCCCACATTCCAAAAACATGCATGTCAGGTTAATTGGCCAGTTTAAATTGTCCCTAGGTGTGAATGAGTGAGTGGATGGTTTTCTGTTTCTGTGTGCCCGTCTGGCAACCAGTTCAGGGTGTCCCCTGCCCACTGCCCGAAGATAGCTGGGATGAGCTCCAGCACCCCCGCGACCCTACTGAGGATAAGCGGTGCAGATAATGGATGGATGGATCATTCTGAACAGAACCGGATTCAGCTTGTTAAGGAGCGCTTACACTTGTACAACAAGCTCAGATGGTCATATTGTTTTATCAATTTACTCTCTTCATGAATGTTCTTTTGTTATTTTCTGGAAGGCTGGACTTGAACCCTGAACCTCTACACCGTGGGGGTGCGCGGTAACTTAGTTTATGATTTGTACAAACATAGTGCAGAGTTCATGAGACTGAAACTGATAACGTATTTAAAAATTGAACGTGATTTCCTGCAAAATGTTGTGAAAGTTGTTATTTGTAATTGAGACAATCAGAAAGGTTAAGAAGAAATATTCCATGTTGAAGTTTATGTGTTTCCTACCTTGTTGAATAAGTTGGTATATTATAATTATTAATCAGTTCTCACTTAAAATCAGATAAGATAATAAAATGTAAGGCAGAAAATTTTATTTATTAAATTAATTAAAATTCTTCTTCCAGAAACGCATTATAAAGGTGCCTTTTGTGTTACTCCGTGCCATCAAAGTTTCTCTCGGCCTCAATAATGTTGGTTACCCCTGCACGTAAAGCAGTAGCGTTGGCAGGTATGATGAGGAGGTTTGGACTTTATACATTAAACGTACAGTACTTTTCATCCAAAAATTTACCAAGCCACGTCAACTGTTTGGATTTAAGGACATTTTGACAAATCTCTTGGATTTCTTTCAGAAATAGCTGAGCAAAGTAGGCAACACTGTGTATCATTTGACCACAAGATGTCGCCGTATTGTGTGTTGCAACCAAATACGCCGAGGAAGAATGCAAGCTATGGAGACTGACAGTGACCAAAACACACCATTTTTCTTCTAATTTTTTTGCCCAACCTTTCGCAAGGTTTTAGTTTTTGGGTATCCGTGTCAGCAAGCTGTCAGACAACTATGTGAGCTCCGTCTCGGTGAGACTTATGTTATGAAAAAAAAATTGCAAATTACTGACCTACGAGTACTTTAAAAAAAAAGCGTGTTTATACTGTATGATCGTTCATGCATTCTTTCTTACTATTCAAATCAATATCGTTTTTGTCAATGAATAAAATGTTTTAACACTAGAAATATATAATAAATATAAATAAATAAATTAATAAAGATTTCTCACATATCTTGTAAATATTTGTGAATCCTATAAGAAATATCTGAGCAAAGCGACAAAAAATACTTTTAGTGAGGGCAACTATAATTTATATATATGTACAGTATTGTCTCTGTTGTCACCCAGTCACATAGTCCGATTGTCACGGTTGCCATGGCGCCCAATTGGTCCCGCCCGTGTGGCGCCAGCTGTGGCTCATTGACAGATTGGCTTTCCGTCTATTTAAGCTCAGTGCTCTCATTTTTCCTTTGTCAGTCCGTCAACGAACCTCTGCTCCGCGAGATGTGGGTTTTGACTTTGTCCTATTTCCTGTTGGTATTCCCTATAGTTCCCGTTTACTTTTGTCCTGTTTAATATCGGTTTCCAGTTTCGGTCCAGTCTATTTTTGTCTTGTTTATAATTCTCAGTTTTCGTTCCCGTCTAGTTTGTTCTGTTTTTTTTTTGATATCCTGTTTCATTACCATCCGGTCCTGTATCGACCCCATCTGTCCGATATTAACTCGGGCAATTGGTATCAATCTCGTCGCCCTCTGGCTTCCTATCATTTCACGGCAGACTAACGTGCATGACTCCCTATTTCCTGTAAAATAAAAGGCTTGTGTGAGTAACGTCACGCGTTTGGGTCCTGATCCTGTTCCGGTTCATGACACCGATTCTTTTCACAACTATCAATTTTTGACTCAAGCTACCAAATATGCAACTGTGTCTACTGTGTGTAACTGTACTGTTGGGTGAACAACTAAACCAGAAAAGAGCCGCTGGATAGAGACATGAGCATTTAATCTCGCAATGCATAATGGATGGGCAAAAAAAGGTGACGTAAAAAGCAAAGTCGCATTCATACGGAGGCACTTTGTTGACTCGGGTCCGCGAGAAATAATGACTGCTTAGAAAAAAGAAGACAGGAGAAAGAAAGAAAAAAAGAAGAAAAAGAGTTCTCCATCACTCCACTCTGCTGAACTGGCTTCCTTGACCTCAACGCGGTTGCAGCCCCTTAAATGGCTGCGAGTGAATATTTCATATTGCAAAACACTGAATATTTAATATCTTAAAAGGGATTTTGTCCTGGCTGAGAATAATGTGTGACTAATGTTTGATTCCCAACTAAGAACACAATAGAATGGCAATAAAATAGGAGGTGTTTGGATTCCCTAAACGGTAAGACATTTACAAAAATGTACATGTGATAAAAAAAATAATATTTTGGAATGTCTCAAGACTATTCATTTAATATATACTTTGTAACGCTTCTATGATTGACATTGGAAAATGAAACATAAAAATAAAGACACAAGCTAGTGAACTCAAAATGGTATGCAGCCTATATTGTACGATACCTTAAAGGAAATGGAATGGCTGATGCTTTGGTTTTAGTTGCCTATCAATGTAAAACATAATCTTTTTACAGCAACAAAAACGTTTGCTTGTCATGATTACTCATTACACTCACCTGTGCCCGCTCGTTTGGCGCCAGCTGCTGCTGGTTACCTGATTGGTTCCCCGTCCTACTTAAGCTCAGTCCTTTCACTCGCCTGTTGTCAGTCCATCAGCGAACCTCTATGTTTCACAAGGCAAGCATTTTGACTGTGACCCCCGACGGTCCCGTTTTATCACCCGTTTTCCACTTGTCCGTTCCTGATTTCCCTGTTTGTCTCCTGCTACTTCCCGGTTTTTGACCCCTGACCACGTTCTGATCTCCCGTCCCGGCTAACGACCTATTTTACCGTCCAACTACGCCACGATCTCCTGCTTCGAAAGATCCACTTCCGCATTCAGAACACGCTCCAATCCCGTGAGCGGCTTGCTTCCCACGTGTAGCAAACACCGGATCACTGGCGCTGCCTTTCTTCCATATTTCAATAAACTGTCACAAACCAGAACGGACACAGGACTCAATAGTGTACGTTTTTATTGAAAGGAGAGGGAGAGTAAGGCTTGCTTGCTTGCTTGATCCGAGAACTGATGGAAAACAGGAGCGAGCGAGGCGGGAGTGACACTTCCGTGTCGGACGAAGACAGGTGGGAATAGTAGATCGTTTGGCAGGGGCTGGAGATCAGAGGCGATGTCGAGTTCGTTATCAGGGTTGTAGGCAGGAGGCAGGCAGAACGTGCGTAATCAGGTCCAGAAACGGGTCAAAAACGAAGATCAGGCAGGAGAAAGGTTTAGCAGAAAACGAAGTCGGACAGGAATGCTCACTGAGTGGAATACAACAGTTCGCAACGTCTGACAATGACTGAAAGGAAGCCGGGGGTTTAAAAAGGGAGTGTCCACCAATCAGCTGTCCGGGCTGTTGGCGCGAATCAAGCTGCCGCAGGTGCTCCAAATTGGCAATCACGACATAAACTTGTGAGTAACGTTACGCATCTGGGTCCTACTTCTGTTCTGGTCGTGACATTGCTTATATATTGCAAGAGAAACATAGTAAAAATCTGTGAAGAAAACTAAGCTAACAATAATATAGCAACCTTAGCTTGTCTTTGTCTTTTCTTTTAGTCTTATCTTACTTTCCAATTTATAAAGCAATTCTGGTCAGAACAAGAAAAAAAAAGAAAGACACCTTTGCTGGTAAAGGAGAACCACAGCTATCTTGCTCTATTCCAATGGAAGCCTAAAAGATTAATAACAGAGACCAGGAAACCAGCGGCACTGATTACAAATGTATTTTTCTTTCAAAGGTTTTTTTTCTGTAATAATATTTAGAAAAACCTAAATAAAATACATTTACTTATCGCAGAAGTTGTGCTTTTCGACAGCAACAGTCTTAACAAATAATAGGTAAGTATCCCCCAAAATGTATTAATTTCTCAGTTTGTTCTTATTCACTTGTACTTTAATCGCATGAGAACACTGTATTATACATATTTTGGCTTTGTACTTCCTCCCTGCCACCACTGCAGCATAGTTAAAGCTAACTGCTTATATCATTATCCAACCACCATACTTTCAAACCTGTACAAAAATATGAGGGCAGTTTTTGTTGTTGGTTTGACATTTTGATTTTAGCCCACTAAATGTTGTCTGTAAAATGGCTAAATACAAGAAAAAAAATACAAAATTGGCAAGATGCTAAAATAGCTACTTTAATGCTAGCTACTTGCTAGCTAATGTTATTTTTGAAGCAGACTCCCAAAAAAGCTCAGTATTTATAGACATCCACCCTTTCAAGTTTCAAGTGAGAAGTGGAGTCGGAACTTTACACGCTTATAGCGGACAATGTTTACTATGTTGTAAATAATAACAATAAATACAATCACAATTCTAATTCTTAAATGAGTTTTTTTTTTTAAACTTCTGATTTCAATACGGAAGTTGTAAATCATATTGGATGAGGCTATTATATGTTCACATATATGTTTGTTTACAGGGCAGCACGGCGGCGCGGTGGTTAGCGCTTGTGCGGCACAGTTCATGTCATGGGAACCTGTCGTGGGTTCAAATCCAGCTCCAGACATCCTGTGCGGAGTTTGTATGTTCTCCCCGTGCTTGCGTGGGTTTCCTCTGGGCCCTCCGGTTTCCTCCCACGTTCCAAAAACATGCATTTCAGGTGAATTGGCCGGTCCAAATTGTCCCTAGGTGTGAATGAGCGAATGAGTTGTCTGTCCCTGTGTGCCCTGCGATTGGCTAACAACCAGTTCAGGGTGTCCCCTGCCCACTGCCCGGAGATGGCTGGGATGGGCTCCAGCCCCCCCCCCCGCGACCCTAATGAGGATAAGCGCTACAGATGATGAGATGAGATGTTTGTTTACATGTGTATGTATATGTAATAATGGGGTAAGTTTAGGACCAATGTATCCTCGGGCTGAAATCTTTGACAACAAGAAAAAATATAACAACACTGAAGGTTTTTCTTTTTTTTTTTTAGATCGGGAGGAAATTTAACTTCTATGATTTTTGTACAACCAAAAAGCAAAGTCAAAAAACTTAATTGGTCTTCTTTTAAAGTAGGGATAAAAAACTCACGGGCTGGGGGTTATTTGTTGCCTCCCACCTTCGTATGAAAATTTAAACGGCTAGTTTGTATTATTTGGCGCCTCCTCGTTAATAAAAAAAAAACCCAATATTGATTAAAAACTAATGAGCAGAAATAGTTGCACTATAATATAAACATGCATTTTTTAAAAATATACTCATCGGTCAAAAATTTTCATTTATTTTACATAAGATACGCTTCACCTCGAGGGAGCTAACAGAATTGTTTAAGATCTTGCTTCTACGGGTACTCAAAAAACAAGAACCTTGTGAAAGGCTAGGCAAAGAAATAGAAGAATGGTTTGGTAGTAGTTTGTTTTCTTTCCCCTTGTGCTTTTTAGCACTCATTTTCAGTTTTACTAAACAACACAGCGGCATCTGGTGATCAAATAATACACACTGTCCCTTTAATGTAAGGGCAGCCCACGCAAATTACAGATTAGTTTATTCATAAGTGATTGGCAAATTTCAGATTCATGTATTCATGATTGATCGGTTTATTTTCATATTAATGGAAAACCCAACTTGGCCCAACCTCACACAGGCCCTAGCTCCAGCGGCCCCTTAGTAAATTGAGTTTAAGACCCCTGATTTAAAGTCAAGTCCAGTCAAGTCAAGTTTATTTGTTTCACCCTTAATCACAAAGAGTCTCAAACGGCTGCACAGACCACAGATTGTTGCAAACCAGACTATTATTACACCATCCCCTGATCTAAAACCTACATGAGGGCAAGGAAAAACTCAAAAACCTCTATATGAGGAAAATGAAGAAACCTTGAGAAGGGACCGCACATGAGATAATCCCCTTTCGAGGATGACCAGGCTGCAACGGATGTTGCAAAAACAAATAATACACAGATATTGTCAACATCAAATATAGGTTATTCGTATGCTATAGAATAGAAGTGTGTTTTAAGTTTAGATTTAAACAGTTCCACTGAGGTTGCAGATCGAATCTCAGGGGGAAGAGCATTCAACAGCCCGAAAGGAGAACACTCTCGAACCTGCGGATCTCTTCTTGGCTCTTGGGATTACTAGGAGACCAGCATTTTCAGAGCGAAGGCTCTGGAACATGAGGGATATTAAATCTGTCCCTGCTTTATTTTGTATACAGTACTACCAACAGAACCTTAAAATCACATCTTAAGCTAACAGGGAGCCAAAGTCTAATGATGTATTAAACAGGACTAAAAATTCTTGCTCTTTTACAAATCTAGAGCTTGAATAGAAAACAATAACAAAGAGATGTAATATCTAATGTAATCTGACATGTAATCTGAAATTATGTCCCTCCGTGCATTACTAAAATAGCAATGTGCATTATTTCAGACCAAAATAAAGATGCTTTGAGGAGAGCGTTAATATTGCCATGTTCAAGAAAAAAGGAGAGAAACGGCAGATGCTTTCGACTTTGTAGTCTTTCCGTGTCACTGAACTAATTAGGGATGCACAGGACTCTGCTCCGCGGAAGCATGTGTGATTTTTTTTTTTTATATCTGTGGCGTGCACTCATAGTTCTATCATGTGTAAGCCAATTTTGGCACCCACATCACACACACTTGACCATTCAAGGACATGGATTGATCACAAATCACATGCAAGGTTGAGTTTGACGTGAAACAAAAATCTTTCACGAAAGATTCTTTGCAGGATGACGATATTATTTCGATGCATTCAATCTGGCGGGTTTGGTTTGGTTCCTTGTGTAAATATTGTAATCGTTATCAATGCCATGACCCCTGTGCAAATTTGGCTTGTTTGAACAGGTTTAGCAGCCTAATCTGGAAAAGACAACATATGTCGACATGAGGAAGTGGAAGGCATCCTACATACTTTCCATCTGTGCAAGGTCTGCTCTTTTTGCTAAAAAAAACTCACATTTAAACACCATCAATCAATTTAGATTGCGAAAGCTGACGTCAGTGCTCTAAACGCAAAACGATCTTTGCATCCTTATGTATTAGGTTGTTATGTTGTCAAGTCATGTGGAATATTAGGAAAACAGGAAAAAAACACATATGAAATAAATTGAGGAAACTAAAGGAACATTGTGTGCAATGTTCCCTGTAATCTTCCACGGGTCTGAGCGTTCACACAAAGTCGGTGAGCAACGCTTGAAACAACAGTGAGCTACAGCAATCCCAAGTGTGGCAACTAATCCATTTTAAAACATGTCCAAAACTTGAAATCAAGTTACATTTTGCTGGGTTTGCGGCAATGCAAAACAATTTTTCACTTTTGAATGAATTGACTAATGTATTATTGCAAAGGTTGTACGGCCTACAAACGTCTTTTATTTTTACAACAATTCTTTCACAAGATTTCCATTATTTTTTTGTCCTGATATCTTTTGTCGCATAGTACTAACATTTTTGAGGGCTTATTTAGTCAGTTGCACGATACACAACTGTATTTAATCACATTTTTTAGTGGAATTACAATGTTGGCAACAAGATTGACTTGGTATAATTGGAAATTATTTGAATGCAACACAAACTTTTTCTGCTTTTTCCCTGTTTTTTAAATTCCATTAATAAAATCTCATCGTGTTTATTTTTTCCTAGCTGTTACTTTTTTCTTTGTGTTCTGTATTTACTTTTTTTCTTTTGTTTCTTTCTTTTCTTTTTTTCTGGCTTTTTTCTGAAAATTTCCTTCTTTTTTCTCTTCCTCTTGTTTATTTTTTCTCTCAGCTTTTCACTACTTTTTCATTTGGTATTTTTTTCTTTTTTTGTTTTATTTCCCCTTTCCTTTAAGTCATTTTGTGCATAATTTTACATAAAATTGGGATGAAAGAAGCAAAAACAACCTGAAGAGCCATTTAGGACCCGAAAGAGCTGGTTCCTTTTAGTGAGCCGAGCCGAAGAAGCCGGTTCTCGAAAAACTCTACTGACTTTACTCAACTTCGTTCTATTTCGACCTTGACTTCAAAATACCGCATTTAGAACACAACGTCAGGGGAACCCGTGTATTTTTACCTTCATGCACTGTAACTTTGACTTAATTCGCTTCTTAATTAGCAATTTCGAGCCCTGATTTTTATGAGCTGGCTAGATTTTCTTGTGTACCGAAAAGCTCTGGGTAGTGCGCAATTGCGCACACACGCAACTTAGAGGGAACATTGCCCTGGATAGATTTTCTTGTGCGCTGAGAATGTGCGAAGAGTGCGCGATTGCGCATGCAGGCAGCTTAGAGGGAACATTGATTGTGTGTTATTCTGCACCTCCTAAAGGGAAGAAAAAATACATTCATTTAAAAATCAATATTGATTTGAATACAATCAAGAATACATGAACTATACAAGTCAAAACACTACCTTGAACCTATTTTTGCCTATTTATCTTGACATTCTTATTTTTCTCTTAAGTTTGTATTGTGTGTTTGTCCTGGAGTGCCATGTCTAATCTCGTAAACAATGTTCACTATGTTGTAAATAATAACAATCTATCATAATTCTAATTCTTGAATGAGTTTGTTTTTTTTAAAGTCGCAGTTGAAACATTTTGTATCTATATTAAATGGCATCAGGACAGCCCTGAGTGGTTAACGCATCTGCAGCACAGTTCTGGGGTCATGGGATAAAATCCAGCTACCAGCTTTCATGTGTGGAGTTTGCATGTTCTCCCCTTTTTCCTTCCAAATTCCAAAAACATGCATGTCAGGTTAAGTGGCCGGTCTAAATTGTCCCTATAGGTATGAGTGTCTGTCTCAGTGTGTCCTGCGACTGGCTTGCAACCAGTCCAGGATGTCCCTGCCTACTGCCCGAAGTAAGCTGGGATGGGCTCCAGCACCTCCGCGGCCCTACTGAGGATAAGCGTTGCACATAATGGATGGATGGATGGATGGACATCAGGACTCACTTAGAGGGAGCTGACATGATTATTTGCCATTTTGCTGCTAAGGGTACCCCACAAAAACTAAAACCTTGTGGGCAAAATCCTGAGCAAAATAATTGACCAGGAAATGGTGCAATTCTGTCACTTTGAGTCTCCGTACAGTAGTTTGCATTCTACCTTATTTACAGTTGTCCTACACAATACAGTGACATCTTGTGGTCAAATATTACACAGTCTCCCTTTAAAGTTACAGGAAGGCCTTTAAAAGGAAGTTTTTTTTCCGGAGGTAATAAGTCACAAAAGGTTTTAAAAGTATTGTAAACAAATAGACCCCTAAAAAGTTGTAAATTTATTATTTTTAACATGTATTTATTCTAGTCCTGGAACGAAGGTATGTGTACCTGGTTTGGTTCATAAGCCTTAATTTTAGCCCCTCATTTGCAATTAGATTTCATAGAAATGAGGCTTACAATAGACAACTGTACTGAACCGAAAATAACATTCATCAAGAGATTAGTGTATAATTCACTGTAGTCAAAATAACATGTTATGAATATGAAAAGGACTTGCTACAACATGCTCCTGGTGAGGTCTGTTCCCTCATTGTAAGGCTCTTCCCCCAATAGGGTTAGTGAGTTATTTTAGTTCGCTCTGGAGTCTAAGTCCATTGGTTTCTGCAGTACAATTTCTGATGCCACAAATGTGACCTCTGTGAACAGTTGACTTTTTTTAGGGTTGTCATTTTTATCAATATAGCTTTTACAGTGCAGTATATTAGTTGTCAATTATCCATTGAGTTTTGGTTTTCACAGAAATTACATGTTTCCCATCCCCTTGATTAGCAGAGCTCAAGTTCGAGGATTTTAGACAAAGACACCAATATTCCAAGACCCTGCAATGCTCTGGTTTTCTGACCATGGAAATTTGTTCTTAAATAGATAATGCTTATATTTGGGTTTCTAATAAACATGATACCTCATGCGTATCTTCGATTTTTTTATCTGCTTTTTGTTTTGTTGGTTCCGCACTTAACCTTGGCTTATTCGCACAAAAACGAAAAACACAAGCTAACTCTGGATAACTTGCTAAACAGGCTTGTAACGAATGCTTAACTTTAATTTAATTTTCTATCGCTATAATTTTATCCATACATAGTGTTTTTTGACAGGTTTCCTGGTGAGCAACATACAAGCACAACTTGTAAACACACAAAACACAGATTTGATCTTATGTTTTGGTAGGGGTGGACCTAAGCGCAGACAAACAAGCTGCATGAGAGCAGATTCACGTGGGGGGATAAAACGAGTAACAAAAAACACATTCTGGAAGAATGCGGCTGGCAAAGTTCAGGAAGTCCCAAAAAGATCGACGACCGGTATAATCAGGCAGAGGATTGGGATTATCAAAGTAACAGCTTTTGCTGGAGACAAAGTCTTTAAATACTGGGCATATACTTGTCCTCCAGTTTTTCTGCCTGATGGCACGCTCAGGAGAAAGGTGGCATGCTCGAGCCTACCGATCGAAGCACACAAAAACCATGTATACAGTGTTAATTCTTGTTGCTAGCCATGTAAATGTTTTTTGTCTGATTGTTCCAGAAACTCTAATTTTCATCTTAAAAAGAATATTGCCTGAATGTTAACGTATTCAAAATCAGTAAAATTGGATTGATAATGTTGAGGCAGTGCACAGGCAAATGGTCATCCATGTCATATGATGGCAGCAAAAGTCTACTTTACAATTAAGGCTGGGTATGGTCTGAGTAATTACAGCTACGTCAACACTGTTGTGTCAAACAACATTGGATGCCATCCGATCAACTGAACAAAGTATGTTTTTGAACAAATTGGGCAGGATAGTTTGACCAAAGAATTGCTGAATCAATCAGTAGTGAATCAAACATTTACGTCTCATAAAGATCAACCTGTCTTACCAAGCAGCCAAACAGGACAGGTTAAAAAAATAATAATAACAGCCAAAAACTTCACCAGAGCTACAGTATTAGTCCCTTTTGGAAGACAATGACTTGAGGAATGTGAACACACCTGTCAACCTGAAGGGCGGAGCAAGTCCGAAAAGTACCGTCACTTGCTTGGAACAGGCCAGAAACACACATACTGGCTGGAAGAGTGAAGCAGCAATAAGAAGATGAAATGAAAGAAGCTTTTTGAGAATCAGGACAATCCGAGAGTGCTTCCATGGCATGGTGGAACCCTCTGTCCCTGATCAGGGACTCCCTGACAGGTCAAAGGATACGGGACAATGAGCTTCGCCACTTGGTGTCAAATCTGCCCTATGAAGGCCTGGGGAAGAAGAAGCAACCCAACCGCTACTTGCCGGGGAACTCTATTAAGACCACCAAATACACCATCCTCTTCTTCATACCACTCAACCTCTTTGAGCAGTTTCACCGCCTAGCAAACATCTACTTTGTGGGTCTGGCAATCCTGAACTTTGTGCCGGTGGTCAACGCTTTTGAGCCCGAGGTGGCGCTTATCCCCATCTGTGTCATTCTGGCTCTGACTGCCCTTAAAGACGCTTGGGAGGACTTCAGGAGGTACCAGTCGGACAGGAAACTCAATAACATGCCCTGTTTCATCTACAGCAGGTAACATTCGAAGAACATGCGTGCATTGAAACCAAAATGGTGCATTCAAGGCCCCTCTGTGATCGAAATAGACGTCTACATGAGTGTGCGCAAGCCAGTGTCCCACAGTGTGTGTTTTCTCCTCCTCTTCTGCGTTTGAGCTCCCTGTGGGAATTCTTGACTTAGAAATAGAAATTGTGTGGGAGATTATTCCTCTTTTGAAGAGGCTCACAACAGTATATCTAGCTGCTGCATTGTGCACATTTGATGAAAGCCTCAACTGGGTGTTGTGTCAGCAGAGACACTAAGGTTAGCGGGTATCTATTTTTGAATCACTGCCGTAAAATGAATAATTTACAAAGGAGGATAAAACTCCTTCGTTTACCCAACCATTTCAGTAGTGTGATTTTAGGAGTTGGAGTAAGTAGAAGGGGAGTGGAGTGTCTTTTCTTGCCAGTGAGGCTGAAGGGCTTCACAAGATTTGCCAGTAAAGTGTTTAACCTTCGTGAGGGTTTTGCATTTGAACATGCTGTTTCTTGGTTTTGTACTTAAAATTAGACTGCAGGCATTTTGAAGGGAACACCTTTTGTTAAAGTGTAAAAGTGTTTGTGTGTTAGTCTAGGTGGCCTTGAGTGCTGGCACCAGACAGAGTATTGTCAGCTAAGCCTCAAACAATGACTATGTTATCATGCAGTCAAACTATGGATTCAGATTCAGAATTCACATAGAAATATCGACACTTTTCAAAACTGCGTCATTCAATTTAAAAAAGAACAGAACAGAGTAGAACACCTCTTAAAACTTGCCAGAAAAATCAATGTACTGTTTTCGAGGTAGGCTTTCTCACCAGGAAGCTACATAAGATGGCCACCACCCATACAAGTCGTTCCTGCACTATAGACCACTTAGTGAGTAGAACATATAATTTTCTGTTCACCCTGATATTGTTTTAGATTATCTATAATACTCTTCTGTGGTAAGAAAATGAGTAAACTGTTTTGATTGGTTAAATCTGATGACAAGATCATATTATAGATCTTACAAAGTGACTTTCAAATCTAACATTAATGCTACTTTAATTGTTTTGTCTGGATAATGCCTGCATGTATAAGTGTAGTCAATGGGCAAACCAAATATCAAAGTTAGGCTTATTTGTAAAGCAGTATAGTCTACCGCTAGCTTAAACATACCTATACGAAAAAAGACTTGATGGATTTTATCATCCCTGTCATCTAATCTATTTTATCTCGACTTCACACTCTTGTCAATCTTTCTTTGCTTTAGCAATCCAAACAAGAAACGATAGCTGTTCTGCATAAACTGCTCATAAGGTTGTCTGAGGTCACCTACTGTATGTAAATAAAGAACACATGTAAACCTATTTCGTGAGATATATCAAGTATATGAAGTAAAAGGCAGCTGAGGACCATTGTAGATTCAAATTTAAATTCAATTTCAAAGTGTTTATTGTCATATGCATAGTAAAGAACCGCGTTTCCCTGCACAATTAAATTCTTCATTTGCTGTCCACACGGTTGCCAGCGTAAAAAAAACAATATTAACTCAAGATGAGTTAAGGCAATAAGATAAAAATAAAGATAAAACACAGTTGAAAGTGACTGTAGTGCAAGAAAAGTCCAAGTATAGTCCAGTTTGACGTGTCTGTAGTGTAATAATAATAATAATAATAATTTCCTTGTATTGTCATTCTGTGTAACAATGTACACAGAACGAAATGTCGATTGCACCTGACCCGTTGTAGCGAGCCGATGCAGCCGCAGCCAACAGAGGGCGCCGCCGACCACTTTTTAAGTCTTAGGAATGACTCGGCTCGGTATGTTTAAGCTAGTGACTGCAAATTTTACACAAAGTATCGAGCTTTAGCTTTAGAATTCAGGATGGAGAATGCTTTTGACAATGCTGAAAAAATGAATCTTTTCCCAAATGTGAAATGGAGGGAAAAACACATTATTTGACTTTTCCGTTTCTTGTATTAGTATCACAGAAGATTTGTTTGACTTGAACATGGGAAGAACACATTTGAGATCACATTACCAAACGAGCTATCGGTATAAAATAATCACTCACAAACATACTTTGGAGGAAATGCAGTGACAAATTTGGGTCATTGTGTGTCCAGTTTAGAGTGGCTAGTCAATATGTCAGCAGATACTTGCAATATTTAGAAAAATTTTCTAAATGCGTCACTCACATTAACCAAAGTATCTATTGTTTACGATGGATGGACGGACGGATGGAAGTACGAATAGACGGACCCATAGATAGACGCATAGATAGATAGATAGATAGATAGATAGATAGATAGATAGATAGATAAAAAATACGTAAAATTCAGAATACAGAGGTGTGATTAGGCCACACCCAGTACATTCTTAAAGTAAAAACATTTTGTACACACATAAGCCGCACCTGACTATAAGCCGCATGTGCCCATTTTGAGACATGAGATATTTACATATTTACACAGAAAGAGTTTTAATAATATAAGGTACCTTACCCCCTTAACATTCCCAATTCCTGCCCGTGAGCTGCCCGACTTTTGATAAACAAATACGTGTCCGTAAGATGTCAGCAGTCATAAAATTACGTCAAGAAACATTTCATTGGAAGTCTTAAACTCTTGGGATTCAAGATATGAAGACCATTTTAAAAATACTTATCAGAGAAACATCACTATCAGTCTAAAACAAGATGTGGCATAACTCATCATTACCTCCACTGGCTGTTTTCAACTTCTTTGAATAGATAGATAGATAGATAGATAGATAGATACTTTATTCATCCCCGAAGGGAAATTCACATTTCCAGCAGCATCCCTGAGCTGAGAACAGTACAATAATAAAGCCAAAAGAATACAATATACAAATACCCAGTGTGACGTGCAAATGCCCACTGTAGCGTGTTATATAGAGTAACTAAATAGTGCTACACAGAATACATATTCCAGTAAGATTCGGTAATATCCAATGTAGGTGGTGTGGTTTAATGTGGGCCTTTACTCTGCCGGGTGGAGTTAAAGAGCCTCATGGCATGAGGAAGAAAAGATCTCTTCAGTCTGTCCGTAGTGCAAGACAGTGACAGCAGTCTGTCGCTGAAACTGCTCTTCTGTCTGGAGATAATGTCTGCGAAAATGGCTTCATGACATCAAGGACTATCCATAGAAGCCAACCGTGTAAAATATTTAAACACACTCGTAAAATGGTTCCCAATATGGTAGTAACCCCTCCCCTTCCGATTGACACCTTTTCCATGATGAGCTTCTGTTCATGTTAGTTCTGTTCATGCTCAAAGCGTGAAGTTACGTTGAACTTGCGTCATCCTCGACACAAATATTCCAGGTGTCCCACCCTGTCCTTCGTTCGGATGCCCCTGGTGGCCTTTACAAAGACTGTATAAATTAGCCCCATCATTGCATAAGCCGAGGGGTTGAAAACTTGGGGAAAAAGTCGCGGCTTATAGTCCAAATTTTACGGTCCACTTTTTACTCATTGCATCCCAGGTGTGGTGTTGCAAGGAAGCCAACCGATCAGGTTGTACATGAAGGACAGCATACCTGCAGTTATCTGTCACTGCTACTTAGCAAGCACTTCAAGCAGAGCTACATAGACGAGATTTCCCGTGGGACGCTGCACAACCTGAGGGCAAAAAGCCCTCTTGTTTCAACTTCTGCGAGTAGCTTGTGCATGTTTACAAATGCCTCATGTCTCCTGTGAAAACATTAACGCTGGGTCTTTCAGGAAAGACAAGCAATTTGCAGAGCGACGTTGGAAGGACGTGCGAGTGGGAGATTTCGTCAAGGCGCTTTGCAACGAAATCGTCCCAGCGGACCTCCTACTCCTGCATACATCAAATCGCAACGGTGTGTGCCACATCGAGACATCCAACTTGGACGGCGAAACCAACCTAAAAGAAAGAAAGGTGGTTCCCGGCATCTGTGTCACGGTGAGCATGGCCTGTAATTAATGTCATGATTCCCATCATTATTGATGCCGCTAAAACAATTAAAGCTGGCATGTCTTACAGAACATGTAGGTCATTGTATCAAACGCTAAGTAAGACTTTGTACGACAAATCTGTGCCTTTCCGTGTGTCTTCATGTCACTCTGGATGGACTGGTTTCATGACATGGAATTGCTCTCTCTTCCCGCAGGAGCCCGACTTTGAACCTGAAAGTTTCAACAATGTTGTGGTGTGTGAGAAGCCCAACAACAACCTGAATCATTTCAAGTGTTATGTGTGAGTTTCACAGTTTTTCTTCTGAAGTCAAACACAATCAGTGGCAGTTTACCAGTATAAAGCTGGTCAATTTTGGATTGCTGTGATGTTGATGGATGCTGTTCAATATTTAGGAAAAATATCTATCCAGTCAAAATAGTAAACAACATAAAATGTGTGCTAAAAATGTACAGATTTCAGTAACACACGAATAATTAACAAAAGAAAGAAAGAAAGTTAAACAAACCAAATAGGTGGATAGGTAGGTAAGTAGTGGAGAGAGGGAGGAAATCAGGGAAGGAGGGAGGGAGAGAGACTGAGAAAGGTAGGTAGGTAGATAAGGAGGTAGGTAGGTAGAAATGTTGGTAGGTAGGTAGGTGGGCTATTGAGTTGTTTTGTTCGTTTTAAATAATGAAGATTTTTGCCTATCCACTGGTTATTCTGGAAGGGTAAGAAAATTCTTGGTACTTCTCGTGTTATGTCTATCTATCTATCTATCTATCTATCTACCTTGGTCATATCCCTCAAGAGGGGTGACCGACAGCAAGACACACACATACAACAACAAAGAAAATAAAAGGGAACTAAATAGCAAAAAAAAACCACCCAAAATTTTTTGGACCATGGCCAACCCAATTGCCCAAACACCCAAACGAGTTAAGCACCTCGCCACCCAAGTCGGTCATGCTTTCGTCCGTCCAGATGAAATGGGACACCAGAAAGCGGCCATGTCACTCAAGTCAGGGTGACACAACACACTCTTTTGTTCAACAGCAGGGCCCGACAGCTTTCACTGGTTTACCCCTGCCGCATCATACGGGTGCCTAGCCCATCCTTAAGAACGGGTCCACAATCCCACTATCCTTTCACAACACCTCTCCACTCCTTTCTATCACCAACAAGTGCTCTAGCTTCCATTATAGTTAGACCTCTATCCTGCAGTGCACTCATAACACCATCCATCCACGTCAATCGCGGCCTTCCTCTTGGTCTCTTTCCATTGACTTCTGCTCTGTAGATCCTCTTCAACATTCACTCCTCATCCATCCTTTCCATGTGTCCAAACCAACCGAGTACTCTCTTATCAACACGCTTGCTCAGTTCCACGACTTCTCCAGTTCTGTCCCTCACAATTTCATTTCTCAGTCTATCCAATTTTGTCACTCCTAACATACCACGTCTGTTCTCCCGTCCTAAATAACGATCAGTCTTTAATCTCGACCACGTCTACTCTCCTCTCCTGGTTTTCGGCTTGTTTCTGATCCCGACCACGTTTTTGCTCTTCTATCCCGGCTACTGACCCGTTTTTTTCCGTTCCCGACACCACCATCGCTCGCCACGGAAGTCCCACATCCGCGTTCAGAGCCACCTGCTTCTCGCGCCCAGCAATCCCCGGATCGTGGGCGCAACCCTCTCCCTTTCTTCTAATAAAACTTGTGAGAAACGTTACGCGAGTTGGTCCCGTTTCCATTCTGGACCTGACAGAATAAATATAATCCTATGTGATATTACGTTATTTTTTTAAATTTCTATTTATATTGTGTAGTTTTTTTCCCAGCATTTTTTTAATATATATTCTTTATCATTTATTTATCTATTCATTCATTCATTCATTCATTCATTCATTCATGTATTTATTAATTTTATTAGACAATTCAGGACTGGTGAAAGAAGTGTTTTAAGGTCGACATTGAAGGCTTCTAGATTCATGGAACATTTCAGAGTAGAGCAAAACCTAATTCCTAACCACTCGCTGCACTTTCTGATGCCATCAGAGGAATCATTAGAGCTGTAATAGACTCTAATCAATTTCCCTGGGAGTTACAAATCGAAGAGCTCATCTCTCCCACCCCTGCCCAGCTGAGGCCTAAAAGGCAGACAATTGAAAATGTGGGACGTATACAATGAATGTCTAACAAGAAGTGTTATTCTGCCACAGAGAAAAAACAAATAAAGAGAAGGTGGGCGCTGGAATTGAGAGTCTGCTCCTTCGAGGTTGCACTGTAAGAAATACCAACCATGCTATCGGCTTTGTGGTGTATGCAGGTAATGTTTGTTTTCTCCTACCTTCACTATGTACTCTTTATAGGAATTCAGACAACTGGTTGAGTGTTACTGCCAGTATGCATATATCTAATGTTTGACTTGTATGTATCTTTTAACTTATTTTAAGTGTGAAATAAATAGGAAAAAAATGCCCATTTAAGAGTTGGATATTAGCACTAAATGACTGACGGTCATCTTCTACATGTTGGACAAAATATGCCTATTAAAAAAAGACGAGAATAAGATCTGTGTCTGTATAATTTTACAACAGTTATTTTATCCATACTATGTTCAATGCTTTCTTGCTATTCTGACAATCCTTGAGTTTATACAATGTAAACAAAGCAGTATAACCACTTGTTTCTGTCCATCCCTGTAGGCAGCCATTTTGCCACATGGTGTCAGATGAAGATGACATCACAGTTGCTAATGGGTTTTGAAAACCAATCATAAGTCAGCTTTTGAAAACAGGGCAACTGATTATGGTTATTTGATCCATGAGCAACTTTGATGTATTCTAGTATTTTAGTCTACGGACTTAATCGTTGTGCATGAATAAACAGCTCCAATGATCGCATTAGATTACTGTTTTGGTAAAATTTTGCCACTTCCTATTTTAAACAAGCGCACATTGCCGTCTTTTTTCAAAATATGCTGGGTAAAGATTGTGTTTCGCACGTGAAAATTGAGCGTGTGATAACATCTACCGCTTTTTCATGTCAAAAGGTTGGCATGTGTGAGCTAGTAGCAACAAAGCCGCCCCTCAAAGAAACAAAAACACAACATTATTCATAATTTATGTTTGGATTAGTAGGGAAACATAAAACGTATTATAAGTAGTAAAATATTAAGTTAGACTAAATAAAGGTTGATGTGTCTGCTTTTGCTCGTGAATGCTCACGCCTTCCCATCCAATCCTCAAGGCCATGAAACCAAGTCAATGCTGAACAATAACGGGCCAAGATACAAGCGCAGCAAACTGGAGCGGAAACTAAATGTGGACGTCTTCTTTTGCGTCATTCTGCTCCTCGCCATGTGTCTCGTCGGGGCACTAGGTCAGTGAGACATTACATAACGCGACCATTAAATCAACAAGCTTTTAAAACTTTGTTGGGGTATTTCTTTTGCACTATCGTTGATCTGTATCATGATTCTGAAAGACGATGGGGCTAGGGGTGTAAATGTCGTTGCTGGTCTATGCGATTATACCTCTTTTCCTCACATTTTTAGGTCACTTCTTTTGGCGGCAGTCACTACCTGGCTTGCCCCCTTACCTCGTGCCTCACAGCGGCGGTCACGTGGACAGTCCCAGTCTGTCTAGCTTCTACATGTTCTTCAGCATGATCATCTTACTGCAGGTCACAATAGGTCTCCGCCTCTTGATGTATCTCTGAAACCCCCTGGAACATATTTTTGATTTATTGCTTTATCCTTTTCCAGGTCCTGATCCCAATATCCCTTTATGTTTCTATTGAGCTGGTGAAGATTGGTCAGATTTTCTTCATCACACACGACTTGGACCTTTATGACGAAGAGACAGACAGCCGAATACAGTGTAAAGCTCTGAACATTACAGAAGACCTGGGACAGATTGAGTACATCTTCTCCGACAAGACAGGAACCCTCACCGAGAACAAGATGGTCTTTCGACGTTGCTCCATCATGGGCACGGAGTACCCACACAAAGAGAATGGTAAAGCATCAGAAAGGCTTTTAGAGCAGACTTGCACCTTTGAATCACTATTGTCAAAACTACCCTCATGCATGGATCCCTAGATAAGTGTCAACATTATGAAAGGCCAAAAAGATAGTGACTAATCATCAAAGCAAAAGTAATTTCCCTTTCATGGTTTGACTTCACCCAACAATTGTTCACCAGAGTGGAATGTCGACATGCAAGCAGGTGTTGTTTTGACACCAAAACTACATGGGCATAAGAAAGGGAGTTATCAAATGAGTCACTACTTAAACAAAAAAACTAAAGGAAACTTTAACGCATGAGTCAAGGTCTTTGCATTGGTGTGCACATAACGCATTTTTTCAAGCGATAACATAATATTGTTGGGGACAAAACCATGATTCTTCGATATTGGTGGGCACGTGTCCCCTCCGTCCATGCCAAAACTTCCCACGTGGCCGGAGTACACAATACCGATATTAACATAAATAACAGTCAGTATGTGTATACTATTACTATAATGTGTTTTTTTGTGATGTACTGTAGACTGGCAGCAAAAAAACTTTGGCCATCCCCCCACCAAGTACTTCCATTTTAGTGCTGACCAAAATCCCTATGAGAGGCAGCGTAATAAAAAGTAATGTCAGGACCTGAACGGAAACAGGACCCAATTTTGTTACAGTTCTCACAAGTTTTATTGGAGGAAAGAGAGAGGGCTGCGCCCACGATCCGGTGTTCGCTGGACGCGAGAATAAAGTCGCTCTCGTACTCGGACTCTGCTCCGAACGCGGAAGTGGATCTTCCGTAGCAATCGATGGCGGTGTCAGGGACAGAAAAAACGGGTCGGAAGCCGGGACTGTGAGAGCAAGGCGTGGTCGGGGTCGGAAGCGAGTCGTAAGCTAGAACGGGAGAGTAGACGTATTCGGTGGACAAAAAGAGATCGTAAGCCGGGACGGGAGAATAGACATATTCAGGAGCAAAACAGATCGTAGCCGGAGACAGGTGGAAGCAAAAACACGACAGGTAGGAGTCAGGGTCGAAAAAGGCTTGCCTAGTCTTCGCTGAGGTTCGCAGATGGACTGACAACAGGGGACAGACAGGACTGGGTTCAAATACTGAAAGGGAGCCAATCAGAACCCGGGGCAGTTGACGCCAAATGAGCGGGCACAGCTGAGTCACATTTGTAATCATGACAAGTAAATAAAATTAAATTAAAAGAAGTAGCCAAGATAATTGTAATGGTTCTTACACTAAATCTTTCAGTAAACCTAAGATACAAATGTCAAGGGCCACAAATAAATCATTGATTGATTTTTTTTTTTTGTGTCTGCCGATAGAGTCTCAAATCTGATGCCTCGGTAGTACATGTGGAAAAACGACATGTAGTAGAATTATCCAATTTTTTTATACAAAAAAGGAAACTGGTGGTTTAAGTAGTACTTTGGTTACCATTATGTATATTATTACTGTATATCTTTACAATTTTTGTGTGGTGGGTCAGATTAAAAAGCCTGTTTGGCCGCATGTGGCCTGCGGGCTGTAGTTTGCCCACCACCGTTCTATGGGAACCATTCTTTATTTATCACCACCATACAAACATAGATAAACACTACCTTTGATAGAAGCAGATAACCATTCAAAATATTCTCAAAATGTAAATGGTAAATGGGTTGCATTTATATAGCGCTTTTCAAGTCAATGAAGACCTCCCAAAGCGCTTTACAATGTGCTTTACACTTACCCATTCACACACACTCTCACACTCACACTCCAATAGGGAGTCAGCCATACCTGCCTGCTTATTGGGGGCATTAGGAATTCAGTGTCTTGCCCAAGGACACTTAGACATACAACACGGAATCAAATCTGCGACCTCTTGATCCCAAGGTGAGCACTCTACCAGCTGAGCTAATGTCGCCCTATAAAGTCTTCACAATGGATTTTAATTTTTATTTTGCTTGGGTTGGTTCTTAGGTAAACATGTTTCATAACAACATCAACTTGTTCTGGGTCCTTTTTTAGCGGTCCGTTTGGCTGTTATTGATGAGCCAGAACTCGAAGAGGAGGTCATCTATAACCAGCAGCCACAACCTCTCCAACGTGGATGGTCTCTGGATTCTGAGGACGTCATCCCTCAAGGCAGGCATCGCGGCCATGAAAGCAGACACAAGAACAAGCTCGCCGGAAACGCCCAAAGCAACGTGGCCTTCAGCAGTCCACTGGTAGGATGAGCGCTTGTTCAAAATTTGATTCTAGATATGCTGGAGGGAGCAACCGGGGCTAGTAGATTTACTTGGTGTGATGCTATGCGGCAGCAAGCAAATCGGGAAATCATGAGGAATATTCTTGCCTGGATGTGAGCTTCTAAAGTAGGTCACCCAAACAACCCCCCACCCTGTTCCAAGGTCAGGTCAACAAAAATATTCAATCCAAAAAGGCTTTAATTTAAAAAAAAAACTTCATATAGAATAGTAATGGATTGAATGCATAAGTAGTGAAAATTGTCAATCAAGTTCATGGTTTAAGACATTCAGATGAAAACTGTCACCACAACGTTGTTGTTTTCACTAGGCTATTATTAGCCTACAGGAGTAGAATGTCATGCACAAGCGCACACAACTGTGCAACAATGAACTGTCAACATGGCAAATGAAAACAAAAGTGTTTCTTCAATTCAGGTGTTTGTCAGTTAGCAGGGTAGTTCCTGGTGCAAGTATGATGAGTGATAGAAATGTGTGAAATGGAAGATTCTTTTAATGCAAAAGTAACCAAAACTAACAGAATAGTTTTTTTGTTTTTCTCTTGCACTTCCAACTAAGTTTAGTAAAGTTTATTTATTTATTTATATTTTTAGCGTATTTTCAGGACTGTTAGTCGTTCAGTCTCACCAGGTGTTCAATGACTTGAAAAGCGCTATATAAATGCAGACCATTTACCAGTCGAAAAATGCTTTATTTAAACGGGAAAAAAAAACATATCAGTCACACCCCAAGCTAAACTATGAAAAAAAAACGAGACTTCTAGACATGTCACGGTTGCCATGGCGCCCAATTGGCCCGGCCCGTGTGGCGCCAGCTGCGGCTCATTGAAAGATTGACTTTCCGTCTATTTAAGCTCAGTGCTCTCATTCTTCCTTTGTCAGTCCGTCAACAAACCTCTGCCCCGCAAGACGTGGGTTTTGACTCGGTCCTTTTTCCTGTTGGCATTTCCTGTTCGGAATTGTTCCCATTTTTTTTTCTCCTGTCTAATATCGGATTCCAGTTCCGTTCCCGTATATTTTTGTCCTGTTTATCATTCTCTCCAGTTTTCATTCCCGTCTAGTTTGGCCGTGTTTTACTTCGATATCCTCTTTCAATATACATCCTGTCTGTCCCTTCCTGTCCGGTATTGACCCCATCCGTCTGATATCTACTTGGGCAATTGGTATCGATCTTATCGGCCCCTGGCTTCCTATCATTTCACTCCAGACTGCTGCCTAATGTGCATGATTCCCGATTTCCCGTAAAATAAAAGGCTTGTGTGAGAAACGTCACGCGTTTGGGTCCTGATCCTGTTACCGGAAAATACGGTAAATCAAATGTTTTGCAATGTCAAAATAGCTATCGTGGAAATAAAAAAAAAATCAAATCTATTTACCTACCTACCTACTGATCGAGCTACCTACCAAGCGATTTCTGACCTCCATACCTACCTATATATAGTATATATAAATATAGTGTGTGTAGATATATGTTGTAGTTTTTTTTAATTTCCAAACACCTTTTGGTCAGTGTGCCTTTTGGACCCAGTAGCCATGCAGATGGTTGAGCCGCGAGGCGTCGGTGATGAGCACATTTATCTTGGCTCAACGCTGACCAAGTGTCCGTGACTGGGCATATGGTCACTCTGGGCCTCATTTGGCTCGGACCACTGATGTCACATAAACGGAAAACAAGCTCTTTAGATTCATCATAATATACGGTAGAGTAGTTCGGCGTCTGTTTTTTTTTCCTCTGGAAAAAAAAAACATCCGATAAACCCGGAATGAAAACCTCAGACTTTGTCTGCCCATATTGCTATTTCGCTTTCTAGCTAGCTTTAAATTTTGCTTTGCAGCAATTTTCTAGATAGCTAACTTTCTAGTTAATCTTCCTGCTAATTTCTTAGTGTGTTGGCTAACTACTGAAGACGGTTAAAACTTTGTGTCTCCTCCGTGTGGTTAAATCAACATCCGGGCTCCACAAGACTATGAAGAGTTAAACAAGCTGGACCGGAGAAGTTCTTTTGAGGTTTTTAATACAATGAAACAAAATAAGAGAATATATTGTGGGCCTGTGTAATACAGAATGAGGTGTTTGTGCATGTCACAAGGCTGTCGACAACATGGCCAACCATTGTTTATAAACCAGAGAGCGTGAAGCTGGAGTACAAAGTACACAAGTACAAAATCGAGATAGGACTGTGGCCGTTGACAAAATCCAGGAAAACTCAAGATATTCCTTGATCTTGATCACATCATGGCGGCGCCCCTGTTCGGCTGCGGCTGCATCGGCTCGCAACAGTTTTTTACACGTCGGCCATAAGACCCAGTCTTCGACTCAGTTTTGACGGCGCACAAAGTCGGCTCGAACTGCAGATTAAGATACGATCGCAGTTTTTTTTTTTGCTGGATATGCGATCATCCAGACATCAAGCGCTCGGTGCTACGACCACTCGGGAGTGTCTATTAGCCACGGACTGCTATGTCAACAAGACCCAGCGGCCTACAAAGCAGCGAAGCAGAGTGACAAGACAGGGCGTGACCGCCGGACGAGGAAGCGAGGTTGTCGGGCCGTGCTAACAGCTAGGCTAAAGGCTAAACGCCTCTCCCATCCATTCTCCAACGTTCGCTCTCTGGACAATAAACTGGACCATTTAACAACTGGAAGTGGCATCGAACCGCGAGATGACGAACTGCTGCGCTAAAATTCTGACGAAGACATGGTTAATCTTATCTATCCCGGCTGACGTTCAAAGTAACTGTGTGGGTCAGATGTATCGACATTTCGTTCTGTATACACGTGTATACAAATGACAATAGAGTAAATCTGAAATCTGAAATCTGACAGCACACGAGATATGACTTGAAACACAACAAGAAGAAAACATTTTGTTCAAATATATGTATAATCATTAGGTGCACCAATTAAAACGAATTGCATGAATTGATTAGAGTAACATATTGTACAGAAGTCTGGGGCAATAATTACAAAAGTTCACTACAGCCCCTTTTTATCCTCCAAAAACGTGCAATTAGAGCCATACACAGGGTAGGATATCGGGATCATACTAATATTTTATTCCTGCGGTCCTAATTATTAAAATTGGATGATTTAGTATAATTTTTTTCACTTCACAACTGCTATTTAAGGTCAACAAAGCATAGAGCCAGAAAATGTAAAAAAAAGAGGGAAATTATAACTTAAGGGGCTGTAGTAAATTCAAAATCCCAAAGGTGAGAACCACCAGGAAAAGTATGTGTCTGTCTGTGTGTGGAGTCAAACAATTTACAAGTCGAGATCCAACAATGTCCAACTATTCACGTGTTCACATTTAAACACAAAAAAACATTACTGGCAGAGTACAGAGATGAAGAAAATTGGGTATGAGTGATACTAAAGCAGGGGTTTTAACTTGGGGGCCACACGATAAAACAAACATTCTGTCGGGGGCCGGACTAGTAGATTAAAGAGAAAGAAAAGGAGAGATAAAGAAATAAGAGAAAGAGGGAGGAAAAATGAGAGAGGGCGGGACAAAGAAAGAGAGAGAGGGAGAGAGCGTGAGAAACAAAAGAGATAAAAAGAGAAGTCGTGAGAGAGGGGGAAAGAAAGGGAGTGGAAGAAAGAAATCCAAAGAGAAATAGAAAGACAGAAGGAGAGAAAAGAGAAAAGAAAGTGCAAAGGGTAGGAAGAGAGAAAGAGGAAAGAGAGAAAAGGATAAAAAGAAGTTAGAGCAAAAGAACTTAAAAAGACACAGAGAGAGAGCAACAAAGGAAGAGAATAAGAGAGGCACAAAGAGTAAAAGAGACAGAGACAGAGAGTGGGAGAAAAGGGGTGGAAAAGAGGAAGATAGAGAGAGGGGGGGGATAGAAAGAAATACAAGTTCAGTGTCTCTGTTCGAGGCACCTTTCTTTGGCAACATCAAGTAAACATATTTCAACCTGCAGCTTGTTTTTCTATTGCGTTTCGCTGAGTGTTGTCTCGCGGGCCGGATTCAATCCCTTAGCGGGCCTGATCTGGCCTGCGGGGCGCCTGTTTGACACCTGTGTACTAGAGATTGGAAGTACTGCGTATACAACTATAGGTAACCTCATTGTTGTTGTTACTATTATTATATCATAACTTATTATTGCTTTTCTTGTTATTATCATTGGTGTCACAATGATATTTAGTGACTAGTAGCGTTATGAAGTTAATAGATGGGTATAACGATGAGTAGTGTAAAAAATATGTGACTATTGTTACTATTATAATTATTGATATCTGGCCTATGTAATATTTAAATCTGTGAGATTTTGTTATATTAAGACACAAAAGAGGAGCTATCTGTAAAATGCAATAGGGAAGGTGAAGGGGTAGGGAAAATATGCGTCTGCTTCTTACTACCCCTTTTTCGAACATGTTACGTTGACATTATTTTGTTATTAATTCATTGTTTTTGTCCTGTTTTTATTTTACAATGATTGAAATAAAGTTTTCATTCATTTTCATTCATAATATTGGGATGATTAGAATAATCAAATTACTGGAAAACGATAATTATAACTACGGTATATATGCAGCAACATGTTCAATGTTCCGACCCTACGTAATAAAAAAACGTTGATGAATAAATATACTCTTTTCCCCTTATCCAGAATAAATCCATAAACTGATTTATTCCCTCACATAGGAAACGGAGGTGATCCCAGACAGAAACCTGCTGCGGCAGGTCAGCGTCGCAGAGAGCAGCAGCATCCTTCAGAAGATGGATCCATGCCTAGACTTTTTTGTGGCTCTCGCCATTTGCAACACCGTGGTGGTTTCCATGGCAACAGCTCAGAGACAGAGGGTGAGTGTTCTGTTTACTGTCACCACGGATGGGGAGTAAAGATGGAAGAGAGAAAAGATGACAGGGATTGACTCTTTTAATGGAAAAATACATTTATTTTCTTGGCCGGCCCACCTGGGCTTACGTGACATTATGACATGAAATATCCTCTATCTTTGAAACAAAATCACATTAAATAGGAATAGGACTTTAAATACCACTATTTTGTTTCCCAACGAAGCATACTATAAAATATAATTCACTGTGATTTCTAACAATAGGAGAATCTGTCCATGTGTTATAAATATTGCAGTAAAAAATCCAAATAAATTCGTTGTCTGAACTTAATGAAATCACCTGGGGGGCCGCCAGAGCTAAGGTCTGGCTTAGGTTGGTCCAAATCGGGTTTTCCACAAAAAAGTTTGGATAGAAACATTCCACTGTTTTCAAATATAATTTTCTTGTAATTCCGTTCACAACATAAAAACTGAACAAAATAGATCAAATAAAATAATTTTTAAAAAACACTAAGAATTAATGTGAAAGTAAATCAATCAATCAGTAATAAATAAATACATAATCTGCCAGGGCTGACTTAAAGGGACAGTGTGTATTATTCACTGCCTCCTAGTGGTGAAAATGTCATTCATTAAAAGAAATATTGATTGAAATAAATAGCAAAATTATATTGTTCTTTGGAGCAGTATCTTGAACGGCCCATCCATCCAACCATTATATGCACCGCTTATCCTCAGTAGGGTCACTGGGGTGCTGGAGCCCATCCCAGCTATCTTCAGGCAATGGGCAGGGGACACCCAGAACTGGTTCACCCTGTTCAATCCTGGAAGGGGGATTACCACATGTGAGATCCTTTCTCAAGGTTTCTCTTTTCTCCTCACACTGAGGTTTTTGAGTTTTTCCTTGCCCGCATGCTGGTTTGCTAGTTTAAGATCAGGTAATTGTGTAATTTTGTAACTGTAATCCTGTGCAGTCCTTTGAGACATTTTTGTGATTAAGGGCTATATAAATAAATTTGACTTGACTTGACTTGACTTGGTTGCCAGCCAGTCGCAGGGCACACAAAGACAGACAACTCACTCGCTCATTCACACTTAGGGACAATTTGGACTGGCCAATAAACCTGGAATGCATGTTTTTGTGTCATGGTTGCCATGGCGCCCAATTGGCCCTGCCCGTGTGGCGCCAGCTGCGGCTTGTTGACAGATTGGCTTCCCTGCTATTTAAACCCAGTCCTGTCACTCTCTTTTTGTCAATCCATCAAGGAACCTCTGCCCCGCAAGACGTGGGTTCTGACTCTGTTCTGGTGGCTTTTGGTATTACCTGTCCGGCATTGTTCCCATGTATTTTGTCCTGTTTAATATCGGTTTCCACTTTTGTTCCTGACGATTTTTGTCCTATTTATTATTCTCTCAAGTTTTTGTTCCCATCTAGTATGTCCTATTTAATTTCAATATCCTGTTTGTATATTAATCCTGTCTGTCCCGTCCTGTCCGGTATCGACCCAATCCGTCCAATATCTGCTTGGGCAATTGGTGTCGATATCGTCGGTCTCTGGCTTCCTGTCTTTCCACGCCATTTACCGTAAAATAAAAGCTTGTGTGAGAACGTCATGCATTTGGGTCCTGATCCTGTTTCAGTTCATGACATTTTGGGAATGTGGGAGGAAACCAGAGTGTCCGGAGGAAACCCACGCATGCACGGGGAAAACATGCAAACACCACACAGGGAGGCTGCGTTAGCTGGACTTGAAACCTGAACCTCCTGTTTCTGTTTTTTTTCTTCCCCAAAATTGATGAATTCAGAAATGGTTGCCACACTGCTATTTTTTGAACACACCCCTTTGAACTATTTGCCCAATTGCACAGCTTTCAGAGCGTGCCTATTATGAATGCTGGGTCTTGTATTTTTTTCTGAGAATCTACTGGACCTACTGGTAACTTGTCTGGCATGTCACAATGAAAAATATACTAGAAACCAGGGATATTCTTCTAAGTAACATTGCACTGCTATTATTTTGAACAGCAGTGTAGATGTGCTTGTTTTTAAATACTGGTAGGTCGAGACATTTTTATTTAATTTATACCAGTTTTTTCTGGTTTTGATTTAGTTTGTGTCACGACCAGCACACTGGGTAGTCCCGATCGCGTAAAGTTTTCTCACAATTTTATTGAAAGGACAAGGAAGAGCAGCGCCTGCGATCCGATGTTCGCTGGACACGGGACGCAAGTCGCTCTTCTAATCGGATTGTGCTCTGAATACGGAAGTGGATCTCCCGTCGCGGGCGATGGCGGTGTCAGGAATGAAAAAACAGGTCGATAGCCGGGACAGGAGAGCAAAAACGTCAGGAACAGGTCGTAAGCTGGGACGGGAGAGCAGACGTGGTCGGGATCAAAAACTGGTCTGAAGTCGGGACGGGAGAGCAGACGTGGTCGGGATCAAAATGGGTTGTAGCCGGAGACAAACGGGAGCAAAAACGGGACAGGCGGGAGTCAGAGTTAAAAAAATGCTTGCCTTGTAAAAACAGAGGTTTCCAGACGGACTGACCACAGGTGACTGACAGGACTTGGTTCAAATAATGACAGGGAGCCAATCAGACCCCGCAGCGGTTGGCGCCAAATGGTCACAGGTGATTCACATCGGTAACCATTACAGTGTACCCCTACTGCCACAAAAAGACACTGCGAGGCTGTACGTTACATCTTCAAAAATAAAAAAAAGACAAGTATCCATCTTTAAGGCTTATTGTGTATTATTTAGCGCCTTTTAGTGGTACAAAAACTTTATTCAAAAAAAAAAAATACTGATTTGAATAATAAGCCAAATAAACCATAGTATAAAAGTGTGTTTTTTTTAAATACTTGCAGGGAGAAATTTTTATTAATTTTATATCCCATGAGTTTCACCTAGAGGAGGATGACATAATTGTCTTCCATTTTGTTGCTCCGGGTACCCCCTCAAAAAAACAAAAACAAATAAATAAAAGGGGGGGGGGGGAATAAAAGAAAAATGCTGCTTTATGGTCACTTTGATTCTCCGTAATTTTCATTCTTACATGTGATTTTTAGCTTTCGGTTTCAGTTGCACAACAGAGCACTTCATCATCTGGTGGTTAAATAATAAACACTGTCCCTTTGACTTTATTTTAAGGCGGGGCGTTAATTTATCATTCTGAGCGGAGAAATTCGACCCTGGGCTTTGAGTCCGAAACCCCTGACTTAAGGTTTCTATAATGGGTTCCTGGGTTTTCTACAATTTGACTATCTTTAATTGCTAACTCCCAGTTGTTCCAAGTCTCCACTTTCATCAGTAGTCAGTGCTAAATTGCTCCTAATTTGTCCTTGCCAGTTGCAAAGATACCGGGCCTTTTTCTAAATGAGCTAGGTATTAAAGGTGAGATATACAGTGCAGCCGAGGTTACTTCAATTAATTCAGTTATTTTTGGCAGCCAGGCAAATGAGAGACATCAGCTTTACCTTAGTTGTGTAATTCAAGATCAAGGAAACAGAGCTGGTTTCTGTTATCAACATGCAGTCCGAAAAACAGGGGTCTCAAAGACGCTGGATGATGGATTGTGTATTTGTACTATATAATTTTAATGTGGTTTTGATTGTTTGTTGGGTCATTTTTCTGGTTTGATTTCAGTTGATTTTCGTTTTTTGGTTTGGTCTTTGGTAATTGTTTGGTCGTTTTCTGGTCAATATTTTGACATTTTCAGTGGTTTTTCATAAATTAGTGAGTTTGGAATACTTGTACTATTTTTACTACTTTTCAGTACTTCTACTTACTTGTCACCACCCATGCATGTCAGTTATTTTATATACCATGCCATTGTGTTTCAGTACTTTTTTACTGTTTTGTAACTTTTCATTATGTTTTCAGATATTTTTCAAACTTTTCAGTATATTCTTCAAATGTTTACATTTTTGTTTTTTTAGGTATTTTTTGTTTTGTTTTTAATCAATTTTTGTTTTAAGATTCGTTTTATAATTATTTTACAGTTGCTTGATGGTTGTTTTTTGGGCGGTTTTAGTAGTTTTTTTTTTAGCAGATAGGAATAGGCTGAAGAAGCCATGTTCAGAACAATTGATGTTCACTGTTCTATTCATGTTTAAAAAGTTAAAGGTGCTGTCCGGAATTTGAAAAAGTTCCACTTGTACAAGGTGCTTATGTGGCGAGTGCAAGTACGTGTATATATTAGATGGGCTTGAAGAAACTCTTCTATTTTTAATATTTTTGGGGGTTTGGGTTGGCGTTTGGACTGTGTTTGAAACAGTCCTTTTCTTACCCATATCATTTTCTAGCTACACTAACAGAAAACCGCGAGCACGAGCATGAAATCCATCGCAACTGGAACACATTCGCTATAAGGTAGATAAAAGCAGATTAGTGCGGTGAGGAAAGACTATAAAAGTTTTTCAAACTCAGTAGTGCATTGTTATGAATACTTAATAAAGAAATTATTCTGCTTTCGAAATTTTACAGAAATCTCAAACGACTCACCTCACCTTTAAAGAACTTTTAATACAGACAATTCAAATTGATAAAAAAAATAATTGTCAAGACAGCTACAATATGTGGTTTCTTCCGCCGTTTATTATTATTATTATTATGTATTATTCTAACTTATTCCTGATTCATTTCCAAATTGATATGTAATAGGTTTATTTATTTATTCTCTTTTTTATGCTAAAAAAAATAAACATATTTGAGAACATTGGAATGTTTTTTTTTAGAGATTTTCACTTGAGAAAAACCTGATGGCGCCCAGCCTAACCCAGACTTTGTTTTCAAGCGGCCTCCAAGTAAATTGAGTTTGAGACCCCTGCTGTAAAAAATATACGATGATAAAAGAATGTTTCATTTTCTTTCAGACACGAGAATATCCCTCCTCCTTCCAGTCGACTAATCCACTGGAGAATTTCTCCAACCTCCTGAAGAGAGCAGGCTCTCTTCGCAACATATTTGCCTCCAAAAGAAACCGAACCTTCTCAGATACCTCATTCAAAGGTATTCACAAATTCTTAAACATGCAACATGTGAGGAAATAGTAGATGTTTTCTGCACAATATCTCAATCTATTTTATGGGTATATTCGAATTATTTTCTGAGATAACGCATTTTGAAGACAGCGTGTCTTGTCTTTTTCATCCTGAGCTATGTTGTCATCGGAGGAACACCAGCCACCAGTCGCTATATTGTTTTACATGTTAATTATTTGAAAAGGTTTCGAGTGTTCTAAGCAAAATGTTGGTAGTTTTTGTTGAAAATTCCAATGCCAATTGATGCAGTAATGGTAAACAAAGGGCAAATGCACAAAAAGGGGTTGACCGGGGTCTAACAAGACAGTTCAACGAAAAGGCGGTTGCAGCCTCTGCGGAAAAACGCAAGGCTGGCTGTAAGTAGCCAGGCTAAGTGGGAACCTACAAAGAAAAACGGAAACAGCTAGGGCGAAAACCCTGGGGCTGGCTGAGAATATACAAACCAAGCAACACAGATAAAACGGCCAAAACTACACATGGTGGGCAGCCAACGAGCATCAACCGGGATCAAACGAAAGGGGAAAGCCCTCGACAGCCCCAATGCTAACAGGGAGATAGCCCAACAATAATCATACCAACAGCGATACATGCGGTGAAAAACATTAATGAAAATTGTCTAAATAAATGGAGGTGAAGGTATACAAGGAATGCACTAAGTAACGGCGACAGGTAAACTTACCCCACGCAACGGTTGGAGGTCGAAGCATGCAACTCTGACAAAACGGTCACAAAGTCCCCAGCACCAGAGTAAGCAAAGTTCCAAATCCTCCAAACAGAAATGAGTAGTATGCAATTGCAGTTCACTACGATTGCTGTCTGTTTCGGAGTTCACCTCACATCTTTTAAGTGTTATGTTCCTTCAATGATGACACAGCTCACAGGAAACAGGCTAGACGGGTCAACTTTGAGACTTTCTTAAATCCCCTGGCGTGTTGAATATTATGCAACATATTTGTATAAACGTGGGGAGGGACACTACATTATGTGCCTAATTGAAAATATAAATCTGCTTGGTAATACCTTTACAGAAGAAGACCGCTTCAACCCAAGAACAGATGACTCGGGAGTTTCCCACTCACACGAATCCGGCGGACTGTTCTATGAGGCGGAGAGTCCGGACGAGGCGGCCCTAGTGTACGCCGCCAAAGCGTACGGCTTCGTTCTGCTGGGCCGCACCCCTGACAGCGTGACTATGAGGCTGCCGTCAGGTCAGGTCCTGGTCTTTGAGGTGCTGGACACCTTGATGTTTGACTCCAACAGGAAGAGGATGTCTGTGTTGGTTCGACATCCCGTCACCAAAGAGTGTGTGTTATACACTAAAGGTGCAGACTACTCGATCATGGAGCTTCTGGGTGCCCCGTATGCTGGTAAAAACTTAAAATTTCTAAGGCACATGTGTCAAACTCATTTTTTGTGGTCTGCGAGACGATACTAAGAGAAACACAAGTTGAAAATATGCTGCATTTCAACACA
Source organism: Urocampus carinirostris (assembly GCF_059441175.1). NCBI lineage: Eukaryota > Metazoa > Chordata > Actinopteri > Syngnathiformes > Syngnathidae > Urocampus > Urocampus carinirostris. The sequence continues at coordinate 26,963,284 of NC_142357.1, forward strand.
CAATGATTTGTAGTTTTAAATTTTTCCACTGGATTTCGCCAAAGACGCACGTCACCCACAAAGCACCCACTGTAGCTGTATTTGCTGACAACCAAAGAACATAATAAAAGTAAGGCAATACAAAAATACTAAATTAAAAAAATATATATAACATGGGTGTCTTTGCAGAGGTTGAAATAATATTTAGCTCCTTTTTATAACAGATATGAACTTACTTCCCATGTTTAGGTAAATATGTTCATGAAAAAATAAAATGAAAGTGCAGAAAGACTTTTAAATAATTTAATGAATCATTTAAATAAGTGTAATTATGCTATTTTTGACACTTTCCAGTCTGCAATAGTTTTCCGAGTTATAGGAGCTAAATGGAATAGTGAACTGTTTTCTTAGCTGCCGCCATCTCCTGGGTTGTGTCATCATTAAACCCTTAGTCAGCTCATTCATGATGCGCATGCAAGAACGTGCATTTCTTAGAAGTGCTCGAATAAACTTCTATTTTCATCTTTTTGGGTGGGCGTTTGGACACAACTTTATGCAGGCCTTTTCTTCCTTTCACCATTTTCACGCTACACTAACAAAACGAAAATCCGTGGGGACGAGCGTGACATCAGTCTTCATCCCTCTCTCCAGCCCCTATTCCAACTACCTAACGTGTCCTCCCCGAAACATCTATGTGAGATATATTCAGATGGGTGGGGTGGAAAATAAAACATAAGGGTTCTTTGAACTTAGATAACACATTCTTAAAAGAGAAAATATTCAACTTCAACTTTATTGATGACACCCCATACAATGCAACCCACCCTTAAAGAAACCGTAGCTGAAATAAATTCAATTCTTGTTTTGCTTTTTTTTAGGGTTAGGGTTAGGTTACAGTTTTTACAAACAAACAGTTGATAAATATAGCAAGAGATTGAAAAAAATGATTGAGGAAAAAAACTTTCAATTATTGTTTAACAATCAAATCTTACATCCCTGAATCATAAGTTAACCGTTAGCCTCCAAAAAGACGCCCAGCCCTCCAGCAAAGGCACATTTATTATGCTATAAGTTTCGTAGCCGTTCCCCCGTTAGAATGTTTTTTTTCTACCTTGAGGCCCCTGAGTGAAAATGAGTTTGACACCCCTGTTCCACGGAGTAAGGAATTAAACTAGCAAAATCAAATATAAATATATTTCTGTATTTCTTCAATTCTAGAGCATCTCAGTGGAAACCAGAAAAATGTTGTAGCTGATACTCAGTATCACCTTGACTGCTACGCTAAAGAAGGCCTCCGTACACTTTGCTTTACAAAGAAGGTAATCTATCACGTAATCTACATCCGGTCAACCCGAGTAAGGCGGCCATACTGGATGGGTCTAAGTTGACCTCATTACTATTGTGATTGACATACGAAATATGGTGATCACAGCTTTAGTTTGGGTTTTGTTCAATCTTTTTGGCTACGTTACGACAACAAGTATTCCCTGATGTACAAAAAAGACCCATATGCGCTGGAGCAAAGCGGGCGATCTAGGGTTTACGGTTTTGAATAAGGTGATCTCTGGGGTTAGTTTCAGCTGGCAAATGCCGTGCTATCATCGGCAAGGCGTTTTAGCATGCCCAGGCCCTTATGGGAGAGTCGTATTGCCTTAATATGGAGCCCATCTCTGGCCTTCACTCACCAGATATGGGTGCATTCTTTTAGTCCAGGCTTTAAAGAACACTCTGGGATTCCTGTGGAGCTCATTTTGGTCGGTAAACCCCACAATATTTTTGTTTAGTTTCTATGGCGCGCACCCACCATCTCCAAAAGGCAAATTGCAAGTGAGGTTATCGCTCTGGCCTCCACTCACCAGGTAACAGTACATAAAAATACATGGAAAAGTCACAAAAGAACGCCACTTTTCACATTATTCTTCCGTTTGAAACGGTGTCTGGGGGACCCATCCAACATGGCTGACTGTTTATATTTAGGCATGTCAGGCGAAAACTCCATTACAGGCAGTGTAGTGTCCTTCAAGTGCAATTACAAATTCCTCCGCAGATTGTGAGCGCCAAAGACTATAATGTCTGGTCCGTGAGCAGACAAACCGCCATGGCCGCCATCGATGGCAGAGAGCAGCTCATTATGGACACCGCTGTGAAACTAGAGACAAATCTCACCCTGCTGGGTAACTACCCATCTATCGGCGCACCTGTAAAACACACGTCGGTCTGCAAATCACACAACTTTCCTGCAGGGGCGACAGGCATTGAGGACCGTCTGCAGGAGAGCGTTCCAGATACTATCCTGGCTCTGAGGGAGGCGGGGATCAAGGTTTGGGTGCTGACCGGTGACAAACTGGAGACGGCTGTCAATATCGGCTATGCCTGCCGGCTGCTGGAGGACGAGGACCTCGTGATTAACATGTGCTGCAAAAACAAGGTGAGGAGGCACTTGACTGCCAAGTTAGCCCATCAAGACATTGCTGATCAACTCAAGAGCGGAACAATTTGTAGCCATGACCTTGACCCGATTAAACACCATTAGACAGAGTAGCAGTTCTTTAAAGGAGCTGGATGCAATTTGGAATGTTTTTACTCACGGTCGCCATATCCTACCTTGTGTCATCATTCTGGCCTCTGTCAGCTTGTTCAGGATGCATGTACAAGTACGTGCATTTCTTAGACAGGCTCTTTTTTTTAATATCATTCTTAGGATTTAGGTTGATGTGTGGACATTATGGTATATATAGCAAGCCTCTGCTTGCTTTCCGGGACAAGCATGACATCACTCTTCAACACTCCTCCCTGCCCCCATTCCGCCTAACTAATGTGTTCTGTCCCGAACAGCTTTGGTAATAGTAAGATAAAAGTAGATAGGAATGAGGGCTCTTTGAACTCAGTTGGGTATTGTACATGTGGTAATCGAGCTTATATTTAACTTAGACATTTTTTTAGGTCACTTCAAATAATGCAGCTCACCTTTATAGCTGAATTGTGTAAGTCCTTATTATTCAAATTCCTCTTCTCATTTTCTTTCATTATATATGGAATATATTCCTTAGGTTTTCAATAGATTCATTTAAAATATTTCAACATTTGATCAGGCTAGCCCTTGGCTTCTAGATGAATTTTTATGGCACTTCCATCTGTTTGACTTTGACCCCCTGATTTAGACTCACCAATCGATCTTCTATGCATGTTTTTGGTACGTGGGAAGAAACTGGAATACCTGCAGAAAACCCACTGAAAGGCAGGGAGACCATGCAAACTCTACATAGGGAAGCTGGTCGCTGGACTTGAACGCAGGACCTCTAAACTGTGTGGCAGAAGTTTTAACCAGTCACCCACTGTCCCACCGACTTATTCCCAATTCTTTCTTGAACTCACTAGTGGAATGGAACCCATCAGTGAGACTTGTCCATACGATAGAAAATAAAGTCGCATATAACACAGTAATTGTGAGACAATTTTGATTGTGCAACGTTGCAGAAAGTCCTTGAGTACTTTAAAGTGTCTAATGCTCTGGAATATTGATCAACCGCTACAAAAACATGCAGACAGCTGACGCAAAAATAATCAATACAGTAATAATGTTACGCCAGGGATGTGCAAAATTGATCAAGAAAGTGCTACGATGCAATAGCAAAGGAGCCATCAGAATATTGTCTGGTTTTGTTCAGCAGATAGTAAAATATAGTAATAATAAACACGAAAGCACCCTGAAAAGTGTTTATTATATTTTTTTGATTACGCTCAATAGTGTTAATTTTCCACACTATAGAGTGTTGGATGCTTTGAGAAATACCAGTTCTTTCAAAGAAAAGTGGTTCTTTGAAATATATACACTTATATAATATGATGAATGAATGAACTTTATTTCGATCATGTTAAAACAAAAATAAAACAAGCCAAAAAAAACAAAACAATGTGAACATGTCCAAAAAGGAATAGGAAGAAGCATATGCTGTCAAGAAAGCGGAGCGGGAAACAGGAAAAAAGGACCCATTCCCGTAGAAGTACTCACAATTTATTGGGGGAAGGATGAGGAGGGTGCGCACACTCGATCCGGGGATAGATGGTCACGGAGTGGATTAGAAATCCAAACAAAAGAAAAGTTGTCAAAAACAAACAAACAAATCAGACCAAAAACAAAACAGGATCAAATACGGGCAGATTTACAGAACTAGGCATTTAACAGGTTTTAACAGAAGTCTCACAGAAGTCTCACGGAGTTTAACCAGGTTTAACAAACATTCCAGCAAGGCACAGTACAAAGGAGCGCGTTTAAGTACTCCACGAGCAATAAGTCCAATGCGTCTCAGCCGGTGTCAAGGGGCGGGGCCAGCTGGGCGCCATGACAACCGTGCAGGACATGACATAAGCTTAGTTGATCCTACCTCACTTCCTTAATAATTGTGTCTTCCAGCTAAATATCATTGCTGTCTCCATCCATTCTCAGCATAATATATTATAAGAGTATATATTAAAATAACAATTCCTATTGGTGCTCATGGTGACAACTGACTGTTCTGTGGTGTTTGTTTCCCGTAATACAAAATGTCTTTGGACCGGCTGCTGTCAGGACCACAACGGAGACAGGACCCGCTTGCTTTGCGTTTCTCACATGTTTTATTGGAAGAAAGAGAAAGGGTTGCGCCCACGATCCGGTGATTGCTGTACGCGGGAAGCAGGTCGTTCTGAAACTCGGACTGTGCTCCGAACGCGGAAGTGGATCTTCCGTGGCGAGCGATGGCAGTGTCGGGGACGGAAAAACGGGTCAGTAACCGGGACAGAGAGCAACGTTGTCGTGTCGGAAGCGAGTCGTAAGCCAGAATAGGAGAGAAGACGTGGCCGAGGACAAAAAGAGGTCGAACGCCAGGACAGGAGAGTAGATGTGGTCAGGGTCAAAAAGGGGTCGAAGCCGGGGGACGAACGGGAGCAAAACCTGGACAGGTGGGAGTCGAAAAAGGCTTGTCTACTGTTAACTGAGGTTCGCAGACGGACTGAAAAAAGGGAACAGACAGGAACGGGTACAAGTACTGATCAGGAGCCAATCACAGCCCGCGGCAGTTGGCGCCACAGTAGCGGGCACAGCTGAAACACATCAGAAATAATGACAGCTGCCTTAGGGGATCCGCCTAATAATGTAATATATAATAAACACTTTTCTGCTTGTAGCATTATTTTACTACTTCAAAATTTGCTATTTGCTCTATGTTTAAGTTATTATAGTAAAATTATAAATGTTGATTACTTGTCTAAGTTTGAGAGTTGGAATTATATTTAATTCAACTACATAATTGATAAATACTTTTAGTATATTCATCCATCCCTCCATTCTTATCCTCATTAGGGTTGCAGAGGTGCCGGTGCCCATCACAGCTATCTTTGGGCAGTGGGCAGGGCACACCCTTAACTGGTTGCCACTCAGTCACAGGGCTAGTATCTTCATGTTTCTAAATAAACTATGAAACAAACAATCCAATTAATAGATAGGAAGACATTGGTGTAACGTTTGTACAGGAAAGAGCTCAGTATGCATCTATGTGGTGTTGATTGTAAGTACTGGGAAATTGAGATACTGTTTTTTTTGTCCACATGAAACCGACATTTGTACATAGTACATTGGTAGTGTTGGTGAAAAATAGTCTGACCAACTAATGGCTTAGCAATACATGAGGCAGGTTTCGAAAGGTGCTAGCCTTTGTAAAACACCAATGATTTTTGGCCTTACAAGTGTTGTGTGGTTACAGGCAGTTTGCCAAAAAAGGGTTGTCTGAAACTCTGACTCCTGGCAACTACAAGGCCTCCCTCAGCAGAATATGACTCAAAAGTGGGCCACTTATGCCCTCCTCCGTTTCCCTCAATCCTAAACAGTCAAAATGTCATATTTGGCGCAAGGTGGTGATTGGAAGAGTTCATCCCTGAGGTGGTCAATGCGGGTAAAAATAGTTGAACCAATAAAGCTCCACTCTAGATCACAGGAGGAGAGATATTTCCTGTGAGGGTTCAATATTAGGTTACTAATTAGATGTGAAAGGCGAAGTTATTGTATTGGCAAGGACTCACTCCATCTGTCGTGCATGACAAGTCTTTTCTGAGATCAGGAGAGCTTCCTGAGTACAGTGAACCCTCGCTAAACACAATTCACTTCTCACAGTTTCACTGATCAGAATGGCGTGAATAAATATTATTGCGCTATTGTGGTGCAACAAGGGTTGCTGATTAGTTAAAATGTTATATTTTGGGATTTTTATGTTGTGTAATGCCTATTTGACTGTTAGGGGAAGTGTATTATTATTTTTCAGGGTATTGAGTTTTGTATGTCAAAAAGGGGTAAGAGAAGTACCAGTATATCAGCATTAGATGGCATAGTATCACAGGTCAGAGAAGGGTGCTTGGGCCAAGACTCACGGGACCTCACGTGATTTGATGAGACTTGCTCAATAAATGATCCTTAATGTCAACAAGTAAAAGGTGTCGTGTGAGACTGACATTTATCATTTATTTTGCAGGTGAGATGTATATACTGGTAACCAGGGTTCGGTAGGGTTACTTTAACTTGATTACTTTCAATTACTTTTCGATTACTCCAATACCAAATATGCTAATAAAAGACAAAAGAAACTAAATATGAATAAAATTACTAAATTTTGTGCAGGCTTGGGGAGTAACGGAATACATGGAACGGCAAAAATGATGTTGGCTAGCTGTTTGGATTTATTTTCATTTTGTTTCTGTCGCATTTTATGTTAGTTTTGCCGGAGATCAAAGAGATCAAAGCCAGGATAGAAAGCTTACCACGTGTTGTGAGTCATAATTTTATACTTATTTAGTTTATTTTGTCTTTTATTAGCATATTTGGTATTGGAGTAATCCAAAAGTAATTGAAAGTAACCAAGTTAACGTAACCCTACCCAACCCTGCTGGTAACACACTTACTGTGAGGATGATAATATGTGAAAATATGTTTTTTAAAGGTATTTGTGACGTCTGTAAAGTTTACAAAAAGTGAAATAGTACGAGGGAGTCGTCCGTTATTGTAACGACCCTCAATCCTGCGCGACACAAGGTTTCACAGTCACTCAGTTTATTGCCTGCATTCAGTAAACAAAACAATACAAAAGTCAGGGCATCTGTTCACGACTGCAATAATCTTCAGCGCGATGCAAATTAGCTGAAGCTACGCCAAGCAGACAACATGCGAGCACATTAATAGTGAAACTTTAATAATAACAATGAACATAACTTTTCCACGTACCTGCATTCAGTAAACAAAACAATACAAAAGTCAGGGCATCTGTTTACGACTGCAAATCTAAAACATTAAAAATACAAAAACGGGTCATCACTCAACAGGCCGCACCTCGTGGCATGTTTTTACGGTACTTTACTTCTTATTTAATGCTTTTTTTTAATATACATCATTTAGCACAACTTATATATCTTTATATACAAAAACAATTTGCGAAAGCAGCTCCTATATCTAGCAAAATATGCATTTTTTATCCAACTGATATTGGGCACATCTTACCTTCAGCGCGATGCAAATTAGCTGAAGCTACGGCAAGCGCTTAAGCCCATAAAGTGCCAAACGAAGAAGACAGTCGCAGACGCCCATAACTTAACAATTAAATGAGGTACCGGAATATTAACAGTAAAACAACAAAAACACAGATTTTGTAAGAATTCAAAAAAACATTCAAAACAATCAAATTTCAACTCTGTTAAGCCAGCATAAGCAACAAATAGGGCCTTGGGTGAGGTATGCTATGTTATGTTGGACTAACTGAAAAGTGTACTGTGACGTTCATTTGTATATTTTGATACTAAATAACACATAGTGAGTTGTTTTGGAAGGTACAGTTATGGTGTTTTGTTAATTGATTCTTGAAAAGTACCAATTAATGGCAATGTTATTTTGTATTTATATGTTAAAAGGGATCTCACGTGATTTAATGAGACTTGCTCAATAAATGATCCTTAATGTCAACAAGTAAATGGTGTCGTGTGACACTGACATTTATCATCTATTTTGCAGATGAAGTAAAACAACAACAAAAAAAACAAAAATATATAAAACAAATGTGTAACACCCGCTGGAGCAAGCCCATCCATCTGGGTCCTGTTACACTATTTTTCATTGCACTGTTGTTATGATGCACACAAGCGCTTTCAAAGCACTACTTTGCAAAGCCGGAGTGACTAATCAGGAAAAATGAAGGATTTCCCATGGAGTCGGCTCATGTCAAGGTGGTGTTTGGGCTGGCTGGATGAGAAAAATAATTTTATCACATATCTGTTAATTGCACGATTCAACCTTAAGTTTGTTTGGCCCACTACCCCTCTTCTGTAGCGGTAAAATTAACACATAACGGCATGAATAATATGAGTCAAGTATGATGGAAAGAAAGGCAGAAAGGTGCTTGGTGGGGCAAAAAAAAAGCCAGGAAAAGAAAAATAACAGTGTTAAAAGAATGACTTATTATTTATTTCACTCATCTTGCACTTTTTGCCTGTGTGTCCCCGGATGTGTGTTGTGCTAGGTGTTTATAGAATTTAGAAGTTAGGTAGCTCTTTTCACTCAAATAAACTAGCAGTCTCTTTTTCGAGAAGCATCTCTTTTGGCCCTGCTTCCAAAAGCCTCTTTTGATTTTTTTTGTGTTGCTTTTATCTATATATTAAGAAGTATTATATAAGATTATGCATAAAATTATTTTTGGGGGACAAATAAAGCTGAAAAAAAGAAACCACAGAAAAAAAAGATAATATAAAGACAACAAGGTAAGAAAAGAGAAGTAAAATGCTAGAAGAATCAAAAAAGAAATACAAGGAAAATGAGTAAAAGGAAAGAAAAAGCAGGAAAAAAATAAGAAAAAGAGAAAAACAATGCTAAATAAAGAAGAAAAAAGCTTGGAAAAAATAAAAGAAGAAAAGAGAAAAAAAATTAAAATAAGAAAAAAACAGGTACTCTCACAATATAATCTCCTCACAGATACCTACCGTGTCATTGAGCTGGCATATACGTTCCTGTTGAGCCTGTCCTGTGCTCAGGTTGCATGTAAGCACAGCTTCTTTGCTATAAAATGTGTAAAAACTAAGCTGAGAAGCTCACTGTCCTGGGAACCTTTGGAATCTTGATATAATTTTTCTTTGCATTAAAATAGTAAAGTGTTTCCCATTAAATCATCAACATACTTGAATTTCTTCCCAATAAAAATGCATCATAAGATTTCGCTGCTGTTTTATTCATTGAAATTCCTCCTCTGTAGCTGAGAGGGCCGGCTTTGGGTGTAAAAATCCTGGGCTAAAAATGTGGCCCACTCCGGCCCTGCTTGTCAAGACCAGAACAGGAGAGGACCCAAATGCGTAACATTTATCAACATTTATCGATATAAAGATGAAAAACAAGCGCCAGCGATCCGGTGCTCGCTGGGCGATTGAAGCAGGCCGTTCACGGGATCGGGGCGTGTTCGGAACGTGGAAGTGAATCTTCCGGAGCGGGAGATCGCAGCGTCGTCAAACGGGAAAAAACGGGTCCTTAGCCGGGACGGGAGATCAGAACAGGGTCAGGGTCAAAAAACGGGTTGTTAGTCGTAGCTGAGGACAAATGGGGAAATCAGGAACAGACAAGTGGGAAACGGGTGACAAAACGCGACCGGCGGGAGTCAGAGTCAAAATGCTTGCTTTGTGTAAGCATAGGTTCGCTGACAGACTGACAAAGGGAGAGAGAAAGCACTGAGCTTAAATAGGAGGGGGAACCAATCAGGCAACCAGCAGCAGCTGGCGCCAAACGAGCGGGCACAGGGTGCTACCGTTTTACCTATATATGGAAATCCTGACATATCTTTCCCTTTAAGTCTTTATTACGTGTTTATCCTGTAGTGTCATGTCTTATCTCGTTGTAACCAATGTTCACTACTTTGTAATCAATTAAATTATTTTATTTCTATTTTTTTTTAATGTAGCTGATTTGTACTTCCATCCTGGACTGCACCCTGGAGGAAGTGAAGAGGTATGAAAACGACCCGTGCAACGTGGACACGACCCCGGACATCTCCCTGGTGATCGACGGGCGCACCTTGGCCATGCTAATTTCGGGGGATCTGCAAAGTCGCTTTGTCGAGCTAGCAAAGCGCTGCCGCTCCGTCCTGTGCTGCCGGGTCACGCCCTTGCAGAAGAGCGGTGTCGTGAAGCTCATCAGGGAAAAGCTCCGAGTGATGACGCTCGCTGTCGGTCAGTTGGACAGATCGTCTTTACACTTGTTTGGCCATAAAGAATAGTTTCCTGCGAGTTTATGTCGGCATCCATTTCATAACTGACACAGCTGTCCTTTCTCAGGTGGACAAACAACAGGATTTGCCGTGTAATTGTTCTGAGGTTGCTTGTCCTCAAAGACCGATTTATTGATTCCTGCAGGGCTATGAGCGCAAATGAACAGCCAAAATCATTAACCAGGAGGGACTTAATTTTCCTAAAATAGCTTTTTGTCTATCCCCATGTTTTCTCTACTACTTTACAAGGAACTTGTAAAATGAATAATTATCATCATTATCCTCCTTATAATCATTCCTAACAATACACATTGTGCCTTTACCAGTATGTCGTCCCTTTACTTTTCCAAAAATGCGAACATTATTATTTCCTCTCCAATTAGCATACCTGTCAACCTGTACGTTTTTGCCGTACAAAGTACGTTTATTATGCATTTTAAGACGTGTACGACGTACAAGAAAATCTGTACGGAAAAATGCAAATTTATCAATTATGGGTACCATCCTGTAAACACCGACTATCACGAAACGGCAAATCAATCATGTCAAACAAGTTCGCCGCGGAAGCCTTTATCTAGGTATCGTTTTTTTTTCCGTTGCAAACAAGGTGAGCGGTTTGATGTAGTGAAAGGAAGTCCGTCTCTTTTTAGAGAACCGGCTTTTTCTGCTCAACTCATTAAAGAGAGCCGGCTCTCAAGCGGCTCACTTGATGCATTATATTACGAATTATTAGGTTGTATTAAAAAGTTAAGAAAAAAAGGAAGTTTAAAAGGAGAAAATGAAAAAAGACAGGTTTGTGGTTATCCCTTAAATCAGTATATTACCAACAATAATTTAATACAGAAAATGAATTAATAATTTGAATGAGAACATTTATTTTTCTACTTAATTATATTTGCATGTGTTTTTTCCTTCGACAGTGAACGTCCAAGCTACTTAATTTTTGATTTTTTTTTTATAATAAACCTCATTCATGTCGAGCAACTCAGGATCTCACAACAAATTTTACTTAACAATATACAGGATATAACGAAACACATGTACAATATAACATGTTAAACTACATAAATAAACACGTTTGAAAAAAAAATATGGTGTAAGATCATTTTGTATTTTGTAAGGGAAAATACGACAGTTTGTAAGGGCATGGAGCCATGGAGGTTGACAGGTATGAATTAGGGCAAGGGTGGGTAGAGTATTTCGAAATTCTGTCACTCTTCCATAACTGAAAACATGCAACTGTGATCACAGGTGACGGTGCTAATGATGTTAACATGATTCAAGCAGCCGACATTGGGGTCGGGATTTCTGGTCAAGAGGGGATGCAGGTTAGAAGTCCGGACTTTATCAAGTTGACCGAGTACTGTGCTATTATGTGACATAATTAATATTTAGAATGGTCTTACTCTCCTGATCTAATACTTTGATTAAAAGATTCTAAAATGCTGATTCTGCTTTCTGTTTTGCAGGCAGTCATGGCGAGTGACTTTGCATTATCCCGCTTTAAACATCTTAAAAAACTCCTACTGGTTCATGGACATTGGTGCTACAGTCGCTTGGCCAATATGATCATTTACTTCTTCTATAAGAATTTGGTGGGTCCAGAACGGAAAATCTTGGTTTAGTTTCACTTACAGTATCTCTGTCGGTCACCTAACCAAATTTTGCATTGCTGATTTCACTAGGCCAACGTGAATCTTCTTTTCTGGTATCAGTTCTATTGTGGCTTTACAGCGACCGCCATGTTGGATTACTGGCTGTTGATTTTCTTCAACCTATTCTTCACCTCCGCACCCCCAATCATGTACGGCGTTATGGACAAAGACGTTTCCGCAGAGGTTCTGCTCGGCGTTCCTGAACTTTATAGAACCGGACAAGGTGCTGGGGTCAGTTAAACACAATTATAATAATTAGTATCATATTTTCTGTACTCTAATATAAAGTGCACCGGATTATAAGTCTCTCCCACAAAAAATAGTCTTTTGTCGTATACCTTCCATATAGAAATCGCACTGGATATTAAGACGCATAGCATTAAAACACATATTTAACATTAACTGTTGCATGTTTTATGCACTGACTGTATATATTAGTCAATGGTAATTGATAATAGTTCATGGAGGCGAGAACACCAAAACCTAAGCACTAGACAATAGTGGTACAGGTGACATATGAAAAGGCAGAAATGAATGTGAGAGAATGGATGGAACAGAAAGTATATATATTAACGCAAAACAATACAATGAGAGAAGCAACTCTGTGGTGTATCTGACTTTGTGTTCGTTGAGATAATTCAGGACACTAAGAGTAGAAATTGTGTAATAATGGGATAACATTTGATGCATTATGTTGTCTGTATCACTGATGCTCTAGTGCAGTGGTGGCGAACAAGTTTGACACAAAGAGCCTAATTTTTTAACTGTGAGAGTCAAAGAGCCACACCACGCACTGACCTGCCATGACAGACAGACACACACAAACACACACAATTAAAAACACATTATTTCCCATAACACACTCCTCTCCTTACAATACAACAAGTATTGTTCTTGTGTTGATTTCAAGGAAAGTGTCCACACTCAATAAAAACACAAAAAAAAATAAACATGAAACAAGGCAAAGAGCCACAGTATATGGAAAATATGATGAGGCAGAGTCGCATTCTAATTGTCCAAGAGCCGCATGTGGCTCTAAAGCCACGTGTTCGCCACCCCTGCTCTAGTGCAACCCAAAGTATATATATTTGTTTTTCAAAAAGGCTTGATGATATAAAATGACATGGTGTTTGAATATAGATATTTACAGCATATATATATATATATATATATATATATATATATATATATATATATATATATATATATATATATATATATATATATATATATATATATATATATATATATATATATATACAGTAATCCCTCGGTTATCGCGGTTAATGGGGAACAAGACCACCCGCGAAAACTGTGTAGTAGCGGCGCCCCTTCAAAAATGCTTAAAAACATATACAGGTATACAGTATACCCCCTGTATACAGTACACCATATAGAATACGGGTAGAGAGAGAGATTGAAATTCATGTTATAACAAAAAAAAAACCCTGTCAAATATGTTGTATCTACACGCAATAGGACTGCGGCGAAACCACTATGAACCATTCAGTATGATTGTATTAACCGCTCTCAACCACATGCAGCAATCGCAGTTTATTTCGCTTGTTAACACTACCGGTTACATATCGAAAATAAAAACAGTGAAAATGTGATATTTGATGATTGTTTGTGAAGCGTTTTGGGAGACAACAGTTTAAAAAATGGTCTGTGATCATTTTAATGAAAGTGAAACAGCTACCTTCTGACAATAACAACATACTTTAGCTAGCGGCATCGAACGGCTTTTACAACAAATACACGAAACCACACACAATTAGCCGTGTTTAGGTAGTACAAACAACCGCTCGCTTTTGGTATAATAAATTCAAACTTGAGATGAAATGGGACAGAAAAGAATATACTTACGTCGCGTCGCCAAGTTCCTCCATGATAAACTGAGCGCCACATAAGAAGTGGGTGAGGTGGGAGGAGTTAAAGCAGGGGGGGTGAGAGAAGCGGTAACTCACCATGACTAAGCATTGTGTCAAGGCCTCCCCCTCCCCTTCACAATAAGAGTGTCAACACCGTGTCCTCAGTTGACATAAGCTCACGCTCAATGGCGTCAAGTCAATAAATGCTTTTATTGAGAAGGTAAGGTATATTTTTTAGACCCGCGAAGCTCTGAACCCGCAAAAGTGGAACCGCGAACTAGCGAGGTTCCAATGTATATATAAAACCATATCATTTTACATTACATAATCAAAAAAAAGCACCAGGGAGCCACAAGGGAGCGCCAAAGAGCCGCATGTTGCTCCAGAGCGGCCTGTTGCTGATCCCAGGTCTAGGGGTTATGTTTTGATGCTCTCACCACCGTGACCGGGGATCGATTCCCACTGCATACAATGTTTTGCGATTTTGGTCAGCTATGTATTTTGAATGATCAATCATTGCACAAATATGGTTCTATAACGTAAAACCTCTTATAGAAAAGCAGATGAATAAAGACTGAATCCATTACCAATTTTATTCACCACTATTTTGCAGTAAATAAAGCCAAATTACTGACCAAATTAAGGCTTTTAGTATGGAAAACACAGTATATCTCGCATTTAAATACAAACAACCTTGATTTCTCTGTAATTATGTGCATCGTCAATTTAGGAATATCGTTTTTCCACCTTCTGGGTTTCCATGCTTGATGCCTTCTACCAGAGCCTCGTTTGCTTCTTCATCCCATACCTGGTAGGAAAACACTCGGCTGTAGAGTCAAACACAAGTCTACAATTGAAGGACATATTTTTGTTTTCTGCAGGTGTACAAGGATTTGGACGTTGATGTTTTCACATTCGGAATGCCCTTGAATGCAGTTTCTTTAATTACAATCCTGCTCCACTTGTCGATAGAGATCAAAGCCTGGGTGAGCGAGACACTGCGAGCCTCTTTCAATGTTTCATACAAAATCTTGAACCTCAGTTCATTGTTTTTGGGTGTGTTTTGCAGACTGTTGTTCATTGGATTATTATGCTGGGCAGTGTTGCCGTGTCCTTGATCCTGACTCTGTTGTACACTTCCTGTGTTACCTGTAACTCATACTGGACACTCCAGAAGCAACTGACAGACCCTATTTTCTACCTTATTCTCATCATTACTACAGTTGTGGCACTACTACCCAGGTACCATTGCAGGGGAAATTTCCTTATTCTTAAAATGCAATTGATGGTAAGGGGACGTTGTGTAATATTTAGAACCTCCTATTGGGGAAAAAAAAATCATCATTCATTAAAAAAAAAATATTGGTTTAAATAATGAGAACAAAATAAGAAACTATCACATAAATATGCATTAATTTTAAATGGTCAAGAAATGTGTATTTATTGTAAATAACAGGAGGCTCACTTAGAGGAAGGTGACATGATTGTCCGCTATCTTGCTGCTAAGGTTGCCCCCCCCCCCCCAAAACGACTATCCTTGTAAATGGCTGGGCAAAAAAAATGAGAAAAATGGTGCGGTTTGGTCACTTTAAATCTCTGTAGTTTGTCTTCCTTCTTGTGCCTTGTAGCACTCCTTTTTGGTTGTGCTATGCAATAAAGCGACATCTAGAGGTCAAATATTTCACAGTGTGCCTTTAGGATTAATACTAAATATGTGGTTTTGCTTATCTTACCTTCAAGGCACATCAGTTACTTCAGAATATAAAAACTTAAAAAAGAGAGCGATGTGACAAATTACCACATATTTCGAGTATTTTCTATTAGGAGTGACCAAATTATGGTTTGGGGGCCACTATCCCCCATTTTATGGTTGATGGCCTATACCTGTCCGGTATGGTTCCTGTTTTTTTTTTTTCCAATTTAATATCAGTTTCCAGGTTTGTTCCAGTCTAGTTTGTCCTGTTTAATTTCGATACCCTGTTTTGATATCAATCCTCTCTGTCCTGTTGTTTAATATTTGTTTCCAGTTTCGTTCCCATTTGGTTCGTCCTGTTAAATTTCGATATCCTGTTTTGATATCAATCCTGTCTGTCCCATCTGTCCGATAATTGCTTGGGCAATTGGTATCAATCGTGTCGGCCTCTGGCTTCCTATCATTCCACGCCAGACTGCTGCCTAACGTGCATGACTCCCCATTCCCTGTAAATTTAAAGGCTTGTGTGAGAAACGGTATGCATTTGGGTCCTGATCCAGTTCCCGTTCATGACAATATGTTAATGTCGAGGTCAGTTTCCACTTTATTAATTATCTTTCTATTGTTTGTAAAAACAGATTTTGTAGCAGTTAAACACAAATATAATTATACATAAAGAATAGCTACTTCCCTCATTCAGTGGTTCTTAACCATTTTAATGATGCACCCCCAATTAATTATTTTTCCGACAAAATCCTAAATCAGGTTAGGAATTAAAAAAGTAAACATGTTATTTTTGAAAAACGTAGTCCTGTTTCTTTCTTAGTACTATTAGATGTCATCATTTCAAGGGACACTGATATTTGACCACCTCTCGTGATTACAAGCTGGTAATAACATAGTAAAAACCTATTCACGGATCCCTTAAATGCCAAGGTCGTTGGGGCACCACTTCCTATGGTGTGTCTTGGGCAATTACACCCTGGCCACGCCCACCCCTCTCCAGGCCATTTTTGGGGTAGAGGTCTCCTCCCAAACATGAAACAAATAGTACTGGTTTCCATGGTTAACAGTAGCAGGAGTGGCCTCCTGGTCTGTCTCAGATACAGCACCATCATTTTCTGGTCGCCGTTGTTTATCGGTGAAAAGTGTCACTCTGTTCTTCATAGATGAGCCGAACCTCAGCAATGACGGGCGCCTGCGCTTGTGTGACAATACTGATACTATTTAAGTAATCACTGGGGAAAAACGATTTCGTTTTGAAATGTTGAGTATTACATTGTACAACATGCATTGCATCGTTTATAACATGTTAGTTTAGAAATGCAGGTGAAACTTATAGCGCTTTGTGCTAATCGGTAACAAAAGAGTAGCTTTCTATCAGGACCAGACCGGAAACGGGACCCAATTGTGTAACGTTTACCACAAGTTTTATTGAAAGAAAGAGGAAGGGCTGCGCCCGCGGTCCGGTGTTAGCTGGACGCGGGAGTCAAGTCGCTCTCGGACTCGGATTGGAATCCAAACACGGAAGTGGATCTTTCGTAGCGAGTGATGGCAGTGTCAGGGACAGAAAAACGTGTCGTAGGCCAGGACGGGAGAGTAGATGTAGTCGGGATCGAAAATAGGTCGTAAGCCGGGACAGGAGAGCAGACGTGGTCGGGAACAAAACAGGGCGTAGATGGAGACAAACGGGCGCAAAAACGGTACAGGCGGGAGTCAGGTTCGAAAAAGGCTTTCCTTGTATACACAGAGGTTCGCAGACGGACTGACAACAGGGGATTGACAGGACTGGGTTTAAATAAGGAGAGGGAGCCAATCAGAGCCCGCAGCGGTTGGCGCCAAAAGAGCGGGCACACATCGATAATCATGACAACCTAAGCTTAAGAAAGTTTAGCATCCTCTGGTAGAGTGCAACCTAAAACTAGTGCTACAAAGCAAAGGAAGATTACAAACAACGACTAGTGAGACTAGGCCTAATGGACTGATTTTGGTAGATATTTCAAATTTTCTGTATGTGGCCCTCCGATTAAAAAGTTTTGACATCCCTGCAATGTCATTATGTAAACTAATTTTGGATTTGTGAAACTTTATCATGGTGCAAAAATGACAAAGTAAAAAAAAAAAAACAGAAGCAACTGCTTCTAGTCGTCCCGCCGCCCTTTCAAAGTGGGGATATTTAGAAGGAATGCCCTGATTTACATCAAAGTGCCGCATGTTTTTCGCTGGCCTACTTTCTCACCAGCGCACTTTCTCCCCCAGGTACACGTATCATGTGATGAAGAACTCGATCGCCCCCTCCCCGATTGTGCAAGCCCGGCATCTGGACCGCCTGGATGCGCCCACAAAGGATGCCTGGATCAAAGAGTGGAGGGGCTACCGGGGTGGAGGGGAGGTCAAGCGCTCCAAGCTTTCCCCTCCATCCTCTCCCAGCACTACAAGCCCCCCTGACTTTTTAGGGAACGAAATCACACTAGGGTCATTTAGTACATGAAAAAAGGAGCACAACAGTACTTTAATAGAATTAGAATGATAATTTATTGTGATTGTGTATTACACCCGGAAGTACTTTGAGCATGGACCACTTTTATCAGGGAGAAAAAGACTTGAAGACTTGACACATGAATTATAACTCTTTATTGTTTTACTAGTTAATTTGGAAAGCCAGAATTAACCCATTCAGGGGTGGGCAAACTACTGCCTGGGGGCAACGTGCGGCCCACAGAGCTTTTAATCCGTCCCTTCAAAACAAAAATAGTAACAATAAAACATGTATTTCAGTGATCAGAAACATTCTTCATTGCGCGGACCGGTTAATGGTCTGACTAAATTCTCGCAGCCCAATAATAATAATATTATTAATATTAACAATAGGGCAGCACGGCGGCACAGTTCTAAGGTCTTGGGAACCTCCTGTGTGGGTTCAAATCCACTACCGGACATACTGTGCGGAGTTTGTATGTTCTCCCCGTGCTTGCGTGGGTTTCCTCCTGGCACTCCGGTTTCCTCCCACATTCCAAAGACATGCATTTCAGGTGGATTGGCGGGTCCAAATTGTCCCTAGGTGTGAATGAGCGAGCGGGTTGTCAAGTCACACACATTTATTATTATTATTATTTATTTATATAGCCCTTAATCACAAAGATGTCTCAAAGGACTGCACAGGATTACAATTACAAAATTACACAATTACCTGATCTTAAACCAGCATGCAGGCAAGGAACAACTCAAAAACCGCAGTGTGAGGAAAAAAAGAGAAACCTTGAGAAAGGACCTCACATGCGGTAATCCCCCTTCCAGGATTGACCAGGGTGAATTACCATTAGCATTACTGTACACAGAATAGTAAACACTAAGTAAGATGTTGAAGATGTCCGGAAAGAGCATGACACCAACGACGCCGCCAGCCTGTAAACTAGTCCAGAAAGTCTATGTCTGTCCCTGTGTGCCCTGCGATTGGCTGGCAACCAGTTCAGGGTGTCCCCTGCCCACTGCCCAATGATTGCTGGGATGGGCTCCAGCACCCCCGCGACCCTACTGAGGATAAGCGATGCAGCTAATGAGATGAGATGAGATATTAACAATAATAACAATAATAAGCCCACATTCACTGTGTAATCACAAGACCAGTAACTAGATGAGATGAAAAAAGACATTCAATTTTATCTTATCATAGCACTACTTCTACCCACGGTACCTTGTTGTACAACGATATTTTGGATGAACTATTCCCCATAATGCTCCATTACATTATTGTACAATGTACCACCATGCGTAAAAAAATGAAAAAAAAATGAAAATGATCTGCATTTATATCCCGTTTTTAAAGTCAATGACTTCCCAAAGCGCTTTACAATGTGCTCCACATTTCCCAATAGCGGCCTTGCAGCCATGTAAGGCGCTAACCTGCTTTTTGGGGGTATTAGGGGTTCAGTGTCTTACCCAAGGACACTTCGACATGTAACACGGACGAGCCGGGATTCGAACTGGGATCCCTTGATCCTAAGACGAGCGCTCTACCTCGAGCTACTGCCGCCCCTCAACTACTGTGATGATGTGATGAAATTTTATCCCATTACCTTCATTTTAATAATCCTAGTGGCCTAGGGGTTTTAATTCATCGCTCTGACCACCTCAATCTGGGTTTGATTCCCGTTGCATCCAATGCTGACCAAAAGAGGTCAGCAATATTTGTTGACTGACCAATCATTGCTCAATTACGGTGAAATATTGCGGTAATACATAGTATAAAGTGTGTCCTAACTCAGAGGTTTGTTATCAGATACGAAAAAAGCATGTACAGTATACACGAATAAATACAATATGATAACAAAATAAGGCATTTTCTTCCTATCTGTGCATCCCAGTACCAAATGAAAATATTTATCGAATTAATTGCAAAAAAAACCCACACTTTTGTGCTAGTCCTATTGCATTTTAAGTTATTCAAAGCAAATGTAGTGCCTTAAAAAGGGACCTGGTTTACTTTACTTTCTCAATGTTTCAAAACCAATTCCATAAAATGGTCTATTTATAAACAAATCCATGATGAAATCCAACATGTAAATGATGTCTGCATGTATATTTATATGTAAATACTTATGAAAACAATGGGATAAGCCTACATTATCCTTTTTCCTCATTTATTGCCAAGGTATCGGATTACAGACTCTGGTTTATGGCTGGATAAAAAAATTCCAGTCAATAATGATTTTCCTCTTTGCCCAGCCCCTCAGCTGATTTTTTGTAACCCAGTGCGTCCCACAAATTAAAGACTTCGCCCACCCCTACATTAGCTGGTTAAATTCCGGGTGGGAGTTCAGAGTAAACCATAGTAGATGTGAAGAAATGATTTTTGTATTTAAATGAGAAATTAAGTCAGTACTGCCTCACGGTTTGTATAAGAAAATTAGAAGATTGTGATAAAGATTTTTATTTTCTGTGATGCAATTAAAAATAAAAAGATAAACAACACGTCATATGTTCTGGATTAGTTACAAATCAACGGAAATTTTGCAAGTCGTGCTCTTGTATTGCTGATTATTGCGAAATATCAACTATCTTAAAATAGTCAAATATTAAACGTAAGTTTACTATACTGCAAGTCATCATTAGCAATATGGAAAAAAAGGCTTGCACTATATCAGCTGAGTCTTAATGAATGCAAAATATACGACATTTTAGCTTTTTAATTTCAGTAGAAAAATAACTTTTATCACAATATTCTTATTGTCGGAGACAATCCTGTGTATCAGGGGTGTCCACACAACAGCTTTGAGGTCAATTGCTGCCCACTATCCATTTTTCAGATAAAAACAGAGGGTCTGATTTGTAAATACCCAAAATTATTTCAGTAAGAATTACCTTAGAATTACTTCGATTGCCACTGTTAAAACTTCTACTATTGTATTAAAGTGCATTTTTAAAAAACGTTTCTATTCATTTAACATAACACGAACTTCACTGAAAATAAGGAGAGAAGACATAAATGGATTTTAAACTTGTCAGAAGAACAGGAGAGGGCCTAACCCTCAGGAACTCCAACCTGTTCTTAAAGGTCCTCCCCTGAGACATTACTTTTTATAAACTCTCATTGGTTATAAAAGCAGCAGCACGGTGTCGCAGTGGTTAGCTCGTGTGCGGCACAGTTCTGAGGTCATGAGATCGAACCTCCTGTGTGGAGTTTGCATCTTGTCCCCGTGCTTGAGTGTGTTTCCTCCGGGCACTCCGGTTTTCTCCCACATTCCAAAAACAAGCATGTTAGGTTAATTGGCCGGTCCAAGTTGTCCCTAGGTGTGAATGAGCGAGTAAGGTGTTCATCTCTGTGTGCCCTGCGACTGGCTGGCAACCAGTTCAGGGTCTACAAATTCCAAGAATTCATGGAATTTTGTAAATATGTCTTAAATTTGGGCTGATTGTATGATGGCTGCATCTTGCTGGAAACCCTCCTCCTCCTTTACCAGCTCAGTAGCCTAGATGGTAGGGCGCCCGCTCTGAGACTGGGAGGTCGCTGGTTCAAGACTCGGCCAAGACTTGACTTACAACATTGGTACTCGTTGCCTCCCTGCTCGGCGCTCAGCATTAAGGGTTGGAATTGGGAGGTTTGGTCACCTAATGACTAAAAATGGCTGCGCCCTGTTTGGCTGCGGCTGCATCGGCTCGCTACAGTTTAACTGTACGGGTCAGGTGTATCGACATTTTGTTCTGTGTGCAGAGAATGACAATAAAAGTAAATTCTATTCTATTCTTCTTCTATTCTTCTCGTCTGTGAACTCTGAACTGTGACGGTGACACGAAGAGGATGCTGGGAGCACGCATACACACTGTTTGCCAGGCATATGAAGCGATACCCAGTTTGGTTTACGTTTTGGGAAACTAGGAGCAGTGAATAGCATCGCATCTTGTACTGTCTTTTTGACTTTGTAACTTGAGGCAATCTTTGTAAGAAAAGGCAATATTTCCCCGTTCAGGTACTTCGAAACCTGAAACTTTGGTATGTGGAGAAATTCGTAAGTAGAGGTAGCACTGTATTATTATTACTATTATAAATTATAATTCCTTGTGCTAGTAGCACTCGTTTTTGTTTGCACTACACAATGCAGTGACATCTAGTGTTCAAATAATATCTACAGTCCCTTTAGAGTAGTTTAGTTTTTCCATTTTTGTTTCAAACAAGAATTCTTTGACATGTGGCTTTTATTTAAAAAATATATATATATGGACATCCCTGGCCTATATGATGGACTTTTACTCTGGTTTGTCCTCCACAGTGCAGGATTTTTCGGTTTACATGATTTTGCATCCTTTTGAAAATACAGACATTACTGAGAGTGTTTTCACATTTTTCAGATGCACTACATTTAAAAAAGTGTTAGATTCCCAATCACACTGAGAGTCTTATGGAAAGTCAATGCTTTTGCTGAAACCACTTGTAAAATTGGCTTGATTAATCATTGGTGCTCTTTATTACTGTAGCAGCGCTGGCAGTGCCAGTTATATAAGGCACTTTGCAGATTAAGCACTGCTGCACTCTAGTGTTGGATAGACAACACTACATAAAGGTCAAAGGGACACAGAGGAAAGGAAACATTCTTATGTTCGAAATTTGAATACAGTTTGTGCAGTATATATATATATACATACATATATATATATATATATATATATATATAGGCATACATTTATGTATAGGCATACATTTATATATAGGCATGCACTTATATATAGGCATGGCGTCACAGCGGCTGAGTGGTAAGCACGTTCGCGGCACAGTTCTGAGGTCATGCGATAAAATCCAGCTATCCTGTGCGGAGTTTGCACATTCTCCCCGTTCTTGCGCGGGTTTCCTCTGGGGACTCCGGCTTCCTCCCACATTCCAGAAACAAGGATGTCAGGTTAATTGGCCGGCCCAAATTGTCCCTACGTGTGAATGAGCGAGTGAATGGTTGTGTGTCTCTGTGTGCCCTGCGACTGGCTGGCAACCAGTTCAGGGTGTCCCCTGCCCACTGCCCGAAGATAGCCGAGATGGGCTCCAGCACCCCTGTGACCCTACTGAGGATAAGCGGTGCAGATAATGGATGGATGTATGTTCTATCCAACCTGTGTATATGCTGTTTCGATCGTCAAATGTTGTTTTTGA
The DNA here is from genome assembly GCF_059441175.1 of Urocampus carinirostris. NCBI lineage: Eukaryota > Metazoa > Chordata > Actinopteri > Syngnathiformes > Syngnathidae > Urocampus > Urocampus carinirostris. The sequence goes on from NC_142357.1 coordinate 26,986,380, forward strand.
AAAACACAAATTTTAGCTCACACGACACAGAAATACAAAATTCAGATGTATATAATTTTTCTTTCTGTTGTTTTATTATGTCTTGTTTTATGTTGGTGGTCATCGCTTGTTTTCATACATACCAAAGTGGATGGCTTTTGCGCAAAATTAGTAACAAAAACATACCTGTAAACCTGTACGTTTTTGCCGTACAAAGTAGGTTTATTATGCATTTTAAGACGTGTACGACGTACAAGAAAATCTGTACGAAAAATCGCAAATTTGTCAATTATGGGTACCATCCGGTATACACTGACTATCATGAAATGGCAAATCAGTCAAGTCAAACGAGTTCGCCGCAGTAGCCTCTATCTCGGTATGGTTTTTTCGTTGCAAATGAAGCTACTGTGTGCATGCGTCTGCCGCCTGGGGATTTCCCGACATGCATCATTCAACATCGGATTTCATGTGGTGGTTGTGTGGTGAAACGGAGTCCGTCTCTTTTTAGAAAACCGGCTTTTTCGGCTCAATTCATTAGAGAGAGCCGGCTCTCAAACGGCTCACTTGCTTTGATGCATTATATTACAAATTATTAAGTCAAGTCAAGTCAAGTCATTTTTATTTGTATAGCCCGTAATCACAAAGAGTCTCAAAGGGCTGCACAGGTTATTGCAGTGACTATTATTTCAGACTATTATTACACCATCCCCTGATCTGAAACCAACATGAGTGCAAGCAAAAACTCAAAAACCTCAACATGAGGAAAATGAAGAAACCTTGAGAAGGGACCGCACATTTGGTAATCCCCCTTTCAGGATGACCAGGCTGCAATGGATGTTGCAATTACAAATGGTACAGAGATATTGTCAACAAAAAATATAGGTTATTCATATGCCATAGAGTAGAAGTGTGTTTTAAGCTTAGATTTAAACATTTCCACTAAGGTTGCAGATCGGATCTCAGGGGGAAGAGCATTCCACAGCACCGGTGCCCGGATGGAGAACGCTCTCGAACCTGCGGAACCCTTCTTGGCTCTTGGGATCACCAGTAGACCAGCGCTTTCAGAACGAAGGCTTCGGACAGGAACATAGGGGTAAATCAAATCTGAAAGATATGAGGGAGCAAGCCCGTGTATGATTTTGTATAATACCAAGATAACCTTGAAATCACATCTTAGGCTAACAGGGAGCCAATGCAGGTTAGCCAAAATCGGCGTAATGTGATCGGACTTTCTTGTCCTAGTTAAAAGCCTCGCTGCAGCATTTTGTAACAGCCGAAGGCTCTTGATTCTGGACTTCGGCAGACCGTAGAGTAGTGCATTACAGTAATCGAGATGGGAGGTAACAAACGCGTGAATTACAATCTCCGCTCCGACTGAGACAGCATAGGACGAATTTTAGCAATGTTGCAAAGATGGAAGAAAGCGGTTCTAGTAATTTTCTTCACGTGTGTTTGAAAGGACCGATCAGGGTCAAATATGACACCTACATTTTTAACAGAGTTACTCTGTGTGATGTGACATTTGTCAATGTTCATAGCAGTTTTTGAGAATAAGTCACGGCATTTAGACGGATCAATAACTAACATTTCGGTCTTTTCAGAGTTAAGACGCAAGAAATTGAGTGACATCCACTATTTTATCTCAGTGCAGCGGGCCTCCAAATTTCCACAATTTAGTGTGGCAGATTACTCCAACGAAAGATATAGTTGAGTGTCATCTGCGTAGCAGTGGAAACTGATATTATACTTGCGAGTAATATCACCCAATGGAAGCATGTAAATGCTGAAAAGAAGGGGGCCAAGTACTGAACCCTGCGGAACACCACAGGTAACACTAAAGGGCTCAGATTTTATTTTGCCATATTTAACACAGTGCGTCCTATCTGAGAGGTAGGATCTGAACCATGAGAGGACGGTTCCTGAGAGACCAATCCATTTTTCCAACCGTTCTAGTAAGATATTATGGTCCACTGTGTCAAAAGCAGCACTAAGGTCCAGCAGCAGCAAAAGTGATGAAGCGCCAGAGTTCATTGCCAGTTAGAAGATCATTGGTTACCTTAATCAGAGCTGTCTCAGTAGAGTGGTTAGCCCTGAATCCTGATTGCATTGATTCAAAAAGATTGTTCTCGGATATAAAATCATTCAGCTGCTGTGCCACTACTTTTCAAGTACTTTGGAAAGAAACGGTAGGTTTGACACAGGTCTATAATTACATAAGCTTTCTGGATCAAGGTTGGGTCGTTTCAGTTTGGGTTTAATAACGGCGGACATAAAAGCCGCTGGAACTACACCTGAGGAGTGATATGTTTATAATATTTAGAACTGAAGGTCCAAGGACCCCAAAAAGACCTTTAATAAACGAACCTGGAAGCAGGTAAGTCGTCGGTTTGGCCGTATTCTCCACCTGTTTAAGATTATCGAGTGACAGATCACTAAATCGTGACAAATTCCCTGGGCAGCCACCATGTCGTGCATCTATAGATTTCAGCCCTTTAATATGTCATGTATTAACACTGTCTTTAGAAATTTCTTCCTGTATGCATTGAATCTTCTTATTAAAGAAGACCATAAAGTCATGGGCTGAATGGGTAGAACTATCTGGCATAATCTGTTGCCTTGTAAGCGATGCTAGTGTCGAAAAGGATATTTATTATGTTGTATAAAGAAGTTAAGAAAAAAAGGAAGTATGAAAGGAGAAATGAAAAAAAAAAAGATTTGTGGTTATACCTAAAATGAATTAATAATTTAAATAAGAAAATGTATTGTTCTACTTAATTATTTCATCTCATATCATTAGCTGCACCGCTTGTCCTCAGTAGGGTCGCAGGGTGCTGGAGCCCATCCCAGCAATCATCGGGCAGTGGGCAGGGGACACCCTGAACTGGTTGCCAGCCAAATCGCAGGGCACACAGGGACAGACAACTCGCTCGCTCATTCACACCTAGGGACAATTTGGACCAGCCAATCCACCTGAAATGCATGTCTTTGGAATGTGGGAGGAAACCAGAGTGCCCGGAGGAAACCCACGCAAGCACGGGGAGAACATACAAACTCCGCACAAGAAGTCTGGTAGCTGGATTTGAACCCACACAGGAGGTTTCCAAGACCTTAGAACTGTGCCGCACACGCGCTAACCACTGCGCCGCCGTGCATATATTTCTTCCTCCTACAGTGAACGTCCAAGCTACTTAATTTTTGAACTTTTTAAAAATAAACCTCATTCATGTCGAGCAACTCAGTATCTCGAAACAAAATGTTAATTAACAATATAATGATGTACCGAAACACATGTACAATGTAACATGTTAAACTACATGAATAAACACATTTGAAAAAAAATGGTGTAAGATTATTTTGTATTTTGTAAGGGAAAATACAACATTTTGTAAGGGCATAGAGCCCTGGAGGTTGACAGTTATGCAAAAAGCAGCTCTCAGTTTGAAAAAGATTGGAGATCCCTGCTCTACACAATGCAGCGACACTTAGTGGTCAAATACTGTAATACAAACTGTCTCTGTATTCATCATCGTGTCTCATCAAAAAAAGCAGCCTGCAAGACAAATTCCGGGTGAAAATTAATTACCTCGTCTCCATTGGGTTGTCTGGCTAAACTCCGCCCGTTGCTGATGACGTCACACCGCAGCAGTCAGTCAGTCAATCAGTCTCGTCGGCATGAGAAAAAGGAAAGAAAAGAGCTTGCAAGAGTTAAGATTTGACAAAGATTGTCACCAAACTATTCAAGACTGTCATTAAGTGGCGCTTTCTCGTCGCGCACAACATGCCGCGACGTCTCGTCTGCATCGGAGCACGCAAGGAAGGCTGACAATAAGAAGCAAGGTAGCTAATGCTACTACTCAAATAGTTGACTGTCTCTTTTTATTAAAAGGTAAGAGCTCATTTCTATGGTTCCTCTCTTTTTTTCCTTATTTACTTTTCCAAAATATTGAATTCCGTTTTAAGTCCACATCTTACACAATAGCTATCTAGTACAAGTTTGTGCAGTCAGCAAATATCCTTCCTGTTAGCTCAACGTTTCCCTTATTGTATCGACCAAAAGCAGCGAATTTGCAATTATAAATGTCACACAACACTATCAAACTAATAAGGAAATAATATAAAGACTTTACATCAGTACATTTAATAACAGACTTAAAAATGAATGGAAGTGCAAAGGCTGTGCTTTCAGGTAGCCTTGATTTTATGGTAACAGGTGGATATTTACTTCTATTGCGTGGACGATTTCATTTTTCAGTGCGTGCATTTACATGCAAGTAATAATCCAATTGGAAACGGATTATTATCAATTTTCCATTTATGTAATCCGTCTATAACGCACACAATAATCCGATTAAGGTTTTGTCCAACTGATTGTCCTGATTCCAATGGTTAGTTTAGTCCTTACGTTTTCCGATTGATAGTCAATTCATTTTTATTTGTATAGCCCTTAATCACCAAGAGTCTCTAAGGGCTTCAAGGGTTATTACACAGACTAGTATTACACCATCCCTGATCTGGAACCAACATGAGGGCAAGGAAAAACTCAAAAACCTCAACATGAGGACAATGAAGAAACCTTGAGAAGGGACCGCAAATAGTCGATGTATACGCATTCGACTCATCTCGTTTCTTGTGCGAAGTTTCCCTTCATCCGGAATACTTGTATACAACAAAGCATTGTGGGACTTGTACAGAAATGAATGATGCACACATTCCGACTCATGTGCTAGAAAATACTTGTGTGTATTGGTTCATTTCTCTTGGACATTTCCCTTTTATTTTCTGTACCGATGCGAAACTGCTATATGTGTATAGTTGATGTCACAGTTGTATTCATTTATGTATAGTGTTAGTCTGTGCTTTTGGCAAACCACGTACTAGTTTACTTTGTTTACAACACACAGTAAAGGAGCTCACTTCAAGCACAGTACATTTCTGAAACTGTTTCGTGACACACACAGCCCTACTTACGAACGAGATTTTTTTTTTTAAGTTGCTTAAGTGCTATATTTTGTATGTTTAAGCCTTGTATATGTAAACCTTAGTGTTTTGTACTAAAAAATAAACATTTCATAAAATAATATGCTCTATAAAGATAAATTAAGTTGAGTTTAACTTACCTTTGGAATATGCGCTTCAATTTGTTTTGAATAGAAACATTTTGCTCTCGTCAGGATGAAACCTATTACATTTTGGTAAATTTTATATGTCTTTAAATAAAATTCATCATATTGGTCAACCCACATATATGTGTGATATTGTTAATCCTTGACTTTAGAGATTAAATGTCATAAGTGTGACAATGGCAAGTTTATGTTTGAAAAGAGCATTTATTTCATATTTGCATATTTGGGGTTTATTAAAACTTCTTTGCCAGTAGACTTTGGTTAAAACCCAAAATGATAGTTTAGTCCCTTTGTCTTTTTGTCTTGATCAGCTCTCTCAACCTTGTATTGTCAAATAAATTATAATTTTGGGTTATTATCCTCAGCAAACTAGTAACTAAATAATAATAATTGTTTTCTATGGTATTCCCTACTGGAATACCACCAATCTTGTATTATATTTATGATTTAAAGAAAAAACATGGAACAAACATTAAACACCCCAAAACACCAGCCAAGCACACAAAACAATTTGACAGGGTGAGCAGTATAGTATGCCCCCCTCTCACAAGTGCCCACTGCGTTGAAGGGAAATACATGAAATGAAATGATCTGCATTTTATATAGCGCTTTTCAAGTCAATGACTTCCCAAAGCGCTTTACAGTGTGCTTCACATTTCCCAATAGCGGCCTTGCAGCCATGTAAGGCGCTAACCTGCTTATTGGGGGTATTAGGGGTTCAGTGTCTTACCCAAGGACACTTTGACATGTAACACAGATGGGATTCGAACTGGGATCCCTTGATCCAAAGACAAGCGCTCTACCTCCTGAGCTACTGCCCCACATTCATAAACCTTAACCCATAAACCTTTTGTTTGCAGTATTTTGAGCCTTTTTTTTTAACAGAAGAATGAAGGACAAAATGAGCCTGAAAGATCTTAAATAATTGCGAGAGGGAGGCAAGTTTAAAGTGTTATATTTACTGATATGGGACACAGGCTGTATTTCCAACAGAATGTTTTTCTACAATGTTAATTTGAAGAAACATAAGCACTTTAGACTGTTTAGCATTTTGTATTTGGTCTCTTCACTTATTTATTTTTAATCATGAAATTGTTTAACAGTGGGCAGACAGTATTCTGTTTGAGGAGACTGCTTTTTCTCATTGTCTAAATATAAATACATTTAGTGTTCTGTGTCTCTACAAACTTGTTGCTTTGCTCAAAACAGGTTATTTTGCTTCTTCGTGCCATTCCGGATGACACTTTAATTGTTATGACAGCTTGAATAACAAGTGTACTGTTTGTTTGACAACCGAATAAATTGACCGTGTATTTGTTATATTTTCGAGACATCAATCAAGAGAAAAATACCGTCATGTACATGTCCACAAAATCAAGTAGCACTTTCAAAAATATGTCGCAAATAATGAAATTACATTCTTTAATGCAGGTGTTAAGCCATCAATAAATGTGTAAAGCATTTTACTCGAGAATCCATGCTTTGTTTTTACTTTTTTGAGGATAACTGTCAAACATTTATTGTTTTTCTAGCTAATTAGTAGATTATTTTTTTTTCTACATTTTATCATAGTAAATTAATATATATATATATATATATATATATATATATATATATATATATGAAAATAACACTTTAAAAAGCACTCTTGAAGGCAGGGGTGGGCAAACTGTTCTAGCCGCCGGACAGATTTATTTAAAAAAAAAAAACTGGCACCTGGGCCATGAGTAATTTTGATAAATATCTTGGTTTAAAAAAAGAAGAAAAAAACAAAAATGGACAATTAAAAAAAACAAGAAACTAAAAATAACATTAAACTTGTATAGTTACTACTTGTTTTGTGTAAAAGTATTTATTTTGTTTATTTGCATAGTGCTTTATCAGATTAGGATAGAACATTTTTCCATCTTTTAGGTTTTAAATGTTTTTTTACACTATAACTTAAAGCATCATCTGCTAGCTAATTTGCTAACCTAAAGCTAGCAAAATTAGCTGCCAAGGAGGCAAGAACTATTAATGTGTTCACTTATTAATTATTTTAATGTACACAATTTTTTATAGAGGAGGGAGACACAAAGCAATACTGGGAACAGGGTTTTTGGATACTCGTAGCAGCAAGACGGTAGAGAATTATGTCTCCTAACTTTAGGTGAGACTCATGTATAGTAAATAAATAAAAAATCGACCTATGATTATTTTAAGAAATGCATGTTATATGGTAGTTCCTGTATTCTGGATCATAATCTAAATCAATAGTTTTTTTTTTTTTCTATTAGTAAGTTAGCACTAGGAGGTGCTAAATAATAGACCCTGTCCCTTTAACATTTGCCTAATAAACATTGTTTTTGCTTTAGAATCATGACACAGCAAGGCAACGTGTGTGAAGTCACCATTGGTGTCGGGGGCATGACTTGTGGCTCCTGCGTCCAATCCATAGAGCAGCACATTGGTTCTCTGCCAGGGGTGATGAACATTAAGGTAATTTGTATTTGTCCATTTAATTACTGCTATTATTTAATTACAGCGTGAACAATGGGCATAGCTATTGCAAAATTCTTCCCATTCAAAACAGGATCTTAATCCCAACACACAAAGATTGAGATGTCAATTTATTTGAAACTGATTGAGCATGACATTATACAGAACGTTCTTTAGTAACAAGGCCAGGCTTGATTTAGAACGAGGTATCAATCTCACTACGAAACTCGAATTGCGGTGATTGAGGCCTGTGTTTTTGTTTACCCCTCAGGCTGAGATTAAATAACAAAGATAATGCAATTGTATGTTCAAGATAGAGTCCTGCCCTTTGCAGGACACTGACAGCAGGTCGATAAGCCGCACCCGCTGGAAACGTTTCTTGCTTTTGTCTTTTTACGGGATTCTCTGTCAGCTCTGTCGACTTTGTATTGTCAGACTGTACTTTTCAGGCTCATTAGTTTTTGTTTATCTTAATTTAAAATTATCTTTACACTGGCAAAAAACTGACGTCTAATAATCCAAAACACTAAACCCCCCTTGACTTGAGTCAAATGATCCCCCTCCAGTGTGTCACATGCTTCTGCTTTCTAAAGGAAGTGAACAACAAGGATCATCACGTAACAACCCTGGGGACCTCGTTCATATTCTTTCTTTTGTATTACTGTAATATTAAAGCTAAGAAAGACTCTTCATTCATCGGCTTTCATTTAAGCCTGCATTTAAAACAGTAAATGCATTTTGGTTAGTTATTACAACAAACTCAAGTAAACTTATTGACCGCTTTCGGCAGTTACCATATACATATACACGAGTCTACGCCTTCCCCTAAAATTTGATTAAAAATCTGTATAACATCTTGTATCATCTTTTTTTCAACTCAAACTAAGCATTGCAAGTGACAAATGTTTTTGAATATGTTCGGCCACGATTGAAATAATTTACTGAAAATGTACACTCACAGTGGCGCAGTCGTTAGCGCGTCTGCGGCACAGTTCTGAAGTCATGAGATCGAACCTCCTGTGTGGAGTTTGCATGTTCACTCCGTGTGCGTGGGTGTCCTCCGGCCACTCCAGTTTCCTCCCACATTCCAAAAACATGCATGTCAGGTTAAATGGCCGGTCCAAATTGCCCCTAGGTGTGAATGAGCGAGCTAATTGTCTGTCCCTGTGTGCCCTGCGACTGGCTGGCAACCAGTTCAGGGTGTCCCCTGCCCACTGCCCGAAGACTGCTGAGATGGGCTCCAGGACCCCCCGCGACCCTACTAAGGATAAGCGGTGCAGATAATGTATGGATGGATGTTTGGGGGTTTGTGACTTCAATTAAAATATTATTTTCCAAAAATGAAATGACAAAAAATATAATTTTGATTCATGACTACATTCTTCAGCCTTGGTTCTGTAAACTTCAATAATTAATCTGGTCTTTAATGAAATCTTTGAGTACTTTTTTCGGAGCACAAAAAGTACCGCCATGGTAAATATAACCTCCTTCTAGAGTCAATATTGTATGCTGTTTAATCAGCTGTTTTGTAAACTGTTTTGATTCCTTTTTCTTTTTTTTTCTTTTTTTGAAAACTTTTTATTTCTCACACACACTTGGACAGAGGTTTGATTCCTTTTTCAAGTAATTCTTTGTTTTTATGTTGTAGGTTTCTTTAGAGCACGCCAATGCAACAGTTGTGTTTAATGACAGGCAACAATCAACAGACTCCCTGCTAGAGGCCATCTACGACATGGGCTTTGACTCAAATTTGACTATAGCCAAAGAGACCACACCCATTTTCACTGGTAGCCAGCCAATCCCACCATTAAAACCGCCACCTTTAGCTGAACAGACTATGGAAGAAGTCCCTCTGATCTCGATAGAGAATTCGTCCGACTTCTCCTCGACTTTGACACCTGGAAAGGAGCCCATCCTGGTGGGGCTCTCAGAATCGGAAAGCGCAAGTCAAAACAGCCCCGGGACAAAAGACTCGCCTGCGTCTCCATCTCACAGCTCAGACAGCAGGGCGGCTCTCTTGAAGTTGACCATTCAAGGCATGACGTGCCACTCCTGCACCACCACCATCGAGGGCAAGATTGGAAAATTGAAAGGGATTGAAAAGATCAAAGGTGATGAGTTACTATTAATAATTTTTCTGCAGTGTTAGATAGATAGATACTTTTATTCATCCCTGTAGGGAAATTCACTCTTCCAGCAGTATCCTTGTGTTGAAAAATAAAATAATAAAATAAAGATATAGAATATAAAAATACCCAATATAACGTTTTGCTATAGAGTATTTAAATAGTGCTACGGAAATACATACTGTAATATCTATCGATCTAATTTTATTTTTTTATGTGAACACATAGTGGGGACACAACAATGATCGCTCGATATTGGTGGGGACACTTCACCAATATCATGCCAAATATAATCCCTTGGTCCAAACCTTTTACTTTGAGGGTCACATACAGACAATTTGAAGGATACAGTTTTCTTAACCATTGATTTTTCGGTATAACTAGTGCCATAATAACCTTTTTTTTAAGTTGCTGTACCTGTACGATAATTTCTAATACCGTAATCAAGCACACCAAAATCTGTCTTTTTATTTTCATCTTAAATATAACCCCACATTGTTTTCTCAGAAGTTAATTTGTAATTTAAATTATGATGACGTTTATTCAAATAAAGTTACTTTTAAAATTATAATAGGCAATTTGTATATTATGTTATTAACTTATTTACTGCCTTTGTCAGCTATAGAAATGTATGACCCATTTTCCTTTAGCCGACATAATTGAGTTAAAAACGTTCTACTATGGATAAAACCATCTTACAGAACTAGAATTGTCTTTTTTGTCATTGATAACAACATGGTGAACATTGTTTACTATGAGATTAGACAGGACACTCCAGAATAAGCACGTAATAAAGAAGTAAAATAGTAAAAAAAGGGAAAAAAATGAATGTTAGGACAAATATGCAAACATATTTACAAGTTATTGATTCCGGCTTAAGTTTTAAGTCGAACGTTACAATATTGCAATGAAAAATAGTGGTTGTTAACAATACTAATAAAAAAAATAGTGCAATAAGTTGATAAACAGGGTGTTTCAAGAAATGTTTATATCCTTTGAAATGTAAATATCACAGAATGTTCATGATTAGGGTAAGTAAAATTAAAAGTATTAATGTTAATGATCACAAGATTTATTCTTCCAAATTTGAATTAGACATTCAAAAGCAGTTGCATTATATTAACGTTTTCACAAATGTTCAATATACGCAACACCTTAGACACAGAATACGTCAAGTCTAATCTAGCTCCTGCCAAATACGCTGAAGCATTTTGGGTAACAGTCTCCAGCAGATTTCTATTTTATTTTCTTTTTATACATAAATTATCTGACCGTGAGTTAGTACAGGTAAATACATACATATTTTATAATAATTATAAATATTTAAAGGATATCAATGTTTTTAAACACTCTGTAAATACCAATTTTTCTATACATTGGCAAATATATAATTTTCACAGTCCTGTGCGCTTGGTTAGAGTGGTGATAGCCCTGGGGAAGAAACTGTAGTAGTGTATATATAATTTTTAGTATATGTTACAGGCTGCTTAAATAGTGTTCAGAAGCTAACTATTTTATGCTATTTAAAATGTCTCCAATTTTTCCACAGTCGTTTTGGACTCTCAGGAAGCAACGATTGTTTACCGTCCTTACCTCATCAGTGTTCCGACCATTATCAACCAGATTTCCTTGGCTGGCTTTAAGTCTTGTGTGAAGTACAAACCACGACCCTTGCAACTGCCCCTTAAGGAATATGAACACTTTGCTGATTCCCATAAAACACCTACAGACACTTCTGAGGAGACCGAAATCTTGATTGAGACAGAAGCTCTAGCGGAGCTAACAGTGAAAGGCATGCACTGTCGATCCTGCGTGGTCAATATCCAAGATAACATCTCAACGCTGCCCGGTGTGTCCTCCGTGGTGGTCTCTCTTGAGGAAGAGAAAGCGTCTATCCACTATGACCCGCTGAAAGTTTCGGTGCCTCAGTTAAGAGAGGCGATTGAAGCGCTTCCTCCGGGAAATTTCAAAACTGATCTTTGGGATTCTTCAGGGCTTCTCAGCAATTCGGCTACCTCATCTCCGCCAGCTTTATTTGAACCTCCAGCATTTGCGGTACCGCTAGTGAAACCTGCTCTATCCGAGCCTTGTTTCATCCAACCTCTGGCGTCCATGGCTAAGATTCGTATTGAAGGCATGACGTGTCACTCCTGCGTTCAGTCAATAGAAGACATGATGTCTCGGAGAAAAGGTGTGACGTCAGCGCAGGTGTCTTTGGTGGACAAGCAAGGCTTCTTTGAGTATGACCCTCTGTTGACATCTGTAGAAGAGCTTAGGGATGCCATAGAAGAGATGGGCTTTAGTGCATTCTTATCAGGTAAGACCATCTGCCACATCAGTTCTAAACCTTTTTTTCTTGATGTACCAAAATTGAAATGCTTTTTCAGCCAATTAGTCCCTGAAGCATTTCATCATTGCAGATCTTTTGATACTGTACCATGGTTGCCGCAGATCTTTGAATTTTTAAAAGGCATTGATTGAATTCATTATTCTAAAAATAAGGCCTTATTTGGCATTAAAAGTGTTGGAATCCAAATTTCGAAAGTTTAAAAAATGTGAACACATAAAATTTCTGTTTGTTCAAACTAAAAACATTTAGTAGTCATTTTTCACACATCATGATGAAAATGTTTCGTGAATTTAGCGGAAATGTTTTTTGTTATTCGTAGTTATGTGCCAGTTTTGACTGAGGATCCATGATTTATTGTAAACATCCTTTGTATTTATTCATTCATTTAGTTCCATGTCTAAAACTTGTGACAGTGTTATCTTTTTAGATGGAATTTTTTCAACTGGACTAAAATTTTATTTTAAAATAAATATATTCACGTTTTTTTATAATTGCCCCTAGTTCATGTGGTGCTTAAGTTTCAATTATTATTATTATTATTTTTTTTTTTTGTCGACATGCTCCTAACTCTATTAGAAAAGGCATTAGATAAGTCTTAAGAAGTCTTGAATTTAACCCACCTTAAGCTGTAGGAACCCTGTGTACACCAGTGGTGTCAAACTCATTTTCACTGGGGGCCACATTAGTGTAAAGCGTGCCCTCAAAGGGCCTGATGTCACTTTTAAATGTAATTGAATGCTATGTCAAATAAATGCTACTTCTTTTTAACGTAAACAAAAAAAAAAACAATTACGGAAATTAAATTTGCCTTTAATATGTCGTCACTTGTAAACGGTTTATTAGAAATTAAATATATTAAAAAATATGTTAAAAACAGGTTTTGTATTAAAAATGCTATTGAGTAAAATCTGATCATTTACCTATACTACAGAAAATCACTTTTCTGTAGTATAGGTAAAAGTACACGTAAGCTCTTAGGCCCGGCATTAAAACCGGTTGATGGGGGGGCCGTTGTTGTCAGAGACTGCCAAAATAGCCTTTCCTCTTCACAAAAAAATATAAAACATTGGGTTTACTTCGGGCTCTGGCTGTAAAATAAAGCTGGATCGGGCTTTTATACCCTCGGGTTGGGTCGTGCTGTAATTTCTAGGTCGATCTTACCTCTTGGTAGAAGGAAACTTAGCACTGTACTTTGCATTGATGCTAAAAGAATCAAGTCCTACCTGGTGTACTCATGTCCTCATTTGAGAACAAATGTTCAGAACTAGAATAATAAGCCACATCTTTTCATCTTTACTATAATTTAGTATATCAAATTTTACATTTGCTGCTTGCAGAGAGCAGTCCCGTGCCAAGTGTTTCACCTCCCAGCGTTCTCAAGTCTAACAATTTAACACCAGTGAGAAATAAGGAACAAGAGATCAGCCTCCTCAAAGAGCCGACACAAGATCGTAAAACGGCCAAAAGAGACAAACAATCATGTGCGAGCAAATGCTTCATCCAGATTCGAGGAATGACCTGCGCGTCGTGCGTGGCAAACATTGAGCGAAACCTCAAAAATGAACCTGGTCAGAGTTATCAGAAAAATACATTGGTATAGAAAGATTTTTTTTTGATTCTCACAATTTGTTTTGGCAGGTATCTACACCGTTTTGGTAGCCTTAATGGCCAGTAAGGCCGAGGTGCGTTATGATGCTGAAATGATCGACCCAGCAAAGATTGCAGAGTGTGTGAACGAGCTTGGTTTCTCTGCGACTGTCATGGAGAACTACGAGGGCTCAGACGGAAACTTGGAATTAGTGGTGAGTCTTTACGGTCAGCATAGTATGCAGAGGTGGGTAGAGTAGCTAAAAAATTACTCGAGTAAAAGTACTGTTACTTCAGTATGATATGACTCAAGAAAAAGTACATGGTGAAAGTACTGAGTAACTGTTGCAATGTCTTTTTTTTTTTAAACAACCATTCAATCAGATCATCAAATCATCATAGTCCATCCAATAAATTACGTTTTATTTAAAAGTAGATTAAACTACAGAAAATGCTTGGGCTCGCACCCAAAATTCAGCACCAGCTTGTCAAGTGTTACTTGTGTTACCGGCTCTAGGGCAGCAAAAGCTATGATTTTGGCATTTTTTTATGAAAGTATCACTTGAAGAGGAGGGCTTGCGCTTTTTGTGGGACTCTTGTTAGTCTGTGTACAGACACCGCCCTACTTATGAAAGAGATGTTCCGGTTGATCATTCGTAAGTTGAATTTTTGTTCGTAAGTTGCTTCAGTGCTTTATTTTGTATGCATAAGGTTTGTATAAGTATGCTTAAGGCTTGTATAAGTAACCTTTATTGTTTTGTACTAAAAATAAACATTTCGTGAAATAATATGCTGTATAAAGATAAATAACGTTTATAACTTACTTTTAGAAGATGCGCTTCAAGAGGTTATTTTCCGTGGTAAAAAGTGGCCAATAAAAGCGCTCCGACCCTTTTCGCAACCGCATCAAGCTTTCTTATTCCACTTACATTTCTAAAGAAACTGCTCGCCTCTTTACTTTACACCAAGTATATTGAATGGATGCACAAGATATTATACAATAAAAACGTCAAAGTTCTTAGCGCGCTAGAGGTACACTACACGTAGTACTGTATGTTTACACATGAACTAGGAGGTAAAAGCCGTATTTCTTCTTTGGGGTGGATGCCATGTGACCTCTCCCAGCGCCACAACACGCTGGTAGCGGCGGATAGAAGCACTACGCTACAGTCCTGTACTCGGAAAAAGGTCATCTCCCCAAAAATGTTCGATCTACCATTTTACGTTCTAAGTCGGATGGTCGTAAGTAGGGGAGTGTCTGTACTGAGTTGGTTTTGGTGAACCCTCTGTGAATTTAAAAATAAATCGATAAAACGTGCGTGTGCGTGCGTGCGTGCGCGGCTACTACAAAATACACTGCGCATGTTTACGTTTCTAACCCTACTTACAAGTGCCACATGGTGGTTTTTTGAGTCCCTGCTCAAATCTAAAAAAAAAAAGAAATGAGGTCTCTGACAAAATAAATGCGCCTTAGCAGAGAGAGACAGACGTGTACTTATGTTGAGGGGTTTTAAGTAACAGGTTCAATGTAGCCTAATGTTGCAGAGTAAGAATACAGTTTTTTCTTCACAAATCTTCAAAAGTAAAAGGTATTGTGATTTAAAAATACTCCGAGAAGTACAAAATGTGCCCAAACTTACACATGTAACTGTAACCCGTTACTAACCACCTCTGATTGTATGCACATTAACAGTTGGAAGGGACTGTAATGCAAAGTTCTGAAACTACCACAGTACAAATGATACATTCTAACCCCACTGAGAGAAAATTTCTTGTTTTAACACATTTAATCTTGTTTTTGAAAATATAAAAAAAAGCTTAGATAAAGCATTAACCACATTGTAGGTTATTTGTTAATTGTGAGAAATATTTCCTACTAGCGTTAGAAAAACAAATGAAAAGGAACAAAGCGGTCCATCATCTGCTAGGTAAGATAAGTTTTAGATTTTAAGTATACATTCTACCTGAAAAGCTCGTTCAAATATCATAAAACTAGAAAAAGCAATTAAAATAAGCTGAATCCTTTGCCAATGGGGTAAATATTCTTAGTTCATAACTTTTCGCTTTTCTTTGTTTTCCTTACAGGTAAGGGGGATGACTTGTGCCTCTTGTGTACACAAAATTGAATCCAGCCTTATGAAAGAAAATGGGATTATTTATGCATCTGTTGCCTTAGCAACCAACAAAGCACACTTAAAGTATGACTCTGAAGCGATTGGACCGAGAGATATCATCAAGATGGTTGAGGTACTACATATCCTTCATTGCTGTTCAATATTTATATACTCCGTATTGTACTGGTCTTATTTTGCGGAAAACTATAATCCTATTTCTGCTTTGACTTTTTAAACAAATATAACATAATCTTTGTTTCTTATGTTTGTAGATTTTGGGTTTTGAAGCATCTTTGGTGAAGAAAGATCGTGCCACGAGCCATTTGGATCATAGCAAAGAGATAAAACAGTGAGTAGCATTTATAGTTGCATACACATTAACCGTTCATCTGTGGTTGGCTTGTAAGAAGCCTTATATTTAAAGTCACCCTTATGAGGACAAGCACAATCAAAATGCAAAATTTCCTCATAATTGATGTTAGAAACATCCTCTTATCTGGCAATGAAAAAAAGTAATAAATCTAAAGTTGTACAGTAATTCCTGGGTTATCGTGGTTAATGTGGACCACGTGAAAATCTGCGAGAGAAAATTCTCGAGATGACGTCCTGACAAACTGAGAGTATTCGACTGTAACAAAATGACAACTATAGATCTACAAATAAAAACACAGAATTGCCGTTGAAAGAAGGGGGTTTCATGTCATAATACAAAGGTATACCGAAGTTGGAGGGCATTTCCTTTCAGTCTCAGCAATGATTAAAATACAACAATTCCGAATGTAGTGGTTTATTTTGAGTTGTAGATCCAGGTCAACCGTTTCAAGGGTAATGGATCTGGCGTTGGTGACATACAGGCTCAGCAGGGGTAGCTTGTGAGAGTTGTTACGTAGCCTAGCTGTAATAGGCCTGACCTGCAGCGGCGCCGCTATTGCTTTCTTTCCTGATGCCACCTCAGTCTCTTCCCGAACCCCGGTAATAATTCATGCCGCACCGGCTGGTGATCACTGTTTCTTTGCGCTCTTCTGACTTTTCTTATAGTATGATTTAATGGATTAATTTCATTTCAGCTGCTGAAATACTAGCTGTAAATGTAGCCGTACTTCTGAGTTGAATTTGGGTACATTGACTTGTGTGCCTGCCCAAAATATTCCCCTAGCCAAGAAAAAAATAACTCAATTATCTTGTCTCTGTTCTTTGAGATGGAGGAAATCTTTCCTGGTGAGCTTAATTTTCTGTGTGCCGGTGATGGGCATGATGGTGTACATGATCATCATGGACCACCAGATGAACATTTCGCACCAACACAATGCCACGGCGGAAGACCGCAACCAATTCCACTCAACTATGTTCCTGGAAAGACAGTTGATCCCAGGCCTCTCTGTCATGAACCTGCTCTCGTTCCTTTTTTGCGTGCCTGTGCAGGTAAGTTGTCAAAATTCCTCGATGTCTCAACTTTTGTGTGACTGTGTAATTGTCACACATTTCTTTTGTGCAGTTTATTGGCGGGCGCTACTTCTACGCTCAAGCCTACAAAGCAGTGAAACACAAATCTGCCAACATGGATGTACTTATTGTCCTTGCCACCTCCATTGCCTTCACGTACTCCTTCATCGTATTAATCGTGGCGATGGTAGAGAAAGCAAAAGTCAACCCCATCACGTTTTTCGATACACCACCCATGCTTTTTGTCTTCATCTCCCTAGGAAGATGGTTGGAACAGATAGCAAAGGTTTGGATGGTTTATAAGGCTTTGTAAGTGCTTTGTGGAATGGCTGCATGTACAATATTTGCGTTTTTTTTTCTTGTAGAGCAAAACGTCTGAGGCACTTTCCAAACTCATGTCTCTACAAGCCACTGAGGCCACAGTGGTCATTCTCAGTAGTGATTCTACCGTTTTAAGGTATTATTCTTTCTTCTCTCTTATCAGATTCAGATTCAGATCTGAATGGGTTATGGGTTACTATCTAAGTGTGTTTTTCTTGTAATTGTGTTAAATTAAATTATTGTCTGCTACAAAGGCAACCACACAACATATTTACAAATGTACACTAAACTGTTTTACATGTTTGATTGTTTACATTTTATGTTGAATTTGTAAAAATGTGATCTTAACATTTGTGTAAATCTTTACAGCTTAATTTCTCATACATGTGTTTTTTGTTTTTTTTTAAATATTAGCTTTGATAAGATTTCAATCGCACAAACAGTATCAGTAGGGTCAGTAACGAACAAGTGAATACTCATATCGGTCAAAAAAGTTAATATCTTTTTTGAAACATTGTTATTTGCAATTTTTGAGGCTGTAGTTTCCATACAACTAGAAGTCACTTTACCAAACCACATCAAAGGGTCACGATATTAATATATCTTGATATTTTTCACATTAACCATGCAATTTAAGTAATATCTACAATGCCATACTTTCTGGTTGGATACATTTCCAAGCATGCCTTTTTTGGTCCCTTGTTTTCCAGCGAGAACCAAGTGGATGTGGAGCTGGTCCAGAGGGGAGACGTGGTAAAAGTAGTTCCCGGAGGAAAGTTTCCTGTTGATGGCAGAGTTCTTCAAGGGCATTCCATGGCAGATGAGTCTCTCATCACAGGTTGGTCACTTTGTAGGGCAACTATTTCTGTACCACTTTAGATATGGTGTCAAACGGTCAATCTTATTGCTCTAGACAAGTCCTTTCTGACCAGCTGTTATTTTGAATTTTAGGTGAAGCCATGCCAGTGACCAAGAAGCCGGGGAGTGTTGTGATTGCAGGCTCCATTAACCAGAATGGTTCTCTGCTGGTCAGCGCTACACATGTCGGCATGGATACCACGCTGTCGCAAATCGTCAAACTTGTGGAGGAGGCTCAGACTTCAAAGGTGCTTCATGGAAGAGTGGCCATCAATTCATAAATCAAGGTCAAGCTCACATTCAGTTGTTTTTTTTAGGCCCCCATCCAACAGTATGCAGATAAGATCAGTGGCTACTTTGTACCGTTCATTGTTGGCGTTTCAGTCCTTACTTTGATTTCCTGGATTGTAATTGGGTTCCTGGATTTCCCTCTGGTGGAAAAATACTTCCCTGTAAGTCTAATAAGTCAATTGAATTATCAATGGATATAATGATAATTAATGATACAGTCACTCCTTGCAGGGTTATGACAAAAGCATATCCAGGGCAGAAGCTGTGATCCGCTTCGCTTTCCAGGCCTCCATCACTGTTTTATGCATCGCCTGTCCCTGCTCCCTCGGTCTGGCAACTCCGACCGCTGTTATGGTGGGCACTGGGGTTGGAGCACAAAATGGCATCCTGATAAAGGGTGGGGAACCTCTGGAAATGGCACATAAGGTGATTTAATGATATATATTTGTGTTTTGTTTTGTAACCAGTGACATGCAGATGAGGTTCTTGTCTTGTGAGGCACAGTCAGATTTACAAATTCCATAAATTCTGAACTACAAGTCGCTACTCTTTTTCTACATTTTGAACACTTCGGCTTTGAATATGGTTCCGATTGTTTTTTCATTATTTTGCTTGGCGGCTGTTTGCAAGGGTTTTAGTAGCGACTTCGGACGCGCGCCACCAGGCCCTTCCCGCAGATCTCCCCAGCTGCGGTGACTGTTGGGGCCTTCTGGCAACGTGTTTCTGGTGGGGTCACCTTGGCTGGCGCCTAGCAACTGGCTTAAAACTGGTGCTGACTAGAAAAAAAATCCTCAGGGTAGGGTGTGTAGTTTTAGGTGTCCTTAAAACGTTTTAAATAAAATGTCTCTATAAAGTATGTGTTAACAATGCCCAACTGAGTTCAAAGAACCTTTATAAACCAGCGTGTCCATATGCTTTTATCATCTGTATTCTCGTAAGTCAGTTAAGCTGGGCAAAAGGGGCCGTGGGGTGTTGGAGAGTGATTTCGTGCACGTGTGCTGATTGTCTTCCTTTTTTCGAGGATGAAATGGTCAAATTAGGAAAAGGACCGTTTCCAATACAGTCCAAATACGAACCCAAACCCCCCGAAAATGAAAAGAGAGGAGTTTATCCGAGTGGGTCTAAGAGAGAAACGTACATGTATGCGACAGGTAGCTTGACATATGCTGCAATGACGATTTCAGCCAGAAGATAGCGTCAGTAAGTAAAATATTTTTATAGCTAGTGACACAACTATTAAAAAAAACGGCAAGCATCCAAATGCACATGCAAAACATCGCAGTGACGTCTAGAAACATTTCTTTGAGATAAATTAGTCCATGTTTTTGGCAACATCATGGATACAATACATTAGAAAAGGAAAACGGGATGGTTTGACTGTAGGTACTTTATTCAATATTTACAACGCATTCAAAAATTTTAGACTTCTGCACCCAAAAATCAATTCAATTTATGGATCCGAATTGAACGGCAGTGAAAAGTATCTATGAAACGCAATACTTCTCTTTCTATGTCACGTCGCTACGGTTTCCTCTAATCAACAAGGAACGAGGACAAGCGAAAGCAATTTGGTCCGTTTTCGCAACAATCTCCAATGACTAAAAAATCGCCATCTTGAATGGTAACATGATCCAAAAAGACGCTACCTAGGGGTGAGAGGAAAAACGGCGCAGCTGAAAATGTCACTCTCTATCACTCAATCCCAGGTACCCCACCAACCCCGCCCGTCCCCTATTCCTTTTACCTATTAAGTAAACCCTGAATGTTAGTTCAAAAGGTAAGATTAAAAAATATAAGCGCAGTTAAGAAAATAAGCCAAAGGACTCTTTGAATGAAATTGGGCATTGTTAACACATCGAGAATATTTAACTTTAAACTTTTTAAAGGACAGCTAAAAAGATACACCTCACCTTTAAGCCTTTGGCTTTAAATCCATTGCGGCTCGTACATAGAAAAAAAGATTAAGAATAGTCCTTAAATTCCGGCCTACAGCCTTACCTGCCTCCCTTGACTGCATGCCACTGTAACAGTACTTTAGGTTACTTCCTTTGTTCTTCCTATCTATCTTATCCCTCTTTCTATCTAGACAAGACTAGACTAGACTAGTCTAATCTATGACTAAAATAAATCATCCGTACACAGGTTCAGTCGGTGGTGTTTGATAAGACTGGAACCATTACGAATGGCGCCCCAATTGTTGTCCAGGTCAAAATAGTTATTGAGGGCAACAAGATGCCTCGCTCCCGACTGCTTGCCATCGTTGGCACAGCGGAGAACAACAGCGAGCATCCCCTGGGAGCAGCAATCACAAAGTACTGCAAACAGGTTTGTTTTGAATCCAAATACTCTGGTCATGTTTTCTGAGCAGCAGCACAATTAACACTCTTAGTGCCATTGACAGTATGTACAGAGATCCCTCGCTCTAACATGGTTCACTTTTAATGGTCTTGCTACTTCATGGGTTATCATCACGCATCGTGTTCTGCATTGAATTAAATTTCCAAAAATAAAGGTTTCTACTTCACAGAATTCACCTATGACGCGTTGTTTTTTTAAATGTACCCCTCATTAATCACAAACGTTAGCTGTACGACATTGGCGCTTTAATCTGCTAAGACTGGAGCTTCTTGTCCGATCTGCATTTATGTTCACGCATGTGGACGCCAAGTTCTTATGAGGTTAAGACGTCAATGGTACAACATTTTACTGAGATGGCAGTAAATTACTTATGATTTTACATTGCAGGAGCTCGGTACAGAGTCTCTTGGCACGTGCAATGACTTTCAGGCCGTGCCAGGCTGTGGCATTCGATGTCTGGTCAGCAACACTGAGATGCTGTCCAAGAACGCAGACAGTGACGGCGAGGACAACAACCAGCGCAACAGCATGCTCGTTCAGATCAGCGACACCATCACGTCCACCAGCTCGCATCCTCTCATCATGGACCCGCAGCCACTCAGTATGGCGAACTCTCAACACTTCTACATTGTATCATAATTGTATTTAAAATGAAAGCATCTGTAGGTTTAGAAAAGACTGCAAGTCATGTGGTGCTGATTGGCAATCGAGAATGGATGAGGAGGAATTGTCTTCAGGTACGAGAGGACATCGATGATGCCATGACGGAGCACGAGCGCAGAGGTCGCACCGCCGTCCTGGTTGCTGTTGACAGTGAGTGGCAGAATCTAAATCGTGGTCATGCCTAACGGCAAAATACGAACAGAAAACATTTTAGCTCTATCTTTTAGACCTGCTGTGTGCTATGATAGCCATAGCTGACACAGTGAAACCAGAAGCGGAGCTCGCGGTCCAAACTCTAAAGTGCATGGGCCTGGAGGTTGTGCTGATGACAGGCGACAACAGCAAGACTGCACGGGCCATTGCTGCACAGGTAGAATAATAATAATATTTATTTTTTCCATTTACAATAATTGGGCTGTGATTCAACACCTTCAAAGCCAATTGATGTCCATAGCTGTCAATGGCATGGACTTTGTTCATACGCCAGGATTATCTCTCAACTCACCTCTTCCTCCTACTTCAGGTGGGCATCAGGAAGGTTTTTGCAGAAGTGCTGCCCTCTCACAAGGTTGCCAAGGTGGAGCAGTTGCAGCAGGCAGGAAAGCGGGTGGCCATGGTGGGCGACGGCATCAACGACTCGCCCGCATTGGCCATGGCTGATGTCGGCATCGCCATAGGAACCGGCACTGATGTGGCCATCGAGGCGGCAGATGTGGTCTTGATAAGGGTGTGGATTGCATGCTTGACTTTGTACTCAGTTGCACTGTTGTGTTTTTTCTGCTTTAACTTAAGGTGAAATGCTGACAAAGTCCTGTCTAAATCTCAGTCCAACAAACTGTTTCAAGAGGCACAGTCTTAGCTTTTGAAATAACTAAAATGAACAGTTCACCAGCTCTGTGGCCTTGCGTCTAGGGCGCCGCCCTGAGACTGGGAGGTTGCTTGACTCTAGCCACCTCCCACTATGGAGAAATGGCACAGGTGTTTATTTTGTTGGTGATAGGAATGAGTGGAGATGTGTTGTAGAAGGATAGTGGGATGTTTGGACGCGTTGTAAGGGATGGGAAGGGCACTTGTATGATGCGGCAGTGGTAAACCAGGGAAAGCTATCGGGCCCTGCTGTTGAACAGTGTGTTGTCACCCTGACCCGAGTGACATGGCCGCTTTCTTGTGTCCCGTTTCATCTGGAGGGACGAAAGCATCACCAACTTGGGTGCCGAGATGCTTAATTTGTTTGGGTGTTTGGACATTCGGGTTGGCCATGGTCCAAATAGTTTTGTGTGGTTTTTTTGCTACTTTTTCCCTTTTTTATTTTCTTTGTTTTTGTATGTGTTTTTTCTTGCTGTCAGTCACCCCTCTCGAGGGATATGACCAGGTTAGATAGATAGTGTATTAATATAAAAATAATGAATAGTTTGCCATGCTTTGGTCACACATGATTTAGAAAATATAAAGTGAAATATAAGCTGTCACATTTGTGTGGAAAAAAATTAGCTAATTTTAAAGGAATTCAGTCCATTTACTTGCCTATTACCAAATATGCTCAATCATTCTGACAATTGTTTGAAACTTTTTCCCAAATCCTTCTCGCATTGTTGCTCATCCAAGTCCTTTTTGCGCAGAATGACCTGTTGGATGTAGTCAGCAGTATCGACCTGTCTAAGAAGACCGTCAAAAGGATCAGGATCAACTTTGTCTTTGCCTTAATCTACAACCTGGTCGGCATTCCTGTCGCTGCAGGTAACAGTTCACAGTTGTGTGTCAGCTCAAAAAGCTTCAAGTCCCCAGAAATGTGTAAGACTGAAATGTAATCTTAGCACTAAAACAAAACCTGATAACTTTTCCCTTAATGATACAACTTTTTGGGTTGGTGTAGTTCCTGTTAAATATCTTTATTATCAAGAAACAAACGACTACCATAAAGCCTGTAAACCTACTAGTTGATTCAGTATGTTGAACATAAGTGACTAGACCTACGGCTCTTTTTATGAGTACATGAGGCTCGGAGAGAAATTATAACTTGTGCTCTCATATTAGGTGTTGTTACTAGCGGCCTCATTAGCAATGCTAGCATAAGCAGAGCTTGAGTTGCAAACATTTACAACCCTCGCACTTACGCTGGTTGCTAATGCTAGCATACAAGTCAGTGATGCTAGCTTAATTTGCAGTGTATAGGCTTCATTCATTTATAGCCTTTACACTTAATGATGGTCAATAATTGCTAATGCTAGTGGCAACATTGGCTAAGATAGCCAAATTAGCAGGACTTATGCCACATCTATTTATCTCCTTTGCATCTACTGACTGTCACTAGTGGCTAATGCTAGCTGTAATTTTGGCAGAGCAATCAGCGGCACTTAGACCTCATCCATTTAGATCTTTTGCACCTACACTCTGTAGTTCCTAATGCTAGTAGTGACCTCATTAAAAGTAGCCCCATGAGCGGCACTTAGGCTTTATCCATTTATGGCGTTCACACCTACTAATAGTTGCTAATGCTGGGGGCGATGTCGGCAAAGCTAACCTCATTATCAGCCCTTCAACTACATCTATTTTTATCCTTTGCACTTACTGATGGTTGGTAGTTGCTAATGCTAGTGGCGAACTCATCGAAGCTAGCCTCATTATCAGCACATAGGCTTAATCCATTTTTTAATTTCACACCTACTGAGTGTAACTGGTTGTTAATGTTCTTGGCGACCTCATTGAAGCTAGCCTCATTAGCAGCACTTGTGCTTTATCCATTTATTGCCTTCGCACCTACTGATTGTTAGTTGCAAATTGTAGTGGTGATGTAGGCAAATGTGGCACATAGGCTTCAATCATTAATCTCCTTGTCACCTACGGTCACTGGTCGCTAATGCTATCGGAGACTTTAGTAAAGCTAGCCACATTAGCTGCTCTTAGGCTTCATCCATTTATGGACCTCATACATACTGAGCGTCACTTGTTGCTAATGCTAGGAGTGACTACAGTAGAGCTGGCCTCCTTTGCAATTGATCTCTTTTGCATCTACTGAGTGTCACTAGTTGCTAAATGTAACGCAGATTCAGCAAAATAAGCCCACTTAGTCATCCAATTATTGCCCTAGTACTTCCTGAGTGTCATTGGTTGCTAATTCTAGCAATGACCATAGCAAAGCTAGCATCAATTGCGGCACTAGGCTTCATCCATGTATGATCTTGAAATTTACTGAGTGTCGCTAGGTCACAATGCTGGTGCAAATGATGATTTAAATTTACCGCTGTCACGGATCCCTTGACGGCTTGAGGCGTTGGAACACCACCTCCTGTGTTGTGTTTTGGGCAGGTGGAGCCCATCCCTCTCCTGGCTGTTTTTGGGTTGGGGTTTGCTCCTCACATGAAACAATAATATTGTAATCAGTATGAGGAGAAACCTGATCTGACACTTGAGTTTAACTACATTTAACTAACCACTATGTTAAAATACTCTTGCAACTTATGTGTCCTTAGGTATGTTCCTCCCTATCGGATTGGTTTTGCAACCATGGATGGGCTCTGCTGCCATGGCATTGTCTTCGGTCTCTGTGGTTGTTTCCTCGCTTCTCCTCAAATGGTAATCATCACTTCCTCACCACCGCCTTCAAATGTACCACCTTCTCAATATTGGAATTTTTCACACAGCTACACCAAACCCAGCGCCGAAAAGCTGCAGGCCCGGTTGGAGTCCAGACTGGGACGCGGCACGCGGCAAGGCAGCTTATCGGACGTTAGTGTCCACATCGGAATGGGCGAGTTGCGGCGTTCTTCGCCCAAGCTCAGCCTCCTGGACCGAATAGTCAACTACAGTCGGGCGTCCATAAACTCTCTGCGATCCGATAGGCACTCCATCCACAGCCAAGTGTTTAGCGAGCCCGACAAGCACTCGCTACTGGTGGCCGAGACACAGTTAGAGCAAGAGTTCTGCTGAAGGCAATGTTACCAAGTTCCTGAGATAGCGCAGTTTAGAGGTAAGAGCAAGCCTGACCCAACCCAGGCCCACGGGTATTAAAGCCTGACCCAGGCTGAGCCCGACCAATTAACTTTCCAGAAGCGAAATCGAAATGTCATAATTTATTTTAGGAGGACTCTGGAGTGTTAATTTATGATAACAAATTAAAACCTGTCTTTTTTTAAATGACATTAAGTTAAAGCAGCTGTGCAAATTTGGAGATTTGTTATTGGTTGCTGCCATCTTATGGCTTATGTCCTAATTGCAGCCTAAGTCAGCTCACTCATAATTTACGTCCAAGTATGTGCATTTCAAACACTTATGGGGATTTAAGTTGGTGTTTGGGCTTTACAGACGCTACCCGACCTACTAACAAAATAGGTCCTGGACGATCGTTTGTAAGTTGAATTTGTTCGTAAGTTGCTTCAGTCCTATATTTTATATGTTTAAGGTTTATATGAGTATGTTTAAGGCTTGTATAAGTAACCTGTATTTTGCATACCTGCCAAGTACTACGGTTTTGCCGTAATGAGTATGGTTTTCTTGAACCCACTACGGTGTTACGGTTAGGTCACAAAAACTACGTTTTTTTTTTTTTATAAGTCTTGGTGCCTTCCGTACACTTTGGATTACTTTCTATCATATCGTTATGGGTTTTAACGCACAAAAATGCGTGTATTCAAGGAATCAACTCCTTGCCCTGAAGAATTCTCGTGCCGGCATGATGAGGGGGCCCTATCGTGGATGCAGTGCCGAAGCTAAGGCTAAGCGGCTAGCGCCGTTATAAGTCTTCTCTACCGTCCGTAATCATGGTAAATGTTAACTATACCAAATAAGTGGAACTGGCTGTGCTGGTGAAAAACGTCAAAGCGTACAGGGAGTGCAGTTTGCTGTGTTTTACGGAAACGTGGCTCACGTCTAGCATCTCGGACGCTAACGTGGAGCTACCTGTAGCTACCGGAGCTAACCTCCTCTCCGATTCCCGGCTTAGCGTGTGACGTCATCCACTCCGCTAAACGGAACTCCGGAAAACGAAAAATCTCCGTCGGCATACATCGCAGGTAATTGACTATGCAATTTATTCAAAATTATTATTATTTCATATCGAAACTGATCAAAATCAATTATATAATTAATAACTCGCAAATATATTGGAATATCTCAAGTAAAAAGTTTCCAAATTAAACTGTAAACCAACACTGAATAATATTACTTAAATGATAAATAAAAAAATGTTTTGTTTTTTATCGTATCAAATATTGAAAAGAAAAGAAAACTATGAGGGTTTTCTATGACATTGTTATATTAAATACATTATTGAGCTTTAAAGAACTTTCTTTCGAACATGGAACTTTCTTTGAACTCAGTTGAGCATTGTAACATACTTAATAGAGAAATTATTTAACCTTCAATGTTACGCTGATAAACAAATACATGTCTGTATGATGTCACCGGTCACCAAAATACGTCATGCCACATATCAAACGCATATTTAACTCTTGGGATTCAAGATATTTTGGCCATTTAAAAATACTCATCACAGAAACATGACAATCAGTCTGAAACAAGGTATCCATAAACTTTAAAGCCGGGATAGGTTACCAAATACCTCTTAACCAGGCAGTTAGGTAGGTTATTCTAGATGTGAAAAATGCCCAAAAAAGTTGATTCGCCACTTTCTTACCCCCGTTTCAGTATTTGAGTCTCTATCTGGGACTCGGTCTTAGTCTTTTGTTTTGTATTCTCATGTGCCATTGACCGTGCTTAAAAGGGAAAAGCCTCCCAAAAATGGTTTTGAGTCTCAACCATAGTAGTTTTATTTTCTGTGTAGTATCCATGCGTCGTTTCAGTATACATTTTTATAAACATATTTATTTTTAAAAAGTCAGCGAAAGAGAAGCCTGATAGAGGAAAGATCTTAAACCAGATTTTCTGGTCGATTCGGTCCTAAAATGTCAATCATTACGTTCGGGCCCGAGCTTCTTTCTAGTTGCCTTTTTCTTCTAATTATTCCTATTATTAATTGTTGTAGTTCATTGTTCTTCTTAGTCTCTCTGCCTCGTCCCCTCCTAAAGTGCCGCAAGCAAATTTCTGAGGAATGTGTTGATGCTGTGGGTTATGGCGCAAATTTTACCCTATCAAAATGACGGACGGCCTTAAAAACTTCCTTCAACACTTAAAAAAATCCGTCAATGTGGGAAAACTGTCAGTTAATGTAACCACTGCAGACACTTAAATATAAAATATGTATATGTTTATACAGTCTTTTTTAACTTAGATTTCCTTACAAAAGATATGGTTTAATTTGTGATTATGAATCACCTCTCCTCCTCCTGAGTCCTCACAAATATAATATAAAAATTCGGACTTGCGTCCAGCTCGATCCTGCAAATCAAGTTAATAGGTCCAATCTTACCTCCAAAGACCGGCCTGTAACGATTTAGTTCAGGCCCGACCTGGATCGGGCTTAGACTCAGACTTAAGATCTTAACCTCTACCGCAGTTTCTTTTTCATACTTTGAGGCTTTTTTGCCGAGGCACCCTTTTGGGTGGGAGATATTTTTAGCATCACATGTGACTTGCGCATTATGAGCACTTCAGAACAAACTTTTGTTTTATTCTGTTTGCATCGGAGATCCTCCGGCGCCTTCAGAGCTGTCCAAAGACCGTTTTGAGTCGTAGCTTTTTTTCATTCAATGCTGTTTAAAATGCCGTATTTATATTATCCTTATTTATCTTGCGTTTATCGAAATCAATGTAGAAGATTCAAATGAAAACTGGGAATGAGTCGGGAATTGTGTTAGCCGATTGGGAATGCCGTGGTGGCAAAGTCCAGCACATTCCTAAGAGAGCGGCGAGTGTTGCAGGCGTTTACTTGACTGGACATAATCTGCTGTGATCTCGTTCAATTTTTGATGCTGTGCTGTTTTTTTTGTGAATGTCAAGCAAGTGCTTTACGGCAATCTGTACTGGTGCCGCCGCTTCTGTCCTAAACTTTTATATGTTGTGACATTAATTACCGTATTTTCCGGACTATAAGGCGCACTTAAAAATGCAAATGGGGCAGAAATTTGAGCGTGCGCTGGATCCCATCCCCTAGACCACTAGGGATACAGATGTCACCTGAAAAGGTTTTATCTTATTATCGCACTACTTTTAGCAGCAAGTAGCAGTTATTTCACTTTTTCTCGCCTCAAAACTTGAGCATTACATGTGACCTATTTTGAATTCATTCAGCTATGTGTTTATATCTTTTAGGACGACCAAATTATTTCCCACAATGCCCGTCTCTTCATTCAGTTCACAACCGCCAAAAACGCATGTTGCGCCTTGTAATAATTTAATAATAATAATAATTTCCTTTGTATTGTCATTCTTTGTAACAATGTACACAGAACGAAATGTCGATACACCTGACCCGTTGTAGCGAGTCGATGCAGCCGCAGCCAAGAGAGGGCGCCGCCATTATACTCTGGTACATTTTATAAATGGATGGAGTTGTTAATTCATACAGGTAAATTACCATACCAGCTCAGTAGCCTAGATGGTAGTGTGCCCGCTTTGAGACTGGGAGGTCGCTGGTTCGCGCCTCGGCCGAGTCATACCTAATTGGTAAAATGGCGGCGCCCTCTGTTGGCTGCGGCTGCATCGGCTCGCTACAACGGGTCAGGTGTATCGACATTTCGTTCTGTGTACATTGTTACAAAGAATGACAATACAAAGGAAATTATTATTATTATTATACTTGTTCAATTATTCATCAGTTGAAAAAAATCACTGAACATAATCCCATATCAATGGTGGCAATGTGGTTCAAACCTGGATTGCGACAGTGAGAGCGCCCTATTCTCTCAGGGACATATAGTATGGCGAGGCATTAGGTCTTATCGCACTATCTTGAGTCAGGGTACCAGATACAAATGTTGGAGAACACAGTAAACACAAAGTGATATAAAAATTGGTATAGAATTTGGTTTCACTTTTTCTCAGGTCAAACTAAGCATTGTAAGTGACAAACATTGAATGCATGGGGCCCTGATTAAAATAATTTATGACAAAACTATGAATACAAACATACAATTTACTATCTATTAAATGTCCTTCAAAGTCCGATTCATCGTCGGTTACACCAAATAGTTGTTTCCCTCTTGTGCTTTTTTGTATTTATATCTTTCAGGACAACTTTGTTTTTTTTTTTCCATTCTCTTACGTGGTACCATGACTAGAAATGGTGGGATATGATCAAACCTGATGCCTTTTTGTGTGTCTTATGTGCCGCAATCTGGGTTCGAGTCCCGTTAAATCTAATGTTTTGCAATTGTGTCCAACTCTAGCCCTTGGTGTAGTTTTTGTCCATGCTTATTACAGTAATACAGTCCTTTGTGCCTAATATATGGGAAAAATATCACAAAAGATTTATTTTTCT
Source organism: Urocampus carinirostris (assembly GCF_059441175.1). Classification (NCBI taxonomy): domain Eukaryota; kingdom Metazoa; phylum Chordata; class Actinopteri; order Syngnathiformes; family Syngnathidae; genus Urocampus; species Urocampus carinirostris. Next base: position 27,016,445 of record NC_142357.1, read on the forward strand.
TGTGGGTGCGCCTGTTAGTGCGGAGAATATGGTACAACTTACGATTGAGACAATTTACTGCCAAGCTAAGTGATCGCTCTTTCTAGGTCACTCTTGTGCACTGTCTGCCTTTTTAAACTAAGTGCGTTGTCACATGATTCCAAGTCCTATCTTTGATTTTCTTTTTTTTCTTTTTTTTTTGTCGCTACCGCGTTCCTATTATGTGTTCTGAAGTCCGCTGGCGTGTTTGAGCGATGGCTACTGAGCATCAAATTAATTTACATGAACGGTTAAATGAAGCAAGTCCGCCCTAAATGTTTGAAGTCGGGTGTGAGAGAACCTTAGATTTTTCCACAATATTATCACTTAATGTTCAGAATTTGTATTTATGAAATAATTCACGGTTGGATATTTTTCTCATGAAATTAACGTGGATTTGAAAAATGCTGAACTGGTTATCCACCAGTGTACTGTTGTGCCTTTACTTAAAATACAATAAAATCAAAACTCGACATTGCTTTGCTGTCTTCTGTCGAGTGCCTGAAGGTGGCACTCTTTTTTTTTTTTATTCCACATAAAGATCACATAGTCAGTGAACTGCACAACGGAACATCATAAATCTTCTGACATATCCTCCCACATAATGACTTTTTAACAGTTGCCACTGACTTGTGTAATACAGTGAAATGTACAACAATCAAAAGGGATTCTTTCTTGTTGGATAGAAATATGATACGAAATTAAGACAAAAAAATCAACACGAGATGTCAAGTAAACATAGAAATTAGATTTGTGCTACTCCCTCAAACGGTCAAAGAGGATCCTAACAACACTGGTTGAAGGGTTTGCAATAATGAAACAAACAAAAAAAAAGAGTGCAGCATATAATGTCAGAATTTCAACATTGTGCTTTTGTGACTTGTCTGCAGCAGGAAAACGTTACATTCAGTTCACCTCCGAGATGACAAGAACAGAAGTCACTTGATACCAGCTGGAAATTTAAATGAATGTACCCCTTACAATACGACGATAGATTTCAAGAATATTGAATATCTTTACAGTGAGCACACAATGATGATGATAGATGGAATCAAAATTCAAGAATATTGCATGTAAACATTTGGAATAAATCGTTCAAACTAACACATCTCTACATTAAGGATCACAATTTTGGTGACTCGTGCATGATAGACGTAAAACTAAATACATTTTTAAACTGATGTGCTCCATAGTATATTATTAAACACTCTTTTTGTAATACTGTAAATATTTAACGGAAAACGAGTACGGACACACTCTTCTTTTACAGCCACCCTTCTTTTAAAGCAATGTGTTACTCTATCAAAAGATAATTTAATGAGGAACCCTGTATATGTATTGGCAAATGTTTTAAAATTATAACCAAACGGTCTAAACTAATTCAAACTGTTGGAAAACTGAATACTACTTAAAGTAATTTGAGTCTATTATAGGTAATCCCATGACATGAGCACCTAAAAGGTGTCAATTAACCTATATAAGGCGTGACATTTTTAATGTGAACATGTGTTACACTAGCACGGCGTAGCAGCGGTTAGCGCGTGTTGGCACAGTTTTGAGGTCATGAGATCGAACCTCCTGTGTGAAGTTTGCATGTTCTCCCCGTGCTCGTGTGGGTTTCCTCCCACATTCCAAAAATATGCATGTTAGGTTAATTGGCTGGTCCAAATTGTCCCTAGGTGTTAATGAGCGAGTTGTCTGTCCCTGTGTGCCCTGCGACTGGCTGGCAACCAGTTCAGGGTGTCCACTGCCCGAAGATAGCTGGGATGGGCTCCAGCACTCCCGCGACCCTACTGAGGATAAGCGGTGCAGATGATTGATGGATGTGCTACGCTGCTAAAATAAAATCATGTTTATTGTTGTTTTTTTCCCCTGTCATAAAGTATTTTTATAAAGTTCAATAATTTTAACCTTTTTTCAAGATTCTTAATTTTATTATTGTGCCTTAGTCTATCATATTTATTTTCTTAGTTTATCATATCTATTTTTTTATTCTTGGAAAATAAGAAAAACAAATGATTGGAAAATACATTGTGTGCATTATTTGACCACTAGATGTCTCAGTATTGTGTCGTGCAACGGAAAAAATTGAAAGACTCCATGTGGACCAAACCGCCTCATTTTGCTTTTCAATTTTCCTACCATGCCGTTTGTTTTTCAGTTTTTTTTTTGGCTTATTTAAATCAATATTCGTTTTAAATGACATTTTTTTTGTCACAAGAAGGCGCTAAATACATACTGCCCCTTTAAAAAATCTTGTTTAAAAAAATTCTCAAATGAGCAAATTTAGCTCAATCAATAATTTTCATTATACAAATTTTACGATATTTAAACCTTTTCTAGTAAAATATTATGGTATTACTCAATATGAACAATGTTGACATCTTCAGAAGATGCCAGTTAACTTTTTCAAGGAATATTTTTCAAATTTTACCATCCGACAATATTATACAATTTTCATTTTAGTGAAGTAAAAACAAATCATTTTTAAAATGCGAGAAGAAAAAAATTACATAAATTTAAAATGAGCAAAATGATATGCAGATTGATGAAGTATATTTTTTGGTTGCATTTCCTTTTATAGTGTTGATTTCCTCAAATAGTGGCCTTGTGGTCACCAGGGTTAGGTAGGGTTACTTTAACTTGATTACTTTCAATTACTTTTGGATTACTCCAATACCAAAATATGCTAATAAAAAACAAAAGAAACTAAATATGAATAAAATTACCAAATTTTGTGCAGGCTTGGGGAGTAACGGAATACATGGAACGGCAAAAATGATGTTGGCAAGCTGTTTGGATTCATTTTCATTTCGTTTCTGTCGCATTTTATGTTAGTTTTGCCGGAGATCAAAGCCAGGAGAGAAAGCTTACCACGTGTTGTGAGTCATAATTGTATTCATATTAAATTGTCTTTTATTAGCATATTTGGTATTGGAGTAATCCAAAAGTAATTGAAAGTAATCAAGTTAAAGTAACCCTACCCAACCCTGGTTGTCACTAACCGGACGTCAACACAAATCAAATGATAAAATCACTGCCCAGCCGCATTACCAAGAAAAGAATGTTATGCCGAAGAGAAGAAAACTGTTCCTAACTGCCTTTGATTGGTCGCTGGTCCTTTGTTTATCAAGCAAGATACATACAATGAAGATTCTGAAATAGCACCAAGTTTATCCATAACCTGTTGTCGCCATTTTAAAAAATGGCTCACTGGAGACATTTCACTTGTTTTGCAGAAAAAAAGGAAAATGTGATGGAAAAAAAAGCTTATTGTGGTTTTTGGGAGCTATTATGGATTTGGCACAACTTCCAAAATTTTATATATACTGCACAGAGACACAAAAATGCCAGTTTAGCAAACTTCTCACTATAGTTTAGCGAACCGAAAAACGACTTTGTGAAATGAGCAGACGCAAAAATTTTGGCACACTGATTGAGGAGGCGGAGTCAGCTACCAGGTTGTGGGCGGCGTTGAGAATATTATGGGCGGAGCTCTCATAGCCCCTTGTTGAAGTAGACTCTCTCCAGACCCGGGTGGTTTGCCTGGATTTTCTCTCTCAGCTCAGGCTCCAAGCGGCTGACAGATATTGAACTGGAGCATGCCCGAGCAAAAAGTTAAAGTAATTATTATTCATCTTAATAAAGGTAGAAAGCATTTCGCTCACCTCTTCTGTGGGAACAAAGCGCAGCACAGAGGCGTCGCGAACACCAGGCTGAAAAAGATCATGTTTGTGATGAGCGAAACATTGATATGCTTTGCTTAAATTGGTTATTTCCTTTAGTAGTAACTAGGTTCAGTGTCAGACCACTTACCAAAATCCCACCAAGCTAACTTGAATTGGTGCGCTCATCCATGGGAACCGCTGAAAGAAATATCAGACTGTAATTTTCTATAGCATTTGTACGGTCTTTTTATGCGTGTATGTGCTTTAGTTGTTTTTAAACACGATATCACAATGGTATTTAGTGGCACTCACATCTTCTACAACTTTATAGGGTTAATGTCAGTGTCTGAAACTCATGACAAAAAGTTACAGACAACTGAAAATTTGCCTGCCCAGCCATAAAGTTGCCTGCCCCATTTTTCCCAACTTGAAACGCAATAAGACAACTAATCGCAAAAAAAAAACAGTGATGTAAAGTATTAGGGATTTATAATCAAAATATAAAACAGAAAAACTCTTTAAAATTAAGCTTATTATAAATCTACTTATAACATTCATTGCATGTATATGACATCGCTGTTTTCCATCTGCCATCAGTATGTACCTGTATTTACTCAGCTTCATTTATGCAATGTTTGCGTTGCGTCGTCTGCTGCAAGCCACGTGAAATCCTCTTTCCATGAGGCTTTTAATGTACGTCTACGTTTTGTAGCGTCATACATTTTGTTAGCTTCTTTTGAATCTTTCTTTTGGGGCTGGGGTTTTGGCTTGATTCCTAAACACTTCTCATTTTTTCTTGTGTTCTCTGTGCGCCTACTTAGGAAAATGATATGCAAATGCACAACCTTATAATGCTCGGGAGAGTCCCAGCAGCACGAAGTTATTCAATGTGGGCTTCTGATTGGCCGCTGAGTATGCAACATACCAAAAGAAACGGAATTTCCAAACCAAACGAAGATTTCGAAATCGGAATAAAGCAAACGTTTGATTTGGGGGGGAAAAAAAAGATTTTTTTTTTCTTGAAAAATTGGCACAGTGGTGAGTGGTTTGCACATCAACGCCGCGGTGCGAAGGTCCAGGGATCATTTCCAGCCAGGTATGAATAAGCGTGTGATTGGTTGTCTTTCTCTGAGTGCCCTGAAACCGGTTGAGGATGTCCCTTTCCTACTGTTTGAAAATGTTGCAGTAGCTTTGATATCTTTGAGTTCTGAAGATCCTAGTAAACTTTGTTGTTCCGTTTCTGTTGACAATCCAATACTTGGTACTATTTTTTTAAAATCTTGTATGGTTTCTATGCTTAAGGTATCCGCTTCTCCAACCGCATCCAAATCTGACAAACGAAGGCAACAAACTCAAAACGGTAAATTTCTCAGCCTCTTACCCTCAGAAAAGCCTTCTTCTCCAAATGGTTCATTAAAAAGGGTGGAATGGCTGAAATGATAAGACGAATTTAAGCAAAAAAGAAGAAAGGTTGTCTTTGGTTGTTACCGGTCACTCATACCCATTCCCGGAGAAGCCATGAGGATCCTAGAGACCACGACCTGAGAGATGGCCTGCTGTGCTGCTTTGGTCGATTCTCCTATCCTGTTGTCGTTCTCGTCTGTTACGGGGATGCCGTGCTTCAGTTCTCTGGGAAGGAGGATCAAGATCCAGGAATGAACTCTCTCTAAATCTTAAGCGTTAATTCTTGAATATGTGTGGTTTGAAAAACGAAACTTACTGTGAGGGATATGTAGGCTACAGCTGACCTTCAAACCCATTTAATAGTATTGTGAATACTGTGTCTTTTTTTTAATTTCTCGATAATATATAGAGATTGTAACATAGAGACCTCTGACGCATGTACTAAATTCAAATATTGCCCGCTGCTGGCCTATTCCCAAAAGCATTTTACATATTGCAATCCATTTAAAACCTAGGCCAGTTTTTTAGCACTACCTTGAATATATTTTTTGCCTAATTATCCTTACATTATTTAAATCGTTTTTTCTCTTTAAAGTCTTTATCGTGTGTTTATTCTGAGGTACCATTTCTAATCTCATCGTAAACAATGTCACCACTGCGTTGCTTCCAGTAACAATAAGTACAATTGTTATTTAAACATTCACCTCTAGGGGCAGTGTGACACATCCACAAATTATACCCACTGAAATTGTGATAAAAGAAGAAAGTCACGATTTATTTTATAATAACTTACATTTCAACAGAGTAGGGTGGTTTCATGCCGGTGAGCATAATTCTTTAAAATAATGTGTAACTCTTTTGTGTATTTGTGGTTTATGTTATTTAATTCAATTAGCATTTAGCTAGGAATTTCCGATGGTATGCTATGCTAATATGCTAAACTGATAATAAGGACTTTTCTTTTTTTAGTTTCAGTTAACAGGACTGTGAATAAGCACATCAAACCAAACATAGTGTTTGTGAATAAACAACAGGGGAATTCACAATTTCAATAGTTAGTGTTATTCCTTCATTGTAAGAAATATAAGCAGTAATATATATTTGTAATGACCAGCATTCTCAGGTTTATTTTTTACACAAGTCCACAATCCTGACCGAATACTTTCTATTGCAATGTTTTCTTATCGATCAGAAAATAACAAATTCTTAAAAATAGAATCAATTGCGTTCAGATATTCCATGTACAGTGGAACCTCGGTTTTCAAACGCCTCTCAGTTCGAACAAATCGGTATCCGACCAAAAATTTCGAGAAATTCTTGCTTCGCTGTTCGGTCAAAAAATCGGAGTTCGAACGCCGGTTGCGTGAGTGCGTACGCTAGGGTGCGATGCTGAGCGGCCTACGGGTGTTTTAGTCCCTTATTATGCCTCCGAAGAAAGCCAGTGCAAGCAGCAAAGTTGCTACAGGTGAAAAAAGAAAAGTAGTCCGTACAACTATTGCATATAAGAAAGAAATAATTGCCAAATATGAAGGAGGTGTGCGAGCGCCCTCTGCTGACCACCACAAAGGTAAGAAATCCTATTCATAAGATTACGATAACGCCAACGTACGATTAGCCTGGGTTAGCTTTAAGTTTACGTTAAACATTCAGGGTGTTGGAACGGAGCCCCCTTTCCAATGAACCGCTCACCACTTGTTGTGGAGACCCGGGTGATAAATAACTTGTAAACGACCTGATTTTTTTATTTTTACACGTTCCTGTTAGGGGAGTCTTTCGTACGGAAGATTACGATAACGCGAACGTACGATTAGCCTGGGTAAGTTTTATGTTTACGTTAAACATTCAAGGTAAACATTTAGGGTGTTGGAACGGATTAAAACGATTTACCTTATTTTCAATGGGAAAAATGATTTCTGTGATCCAACAAATCGGTTTTTGAACAGGGTTCTGGAACGGATTATGGTTGAGAACCGAGGTTCCACTGTACTGTATTTTCCTACTTTGCAAGTTGCGAAGCCAGTGTAATTGCTGATTTGCACCACAAGATGTAGCCATATTCCCTGGGTACAGGCTTGTGAGTTTCCCAGCACAACTTTTTCCCCCCTAATATTAATCACGCATTGGGTTTAAGAGGTAGTCTTATGCATCAAAATACACAAAAGAATTGGGAGATACTCAACAGTTTCTGTTTTTGTAGGTGAATTTCTCCCATCTTACCTTTGCCTCATCAGCGGGATATTGATGCAATTAGCAGCGGCTACAGCAGCAAACGGAACAAAGCGTCCGAACAGAGGTGAGACATGCTGTAGAAGAAAACCGAGGCTTTAAAACGACACCCAGCAAGAAACAAGCTCCATCTCTACAGTGGTGTGTATGCATTTCAAGCTTTCAGAGCATAAATCAGCATGAATAACACTGAGCTGGCAGGGAGACATGCCGATTCCTAAGCACGACCCCGTGAATAATTAGGCTTCTCTCATACAAAGAGTCTCTTAATGCGCGCCTAACATCCTGTCAGCACTACCCGAGCACTTGAGGTCAGCCTGTTAAAATGAAAAGTAGAACGCAGTTGGATGATGATACCTTTGTCAGTGCGTTTAGTCCGAGCGCTGTGGCTACTGCCCCTGTGGTGGCTGATACATACGCCGTGCCAAGCTGGCTGCAAATGAGATAAGCGTATCAATTTTAGACAAAAAGTTCTGTAGGGTTCAGGCAAGATGTTGATGTACTTGACTGTGATGGGAGCGTCGCCGCTCCTGTTGGTGTAGTTCACGATCGCGTTGAAAGACTGATTGATCCATTGCCAAAACAACACGGCCGGCGTGGTCCTGCGGAAGATAGATAAGTCGATGGATTAGATCATTTTGGATCAAATCATTTTGGATCAAATCAAAATCTGTATAGCACTTTTCAGGCAATGCTACTCAGGGCAGCACAGCAGAGCAGTGGTTAGAGCGTGTGCGGCACAGTTCTGAGGCCATGAGATCAAACCTCCTGTGTGGAGTTTGCATGTTCTCCCCGTGCTTGCGTAGGTTTCCTCCGGGCACTCCGGTTTCCTCCCCCATTCCAAAAACATGCATGTCAGGTTAATTGGCCGGTCCAAATTGTCCCTAGGTGTAAATGAGCAAGCGAATTGTCTGTCCCTGTGTGCCCTGCGACTGGCTGGCAACCAGTTCAGGGTGTCCCCTGCCCACTGCCTGAAGATAGCTGGGATGGGCTCCAGCACCCCCGCGACCCTACTGAAGATAAGCGGTGCAGATAATGGATGGATGGATTTGCTACTCCAAGTGCTGTACGTATTAAAACATCCAATGTACAATAAAAAAGTCAAATCCTCTCTATACCGTATCTATGTATAATCTTATGACTCGCTAACCACATTATGGTGGGAGTTAAACTAGGAAGACAGTATCGATCCCAAGACAATATCGATCCGATCCAAATACCCTCTCAGTAGCGATAAAATCGATATTTAGATCAATCCACCAACACTTCATACCTGCTCTTCATTCAGTATGTTCTATCTTCTTGTCATCATTCTAAATTGTCCTGCGGCAAAACCATTTGAGATTAGTGCTAACTTGTCTCTTCCCCTCTTAAACACTGCTACCTCTATACCGGGATAAGGTCAGAATATTATCTTAAATAGTTATTTATAGGAGAGAGGGAAAAACATGATCCAAAAAACTCCTGGCCTGTAAGAGCTTAAAATGCCTTAGCATCTGAAAATAAACGAGTTAAAAGAGAGGTTTGACCAGAAAGCATATTTCCAACAATTGTTGTCAACATAGATATCCGCAAAATTATCGTAGTATTGTATTAGATAGATTACCGTATAAATGTCTAACGTGCACCCTTCATTTTTTTTTTATTAAACATCAATATAAAATGATGTTTCACTGTTTTCTTGGAACAAACTGATAAAAATAATTTATAGACTACGTAAACTATGAACACAAAACGAAAATAATATTTACAATCGTTATTTAAAGTCTTTCAAGGTCCGATTCATCATCAGACACACCAAAGTGGTTTCCTGTTAGGATCTGGTATGATACTTTCCCCCAGGGGGCGCCAACCAGGTTTGGAACTGCACACAGGTGTGTCCAATAACCACACACCTGTCCCTAATTATCCCGACACCTCATAATGACTTCTTGGACAGCACTCTTGTTTAGGTCATTTTCATTTCCACTCCAATGCCATTTTGGTTTTCTTTCCTTTTGTTTCTGGTTTTCTTGTTTGGACATTTTGTAAGTCGATTAATGCTGATTTATTTGTCACTTTGTTCCTTGCTTTTGCACTTTGGTATTTGTTTCTGGTTTGGACCATATCATGTTTTGTTTTGTTTGGACATTCTGTCCCTTGTTTGTTACGTTGTTCCTTGCATTTCTATTTACGGATAGGTATTTGTTTCTGGTTCAGAAATATTCAGGTATAAATTTGTTTAAACATGTGATTTGTTTTGTGACCACTTGTTTTATTTGTTACTTTGTTCCTTTGTTATGAACTACCATCCTAATTTTGAGCCCTCCTGCCTGTGTTCTGGCTTTCCTTCACCTGGGTCATCCCACAAAACTTTACAGTATCCCTTGTGATACTTTTTTTTTGTTTTATTTATATTTCAGAAATACTTTTTTCTTTTTCCATTCCAGTGAATTTTCGGCCACTTTTTGATTTCCCTAAATTTCAGCATGATCAGCAACTTTCAGCTTAAAAGAGGCATCATGTGCAGAACGCTTCCTCTTTGCAGTCTCAGTTGCCTTCTAAGTTTAACTGTTGATATTGGTAATTGCGCAAAACAGCAATGCATTATTCACATATCAGTGTAAGTGAGGGGTTGTGGGTTCAAGAGATGTGGTTGCATTCAGTGTTATGCTATCGTGTTTAGTAATATTTCTGACTAATCAATCATTGTGATAATACCTTGTGTTTAACACCCACCCAAACTTGGAGTTATTTTTTTAAGTAAAATTAAAGTTGATTGTTTTTATAAAGGATAGAATAACTGGCATTCAAGATTGCTATCGTAAAATACTCTGGAATAAAATCTTGGTATTGAATCGGAAGTAAAATGTTGTATTGTGACACAGTTATATATTACTAATATTGATACCACAACTTAGTAGGTGAAAAAAATGAAGAAATGGCAATACAATTATAATTAATGACTTATTGTGAAAAGTGTTTAGACTTTGTTGGGGACAGGCCCAAGATAAGGTCAGGCTTTTTTCCATCCGCACTTTTTTGTTTCTGTTTGAACGGATGTAAAAGATAAATTTAGAATCAATAGCTCAGTCAATAAATTGAACTAGACTATCAGATTTTTCCAAAAGAATTACCCTGAACCAATTTCCTGAGAAATATCCACTAATAGACTATTCGCCATCAGTGTTGCAACAAAAGATTATTTCAATATTCAATTAATCTGAGTTTTTTTTTATTAATACAATTTGATTCCAAAATAAAAGAGTAGTTCAAATTTGAATAGTAGAAAACAAAATAATTATAACTTAGTTACCGATGTGCTCCCTTTCATGCCGGAGAACATGCAAAAATATAGATCATTGTTTTTCAAAATAGAAGAATCAGCTGCTAGGTGACCGAATTCATCTACCCCCAATTTTTTTTTTAATCATTAGTAAAAATGGGGCAGCATGGCGGCGCAGTAGTTAGCGCGTGTGCGGCACAGTTCTGAGGTCATGAGATTGAACCTGCTGTGTGGAGTTTGCATGTTCTCCCCGTGCTTGCGTGGGTTTCCTCCGGGCACTCCATTTTTCTCCCACATCCCAAAAACATGCATGTCGGGTTAATTGGGCGGTCCAAATTGTCCCTAGGTGTGAATGAGCGAGAGAATTGTCTGTCCCTGTGTGCTCTGCGATTGACTGGCAACCAGTTCAGGGTGTCCCCTGCCCACTGCCCGAGGATGGCTGGGATGGGCTCCAGCATCCCTGCAACCATACTGAGGATAAGAGGTGCAGATTATGCAATGGATGGATAGTAAAATGACCAGTCAACGATTTTTAATGTAAACTTGACCAAATTGTGACCTATGTAGTTTGATTTTAGTGTTATTGATGAAACACAAAGATGATCAATCCTACATTAAAGACGATAAAACACTTTGCAAATATTTACTGTTGAGTAGCTAAAAAATGAGCATTTGGATCATTCCAAATGTAAACGATTAATTACTCTAGCTATCAATTCTGTAATTAATAATTGCTGGATTTATCAATTTGTTGTTGCAACTTTGATCACCAATAATCCAGTCTGGATTTCTCACTGATAATTGATTGATTGAAATGGTCAAAATACGAATTTGTATTACCCTTCTTTAAGGTTTACAATGTGTGTGCTTAGGTTCATTTGTGAACGATTAGGGGAGCAGAATGCGCCCTCGGGCTCAGAAAACCGGTGAACTGTGACATTAGCAATGTAAGCCTGAGGGGACGTTGACATTAATTTTTGAAGACAATGAAAGCACTGTAAATCCTGATGGAGTATTGAAATATGTCACTGTATATGTAGTAATAATTGTATGAGTTTTCCAATACTTATCCTTTGATTAGCTTAAATATCACACTATTCCATCTATTATCTGCACCGATTATCCTCAATAGGGTCGCGGAGGTGCTGGAGCCATCCCAGCCTTTTTTGGGCAGTGGGAAGGGGACACCCTGAAGTGGTTGCCAGACAGTCACAGGGCACACAGGGACAGACAATTTACTCGCTCATTCACACCTAGGGACAATTTGAACCCGCCAATTGACCTGTCATAAATGTTTTTGGAATGTGGGAGGAAACCGGAGTGCCTGGGGAAACCCTCGTAAGCACGGGGAGAACATGCAAACTCCACACAGGAAAGTTCGATCTCATGACCACAGAACTGTGCTAACCACTGCCCCACCGTGCTGCCCATACAAAATCTAACAGCTATGTCCAGCTATTTTTCGACATCCCCCAAAAAATGTTCGTTTTTACCGTTTTACATAAGTCGAATGGTCGTAAGTGGGGAAGCGTCTGTACTCAGTTGGTTTGGGTGAACAAATACATGTTTGTATGTATATGTGTGTGAGGCTACAGCTATATACACTGTGCATACAGTACAATAAAAAAACGAAAAAATAACAAAGTTTCTAACCCTACTCACAAGTGCCACCTGTGGTTTTTTGAGTCACATGATTCACGTTTAGCACCCCGGACGCTAACGTGTAGCCACCCGGAGCTACCTGGAGCTATCCGGCTTCAGCGCCACTATACTGAGACACAAAAGCCTACAGGAATCGGAGAGGAGACGGACTCGCTAACACGAGGTGGTGTATCCCTGGATTTACAAAGAAAAAGATTTACATCTGCCGCAGAGATGTCAAACTTTTGGACTAGCGTGTGACGTCATCCACTCTGCTACAAGCACCCCTAGGGCATCATGTTAATCTGTTAATAAACAACAGGGTAGACTGCTGGAAGTGTGAATTTCCCTACGGGGATGAATAAAGTATCTATCTATCTATCTATCTATCTAATACACGTTATGAGTGTCCATTCATTCGAATGAAGTATCTACTTCTAGTTGCGTTTACATGATGTCTGGTCCGGTCATTGTGCATTCTTTGCATTTATCTGAGTGATCTGGTTTGTGGCTGGATTATTGCCAGACCACGTACAAAATTATATGTAGCCTGTTTGAAATGGACTCTGTTAAACATAAGATAATTGTGAAAATTCCACATAACGAGACTTTTCTTTTAAACTATGCTTGTGTGTTAGTTGTACAAAGCACCATTCTGCCAGCTTTCCAATGGTTTTTGGGTAAAGGACATTGTGTATTTGATTATTCACAAGCCCGGGATATATTTTGCTTTTTGTTTTATTGTAATAAAAACCTAACCGGAACAGCAATGCTCCAGCTCTTGATCACTTGTCTTAAGTCTCACGGGAACCGGATGTTGATTTGAGCATGCAGAGAAGAGACATAGCTCTCTCCGTCTTCAAACCCCCCCAAAAATCTGCTTCGTTGTTTGAATTTGAATCAAAATTGTTTGATTGGTGGTATTTATTTTTGTAAAGAAATAGAAAACCATTTGTTCCCCTTTTTAAATGACCCAAAAGTGTAAAAAAATGCACTCTTCTCAACTAATTTCTTGCAAGTTCTTACTTGTAAAATGTCATCATGCATCCAGTTATGGTCATGTTCATAGGAACCTGCGCCGACATGCGCCCAATCAGGATCATCTTCTCGCCGGTATCCGGATGGAAAGCCGAGTCGAAAACATATTTGGCTCGCCATAGTTCGTCTTCCGTCAGCCCCGCGGTGATGATTCCTTTTCTGGAGGATGTCAAACATCAAGAGAAGAATTCCGCATTTTGAAGTTTTTGGGCTTACCTGTAGTCGGTGATGATTTTGTGCGCCCGTTCTAGCTGCTCGTTGGTGAGGAGGACGTTCCTCGGGTCGGTGACAGTGAAGAAATGCTTGGCCCGGCCCACGAACGTGCTTTGGTCCCAACGGGGCTCCTTAATGTTTATGGATGTGGAGAGCTCTGCAGCCATTTCTATCTGATGGAAGGAAATTTTTATCACGTCACTGAAAACACACACAAATAAAATGTTGTTCATCTATTTTCTGGACATTGGGCTATCACCCTATTTTGTTTGGGAATTTTGAGGTTGGTTTTATACAGGGATGAACGAGAACAAGCATCGATATTTGTGCTGGTAACCGCCTTTCCTTTAATGTATGGGAAGCTTTTAAAAATCAAGATGTTGATGTTGAAGGAATAGTAGATTCCCATTAAATCAGAATTTTTCAGTTATTGTCTGTCACGGCACATTTTCACTGAAAAAAAAACCCAAGCGTCTTATCAGCGTGATTGGGTATTAATGTCTTTAAGTGACAGTTTAATTTTATTGGGCTTCATGCTGTCCACTGCCAACATTTTTAACATAGAAAGCACACCGATCTTTGCTCGTTTCCTTCAGTGGTCGCAATGAAGTGCTACATACCCTTCAACAGACTTCCTCGACTTAGGTTTCGGGAGGATACTTTTGTTTGTTCCTTTACCCTGTATCTCTTTGCTTGTCCCTGCATCCGTGGTAAAAAAAAAGTATTTCATGGGGTCGCTTGAGGGGTCTGATACACTTTGTGTCTACACTTCATACTCAATGCTTATACTCAATGCACTGCATAAAGGCAACATTTTCTATCTATCCATCTACCTTGGTCATATCCCTCAAGAGGGGTGACCGACAGCAAGACAAACACATACTATAACAAGAAAATTAAAAATAGCAAAAAACACACACAAACATTTTTGGACCATGGCCAACCCAAATGCCCAAACACCCAAACAAGTTAGGCACCTCGGCACCTGCTTTCGTGCCTCCAGATGAACCGGGACACAAGAAAGCGGCCATTTCACTCGGGTCAAGGTAACACAACAGACTGTTCTGTTCAACAGCAGGGCCCGACAGCTTTCACTGGTTTACCTCTGCCTCATCATACAGGTGCCCTGCTCATCCCTTAGAACGTGTCCAAACATCCCACTATCCTTTTACGACACCTCTCCACTCATTCCTATTACCAACAAGAGCTCTAGCTTCCACTAGATTTAGACCTCAAAAAGGCATAATTTAAATTAAATATTTGGCCAATGAGAACGCCACTGCGCCCTAGTGTACTGGAGGTGCAATTGCACTTTATTCTGGGAAAGTTAAAAAGTAAAAGTTCCCTGCAGTCAAACACGGAAGTTGACATCATCTTGCTGCTACAGGTATAAAAAGATAAAAACTCGCAAAAGGCTCGGCAAAGAAAGTGAGAGGTAAAAATGGTGCATTTTGGTGACTTAGGGTCTTTTTAGTTTGCCTTCTTCCTGGTGCTTTTTAGAACTTGTTTTCAGTTACACTACACAATGCAGCAACATCTAGCGGTCAAATAGAAAACGCTGTCCCTTTAAGTACAAATAGTCTGGGATTTGAAGGTATTTCCTTAACTCACCGTCAGTCTATTTAAAAATGGATTGAGGTCATTTTCCGCCACGAGAACTGAATTTATTTAAAATATTGGTCATTTTTATCCAGAGGAAAGGACATTTTTTGGACTAATGATATAAGTGGCGATGACTCAATATTTGGGTGTTAGTATAATGCTGAAGTAATATGGTATTAAACATCCCTAGGTTTTATTTTTCAGTTCTGTTTTAATTTAGTTTAGCAATTAATAGTTAGGGAAATTAATCAATTAACAATTAAAACATTTTCAAAGTAAACATTGATCCAAATGACACCAATTATTTCACTACTGTGTACTATAAAACAGGATACACTGAATACGTCTAGAGTCAAATGTTTTTTTGTCATTTTGTCGTTGACCGAGATAATTTGCATTGTAACTATTTTAGCACTAATTAGGTGGTTGATCGAGAGTTAATTTTTCAGCATAAGCATCTGAAAAAGTGTATTGTGCCAATTTTTAGGATTAATCCGGAGATTAAACCGTAATTCATTTTTCAAAGTAGCAATTTGCCTAAAAAATAAGTATATCGAGCTAATTCTGATTTTGTTTTTTGTTTATTCCTATACAGCGTAGTCGACTAATACAAGATGGTAGTAAAAGTTGCTTTTGCACCATAGAATGATACCTGCCAACAGTGAAATATGGTGAAGGCTGGATAAGGGAAACAAATCCCACAATTCACGTTTCTGATTGGCTGGCGGCGCTACTTGGCAGATTTCGCTCATTGCAGTAGGGGGTGGATGGCGTTTCTAGTCCCCATTAATGGCAAAAAATGACAAATTACAGTATTGTTGGCTTATTTTTATAGTACTGAATATATGTTCTCAAGTTATGTCTAGATAATTAATTAACTAGTTTAACCCATGGCCATACCAACATACTTCACACATATTTCCGATTTAGACTGTACTAACTTCACTGTAAAGAGTAGAGATGTTCCGGTTGCCATGGCGCCCAATTGGCCCCGCTCCTGTGGCACCAGCTGCAGCTCATTGACAGATTGGCTTTCAGTCTATTTAAGCTCAGTGCTCTCACTCTTCCTTTGTCAGTCCGTAAACGAACCTCTGCCCTGCAGGACGTGGTTTTCGACTCTGTCCTGTTTCCTGTTGGTATTTCCTGTCCTGTATTGTTTCCGTTTATTTTGTCCTGTTTAATATCGGTTTCCAGTTTCATTCCCGTATAGTTTGTGCTGTTTTATTTTGATATCCTGTTTTGATATCAATCCGGTCTGTCCCGTTCTGTCCGGTATAGACCCCATCTGTCCGATATCTGCTCGGGCAATTGGTATCGATCTCGTCGGCCTCTGGCTTCCTATTATCGCACGCCAGACTGCTGCCTAACGTGCATGACTCCCCATTTCCCGTAAAATAAAAGGCTTGTGTGAGAAACGTCACGCATTTGGGTCCTGATCCTGTTCCGGTTCTTGACGAGGGGGGGAATGGTTATTTGTTTCATTTACAGCTTTTGAGTGAAATCAAAGGACACTGTAGTATTGGACCACTAGATGTGGCTATATTGTGTAATGCAACCAACAACGATTGCTCCAAAAATTCAAACTACCGAGAATCAAGTTAACCTAACTGCACTATTTTTACTTGTCATTTAGTTGCCACGACCTCTAAAGCACACAAGCATAAGGTTTTCTTATTTGTGTGACCTTGGGCAAGACACTGAACCCCTAACGCCCCCGATAAGCAGGTATGTCTGTCGTTGCAATCAGCGTGAGTGTGTGTGTGAATGGGTAAGTGTGAAGCACATTGTAAAGTGCTTTAGCAGGTCTTCAGTGACCTAAAAGGTGCGATATAAAAACAGACAATTCACCATATTTAATCTTTGGGTACCTGCAAAATGGCAGACAATCCCCTCAGTTTCCTCTAAGTAATTTTACGTGTTTTTGTGTAAAATCAATACAGATTTCTCAACCTATCATTATTTCTAATAATGCATGCTTTTATGATAGTTCATGTATTTTGCTTGTTATTCAAATCAATGTTGTTGTTTTTCTAACAATGGAGTATATTTTACCTCTAGAAGACGCAAAATCATACACAACGTCCCTTTAAATTATGCAGGAATGTGTTGTGAACACGGTTGCTATGGCAACGCCCGTTATACTTCCAATTCGGCAGCTTTGAAAGGTTTTAATGCGCGCAATGCACGGAAAAACAAATTGTGCACCACAATTTACATTGCACGCGTCAGAAAATGTGCAGAAACACACGCGCAAGCAGCCAGATCAAACTGGCCGGTACTGCCACGAACACGCTCAAACGCTCCCAGTTCAATCTAGTTTTTAACCATTTTCACTCCGAACTTCAAATGCAAGAATTTGCTGCAGGATGATGAAACTCCTCCTGGAATTGCACCAAACATGGCTGCTGAGGCTGGTCGGACACACTGACTGACACTCCGTGCATTGATGTGGAACCGGTCGTGCGGTCTCTTTAAATCGAATTCAACTCGGATCACGAGCACACACGCACTCGCACGAAAAAGCTGCTCTCCCCTTCACGTTCTACTTTCTGTCCAAGTTCATGCGTTAATCAATAGTTTTAAGAGCGGATGAAGGTGATTTGTGGGGATGAACTTTGGACCGAGTGATGTGAAAGATCGAGGTCGCTTTTTGTGCACTCACTCTCGGCCAATCACAGCAGGCCTCCGCGGCTACACATTAACCACCGATTGCTTGCGTGCGTTCGATACCTTATCGCGTTTCTTTTGTAATAATTACACGCAGATCGAAAATACCACTCTCCATTCAACATATGAGAATTGCTAAACACTCCCGCTGCAGACCCGAATCGTCTGACCAGGACCAGAACACAAAACCACGATGTAGAAAATCAAAATACGTATTACAAGCGAAGATGGGCATGCAGCTGTGCATCCAATATTCAACTAGTACAGAAGCGCCACATCCACACTGCCATACGCGCACGCGCTCGCTGTATCCTTCCCACCTGACACCGGGACCAAAACCTTTCGTTTGTATTTTAAATACTATTTGAATACTCACTGCACCGAGGGTATCAGCTCTCCGTAAGGTTTCCCCTAAAGGCGGCAGCAAGCTAATTTCGCGAGCACAAACACACGCGCACGATCACAGCCACATCGCACACACACACACCCCGTTACACCGGAAGCAGCTAGACGACAAATTAAAAGCGAGAGAAATGAATTATCGATTGATGTGGACAAAAACGTGAGGGGTGGTATCTGGATTGTTTTGTTGTTGTTGTTGTTCCACTAAGGTTTGTTGCAACTATTTGCTTGAGCAAACACCGGGTAGAAGAGATGCTTTTACTTTTGTAACAATTTCCGGTAATAGTTTTTTTTTTACGATTTGTTAGTTACTTTGTTGATTGTTTTATGATTAAATACAGCGTCTGAAACTCGTGACAAAAAGTTAACAGACAAATCTGAAAAGTTGCCTGCCTTATGGCTGGGCAGGCAACTTTTCAGAGTTGTCTGCCCAGCCATAAAGTTGTCTGCCCCATTTTTCAGAACCTTGAAACACTAAGACGACTAATCGCAAAAAAAAAAAAAAAAAAAAATGTTGCAAAGTATTAAGGATGGATAATCAGAAGATATAATCAGGGATGTGATTTTTCCGCTAATTCGCGGAATTCCGCTTTTTTTATCTCCAAAAATAAAATTTTAAAATTTCCGGTGTTTTAATTGGTAAAAAAAAACGATTTCGTCTCGACAGCATGCCATTTGAGTGTTTCCGTAACTGAAATGAAACGTACTTGCGATTGGTTGAAGTCTCGTGTTGACCAATAAACGCGCTTGTTATAGGAGTGTGCCATTGTTCATTTCTCACACGTTTTTGCCGGGTGTTTAAAGAAAGATGTCCGTGATCGAACGCAAAGATGCTCCGCGAGCTAAAGAAATTGATAAGATTGTAAAAAACAAGTTTCGATGGGACTGGTTGGAGAAGGAATTATCTACGAATGTTGGAAAGAAGACTGTGACGAATTTGTTCAATGACTTTATTCGGAAGATCGATCGTGCCGGGAAAGCACTTTGCATTTGGTGTCATGATACCATCGACTATGGTGGGAGAGGTTTCAAAGCTCTTGAAAGTCACGCAAAGAGCAAAAAACACGTGAAAGAACTCCAGTCAAGAACGACAAATTATTCCATCGCTGGAAGTTTCGGTGCCCAAACGAAAACTCCAAAACTTTACGGCCTCCATCCCTTATTGACATCACAATCGGAAGCGGTAATAAAGAGACGTGATCCACCCCAACAACCTGTACCAGTTGCTGATAGAGTCGTGAATTTTGAGGTAGGTGGTAAACTTTTCAAATTTATTTGACAGTTTTCCCATTTTTTTCGAAAATATTATAACGTAATAAAAATGGCCATAAATATTTAACAATTACAATAATAGATTTTCATGTGTACATTACACCAACACTTTACTGTAGGGCCTATACTTATTGTACTTTCATTTATCAAATACTTGGATACGCTGCTATTAAAGAAATAAATTATTACATTTAAAATATGATTTAGGAAATTTAAAAATATTATTAAGCCTAATAGTAATCAAAACTATTGTCAGTATTTATATTTTTTAAATTAAGTACTTGTATGATATTCTACCATTGATTTTCTTAATGGCCACGATATTATTATGGTACATAATTTACTTAATATTAATAACATGGTTAATCATTGACACAAACTCAAATGAATGCTGCATGTTTGCACTTTTTAGGTTTCAAGATGCCGGTCGTCTAGGGTCTCCCTTGCCACTGGAACCATCTTCTTTACAATTAAGATAGTGGCGTTGGGGAAATGTTTTTTAATGTGACTGATTTTGAGTTGACTTAAACTGTAATTTTATATGGGATAGTTCAATATACATTGAAAATTTATGCTGTTGTCTTGTCTATTTCTTTGTCATCTGAGTGCATTGAAAGTACTTAAAAAAAACCATGAGCTCCGGGGGGGGGCTTCGCCCCACTTTTCCCCCCACCAGGGCACTGCCCTGGTCCTACCTGGTTTCCCCCCCCCCCCAGCTAGCAATCACCCCCCCCCCCGCTAATTTTCAGATAATTTCACTTTGGTCAAATCACATCCCTGTATAATAGAACAACACTTTAAAATTAAGTTTATTAGAAATCGACTTATAACATTCATTGCATGTATGACATCGCTGTTTTCCATCTGCCATCAGTATGTACCTGTATTTACTCATGCAATGTTTGCATTGCGTCGTCTGCTACAAGCCACGTGAACTCCTCTTTCCACGATACTTTTAATGTACGTTTACGTTTTGTTGCATCATCAATTTTGTTAGCTTCTTTTGAATCTTTCTTCTGGGCTGAAGTGTTGGCTTTATTCCTAGCCACTTATCAATTTTTCTTATGTTCTCTGTGCATCTACTTTGCAAAATGATATGCAAATGCACGACCTTATAACACTCGGGAAAGTCCGGAACCATGAAGATGCAGGCTTCCGATTGGCTGCCCAGTATGCAAATTGCCAAACGAACCGAGATCCCAAAATTTAAAAAAACGAACAAAGATTTCAAAATCAGAATAAAGAACGTTTCATTTCGAAAAAAATAATAAATAAAAAATAAGAACGAACGTTTTTTTTTCCTTGATAAAGTTGTCTGCCACCCGGTGGGAGACGTTGTGTAAGTTGTAAGCCCGACGTAAAAGATGGACGCCCCGGACAGACGTTATTTCAGACACTGTTATTGTTTCACCCCCTTTCCCCAACACCATGTCTGCTCTGATTGCTCATCGACATTATGCCTTTATTCTAGTAAATATTTCAGACGCTGTTAAATACCATCATTTTTGAAAACCCTGCCATGCCTTCTGCTTCCTGACGTTGGGGTCCACTGCAAATCACAACGCCAGCACAAACAAAAAAGAAAAGGAAACCATTAGGGGGTAAATACTTTTACTTTTTACAGAAAAAACATCTTTTTTCTTGTCTTAATTGTATTCCATACTGTTTGGCATTGAATTTTATGACAGAAACAAATACATTTGTGAAAACAATGGCTAAAACACAGTTCGCTGGGGTTTATGTGGTTTTATACCCCCAAAAAGTGATTCAAGGTCAAGCTGTTTTTGTTGTTTTGTTGCGGTTCGACATTATTAGGTAAGACTCAAATGCCACTATAAAGGAAAATCACAAAGGCATTCCAAAGAATTATGCATCCCATGTGTCCAATTACATTACTTTACATAGCCTCAACAAGCCCTATCAGCATCATAACTAGGAGTTGGTTATGCTGTAATGTAATAAACTTCATTCTAATTCTTTGGCAGCCCTGGTTGAAGTATTTTTAGGCATCTGTGTTTCATTAGTGCCTGCAAAATAGTAAGTCCTCTTATATACACTATTACAACATCAGTCTGTTTCCATGTTTGCGTTGTGAGAGAAAGTAAAAAGACAACATATGGAATAACTTCCCCTGTGTTAATTTATACATTAATATTCTAAGTGCTTATGTGTAAATGTCCAAATTCGCTATTGTTTCCCACAGCAATATTTTTTTTTCATTTTGGGACATGTTCCCGCTTCCAGTTCTGGTCCACCATCTGGAGATCTTTAGAGGAAGTAGTCTGGGAAACGCCAGGATGTTAGGCTTTCTTCTTTGCGAGGGGCGGATTCAAACTGTTGGCTGGCGAGCAAAATACATTTTTTTTAATTGGCATGAATCATAATTACACGATCCATGCAACTTAATTGGTGTTCTCAAATGACTTACAAGGAGCAATTAAGGGTGTCTTCAAGTTCCATGATCGCTGCCTTGTTTCCACAGCGATAACAGTAGTTTGGTGCACTGAAGATCGTCACAACATTTTTATCGTGGTACCAGCTGAAGCCCTGCATGGAAAGGTTTTTCAGGTCATTTTATTAAACTAGATTAGACGAGACAATTTACAATACAGACCCTGCCTGTTAATCAAGAATCCCAAAGTGGTCTTATTTGAATTTACCCAAAGTAACCAATAAGAACACAACAATTATCAAGTGAAACAAGCAGTCAGTGGGCTGTGACATGAAGTGTACACTCAGAAATAGGGGAAAATAATATACAATGGACCGTTCTGTGTCAATTTGATCCAATTTTCTAGGTAAAAACCCAAAATGTTGAAAGAGCCGTAACAGAATAAAAGAACAAAAATGCCTGGAGCCGCATGATGATT
The DNA here is from genome assembly GCF_059441175.1 of Urocampus carinirostris. Classification (NCBI taxonomy): domain Eukaryota; kingdom Metazoa; phylum Chordata; class Actinopteri; order Syngnathiformes; family Syngnathidae; genus Urocampus; species Urocampus carinirostris. The sequence goes on from NC_142357.1 coordinate 27,038,731, forward strand.
TGTCACGGTTGCCCATTGCCGTCACTTGGCTCCGCCCGTTTGGCGCCAGCTGCGGTCCGTTGCCTGATTGGCTTCCCTCCTATTTAAACTCAGTGTCCTCATTCACACCTCGTCAGTCCGTCAACGAACCTCTGCAACCACAAGACGTGTGTTTTGACTCTGTCCGGTATCTATCCTGTCTATCTCGTCCTGTTTGATATCAGACTCCGGTCCCCAGTGTCGTGTATCAATCCCGTCTGTCTCGTCCTGTCTGATACCTTGCTACAATCTCCAGTATCGGGTATAGTTCCCGTCTATCTCGTCCTGTTTGATATCGGGCTCCGGTCTCCAGTGTCCGGTATCGATCCCGTCTGTCTCGTCCTGTCTGATATCTTGCTTCCGTCTCCGGTATCGATCCCGCCTGTCTCATCCTGTCCGATATCTTGCGCCGGTATCGATCCCGTCTGTCTCGTCCTGTCTGATATCCGACTCCAGTATCTGGTATCAATCCCGTCTGTCTCGTCCTGTCTGATATCTGACTCCAGTCTTCAGTATCTGGTATCGATCCTGTGTGTCCCGTCCTGTCCGGTATCGATCCTGTCTGTCCGGTATCTGCTCGTGTATCTGGTATCGATCCTGGCTGTTCCGTCCTGTCCGGTATCGATCCGATCTGTCCGGTATCTGGTATCGATCTCGTCGGCCTCTGGCTTCCTGTTTTTCCACGCCGGACTTCTGTCTTCCATTTTCGCCGAATCACTGGTGTTTGTGGTCATGCGCATGACTGCCCCATTTCCGTTAAAATAAAGCTTGTGTGCAAACGTTACGCACCTGGGTCCTCCTCCTGTTCTGGTTCTGACGTAATTACTTTAACAACCTTGAATAAAACTTTTTAAAATATTTCCTTGGGTTCAGGTTCAGAAAAATGTATTGTCATTGTCAAACAACAACAAAATGTGTTTGAAGCATCCAGTTATCCATTCAAAGTTGAAAAGAAAATAGAAAGATCCAATTTCATTTCATTTTCATTTCATACATTTTCAGAATAAAAATAAAAACCCAATCCTCATAGATAACCCAATATACCGTACACATTAAAAGTAAAAGTTGAGACATGGTACCATAGAATCTAAATAGGAGCATAATCAAATCACATTTTATGTAATTGTCCTCCTACTGCAGACCTGGGCACCCCAGGCCTCGAGGGCAGCATGTCCTGCCTGGTTTATGAGGTTTGTCTGCTCCAATACAGGTGATTCCAAGCTCCGGCCAGCTTGCTAACTAGCTGATAATTCATATTACCTGTGTTGAAAAAATCCAACCTCCAAAATCATGCAGGAAACGTGGCCCTCGAGGACCGCAGTGCCCAGGTCTGTTCCACAGGAACCGGGTTTAAAAATATATATTTCCATCCCTCTTTGTTTCCAAGCATTTTTGGAAAAACACTCAGAAGCCAGTAGGGCGGCGCTACATAGCTGCATTCTGCTCTATAGCAGCAGGTTTCTGACCCCCGTTCTTGGTTGTCCCAGACCAAATTACCCATTTTTCAGGGGTCTTTATAAGAGAGATTTTAATTGTCTTTGTAAATTACAATCTTTTGAAGATGGTTTTAAACAGCACATTTAAAAAATGATTACAATTGGAGGTGGTTTCAAACCAAATTACTCACATTTTTATATTGAACAACACATTATTTATGGGAGGTAAAATCAAGATGACCCAATGTTGTTTTTTTTCTAAAATCAAACGAAAGTTTTTAAAGGGTTGTTTTGTACAATACAAACTAATAATATTCTAAATTCCAAATTACCCAGTTTCTAGTTCAGGGGTGTCCAAACTTTTCAGAAAGCGGAATTTGGTAAGCTGAAATGTGTGAGGGGCGACTATTTAGCCTAGTATTCTTGGAACATTATTTAATAAATTCACCTTTCGTGAAAGGTGTGTTGTGCTTGACGTTCAGCGTCATGACCTCGTAGCTCGCTTTTGTTGCATTTTCATTTGACTAGCTGGTTCTTGTGAAAAAGTGCTGCTGCTTCCAGTTGCTTCACCTTTGTTTCCAGTTAGCTTTTTGTAGTCAGCATGCTTTGTCTGGCAGTGTCCCTTGATATAATATTCTTTGGAAACAGCCACAGCCTCTTTGCAAACTAGGTAGACGCATTTGTTTTGGAGTTTGGTGAAAAAATACTTGTTCTGAAAGCGCGTCCCTCACAGTCAACTTTCCCTTTTTTTTACAGTCGCTGTGTCAGAAACGATGTGGCCTAAAATTCTCAGTTTTAAGAAAGTGGGTGCCCAGAGAAAACCCAGGCAAGCACGGGAAGGACATGCAAACTCCACTCGGGGAGGCTGCGGTAGCTGGACTTGAACCCTGAACCTCCGCACCATGGGGATGTGCGCTTTTTTAAATATTATTTTTCTCTTTTAAGTCTTAAGTATGTATTTATCCTGGAGTGTCATGTTTCATTTTGTTGTAAACAATGTTCATAGGTAACGGATCCCGTAACCGCCCGGGTCGCCCGGGCACCACTGAGGACGCAACTCTGGACAGTTTTATCCCCTGCTGACAGTTCTTGTTCACTACCTTGTCATCAATGACCAAAAAGAAAATTCTAATTCTAGTTTTAGAAGTGCATAAAAAACACGTAGCCCTTTATGCTAATCCATAACAAACAAACATGATTACCGCTGTGAATTACCTGTCCCCGCTCATTTGCCGCCAACCGCTGCGGGTTCTGAATGGCTCCCTGTCCCTATTTAAACCCTGTCCTGTCAGTCCCCTGTTGTCAGTCCTTCTGCGAACCTCTGTTTATACAAGGCAAACGTTTTTCGACCCTGACTCCCGCCTGGCCCGTTTTTGCTCCCGTTTGACTCCGGCTACGACCTGTTTTGATCCCGACCATGTCTGCTCTCCCGTCCTGTCTTACAACCCATTTTCTATCCCGACTACATCTACTCTCCTGTCCTGTCTTACGACTCGTTTCCGACACTGACCCCCCTTTCCCCTCCCAGTCCTGGCTACCAACCAGTTTTTCCGTCCCTGACACCGCCATCGCTCGCTACGGAAAATCCACTTCCATGTTCGGATCACAGTCCGAGTCCGAGAGCGACCTGCTTCCCGCGTCCAGCGAACACCGGATCGTGGGCGCAGCCCTTCCTCTTTCTTTCAATAAAACTTGTGGTAAACGTTACGCAATTGGGTCCAGTTTCCATTCTGGTTCCAACAAAGTGTCATTTTTCTTTTATGTATTCATAGCTTTCTTTTATTCCTGTTTTATTAGTATCACTGTTTTGTATTCTGTTTACAGCGATCTCGGGTGACTTGAAAGACACTTCGAAATAGAAATGTAATTATTATTATTATTATTATTATTATTATTACTATTATCGTTATATAACTTCTTACTGTTATCTTATCAATAACCCTTTTATTACAACCATTACAATGGATCACACTAGACTTTGTACATCCATTATGTTTTAGTGGTTGATTGAGCTTATTTTAACCCTTCTTAGAACAAATACGACCTTGTATGAGTATAATAATAACATAGTAAAAACATAGGAATAGCATGATAAATCACTTTTTTTGAAATGTAAACAAAAATCCCTTTGCGCTAATCCAAAACAAAAAAAGCAGCTCTCAGCTTGAATAAGGTTGGTTACCTCTTACATAGTTTGTACTAGTTATTGTTGCAAAAACACTTACAACAGGGGTGTGTGAGTGTGTGTGTATGAATGGGTAAGTGTGAAGCACATTGTAAAGGGCTTTGGGAGGTCTTCATTGACTTCAAAAGCGCTATATTAATGCAGACCATCTACCATTTATAACTGTTGTTTTTCTTTTTTTTTTTTACAGATGCAGTTGATAAACATTTCGAAAGATTTACTCGTGTTGAAGGAAAAGAATAGAGAAAAAAAAACTCCAATAATTATTTTAAATCTATTCTTTTACCTCTGAATAATAATCTGATTCTGAACCTCCGCAGGATCCCCAACCCTACAGCTAATTATTTTGTATGTTATTTCAGAGTCCAACCCCCGCCTGAGTGCTTTTTCTTCTATTTTCTCCTAAAATGTTTGACACCCCTGCCTTAGAATGGATCCGATTAGATTTCTTACATCCATTTCCAACTGGTGTGCCCGGCAAACCAAAGTGAGGCCATTTGCATGGTTAAAAGTCTCCGAGATGTCTGGTCCAAAGGTGTAACCGGCTCCACGGAGAGAAATGTCCCATCCATATTGATCGTCTGGGTCCGACCACAACAGGTCACACATCGGACCCTAAATGTGAAGAAAAAAAAACTTTGGTGGTTTATGCTAGCTCGGCTTTCGGAGTTTTATGATCTGTACCTCGTGAGGAACCTCCTGTATGCGATCCAAAGCTCGAATGTTTTCTAGGGTGGATATCGAAGGAGACAGTCCTCCATGGAGGCATAAAATCTATATTTAAAAAAAAAAAACAATTCATTCAGATCTTGCATCGTGTAACCTCTGTTAAAAACGAGTTAGAAATAAATAAAAGGATAATTTGAAATTGAAATAAAATATGAAAGTTTGATAGGAGACACATTGTAATAATAATAATAATAATAATAATTTCCTTTGTATTGTCATTCTTTGTAACAATGTACACAGAACGAAATGTCGATACACCTGACCCGTTGTAGCGAGCCGATGCAGCAGCAGCCAAGCGACCTCCCAGTCTCAAAGCGGGCACACTACCATCTAGGCTACTGAGCTGGTAGTAATATTATTAGTATATTTGATCAACCAACTAAATAAAATAAATTGTTTCAATTTAAAAACACGGATTTGTTTTTCCTTGTTTGAATAAAGTTCTGTCTCTTTTTACTTATTTTTTTTTTCTACTTTGTCTTCTCTTTTCTTCATTTTTGTCTTTCATTTGCTATTGTATTTTCCTTCTTTTATACATGATTTATTTCTTTTGTATTGGTCCTTCTCCATTTTTCTTTGTTTTCTGCTTTTTTCCCTTTTCGGGTTTTTTTCTTTTTTCCTTCTTCTTCTTTCTCCTTTTCCATTTTCTTTTCTGTTGTTCCTGTTTCTTTCATTTTGTCATGATTGCTGATTCGGGTCAACTGCGAATGCCCTGTTGGCGCCAACAGCCCCAAGCGCTGATTGGTTCATGGACCCTTTTTAGACCTCTGGCTTCCAAGAGGAGGCCGTCAGACCGTCCTGCGAACCTACACTTTTGCTAGGCAAGCACGTACCCTCCAACAATCTCCTGCCTTGTTTTCTCCTGCCTGATACCTGTTGCCGACCTGTTTCTGGACCTGTTTCTGCCCTGCTGTTCCGTCCCGGCCATCGATCTGTTTTGCCCTGTTTCCTGCCTGATACTTGTTGCCGACCTTTTTCTGGACTCGATTACTGCCACCCACGACTATCCTCGCTCGACGCGGAAGGGTTAAATCCGCATTCCTGCCATCAGCCACCCGTGTCCGACGATCATCGGATCGTGGAAGCAAGCACTGCTCTCTTTTTCAATAGAACTGAGTTCAACGAACGCTATTGGGTCCTGTCTTCGTTTCTGGCTTCTGACACATTTTCTATTTTTCCCTTTTTCCCTGTTGTTTTGTTCCCTTGCATTTATTTTTTCTGTCATTCACGAAAGTTTGGTCCAAAAAATAAGGAAAACAGTGCATTTTGTTTACTTTGAGTCTCCGTTGTATTATTTCCCCATGCCTTTTAGCACTCGTTTTTTTGTTTCACTACACAATACGGCAACATCAAGTGGTGAAATAAATTGCTGTCTTTTCTTCAAATTAATTTTCACTGTAGTCTTTCCTCTGTTAATTTTACCACTCATCAAGGCTAGTCCACTAACCTGTCTTCCCTCTTACTAACAGCATAGGTGCTACAATTTGCATAGTCTCACCTGGTTATCTACAAGTGCGGTGAGAGGTAAATAGTCAAACAGATCAGTGAAGTACTTCCAAACGTTAGCATTTCCATATTTCATCATGCATTCATCGTAGAATCCATACACTTGAGTGAGCTGTCTGGTCTCGTGGTTGCCTCTCAGAATGGTGATCCTTTCACGAAACCTGACCTACGAGACAAACGGCAAAAGCTCAACCAATCAAACCGTCAGGGGTTCTCTTGCCTTCTATTCTGGACGTTTTTAATACCTTCAGACACACAAGGAGTGTGACTGTCTCCACTGAATAATATCCTCTGTCCACATAATCCCCGTTGAAGAGATAGTTGGTGTTGGGGGGATTTCCGCCAATCTTGAAGAGCTCCATGAGGTCATAAAACTGACCATGGATGTCTCCGCAAACTGTCACTGGACATCTCACCTCATGAACATTGGATTCCCTTTGCAAAATCTCTTTGGCCTTGACATAAGGGAAATAGAAGCACGTCAAAATGAGTCTCTAATAGCATTTAGAGGTAAGCTAAAAGAATCCAGCCAGACCAGAGCCCGCTCGAGCCGGATCAATTAATGAATTTTTAGGACTAAGCATGAAGCAAACCAAAAATGTAAAGATTGGAAGGGGAGAGGTGATTTATAATAACGAATGAAAGTTTTTTGTGCCGAAATACAAGTTAACAAAGACTGTATAAACATGGATATTTTTATAATACTGTGTCTGCAGAGGTAACATTGGATTACAATTTTCCATCGTGACGGAACATCAAAGCGGCAGCCTTTCCAGCAGCTCCGTGTTATTTCGCACTTTTTGTGATTTATTGCTTTAAGTGTCTGCTTCTGTCTTCGGTGTTTCTCGTCCGTTTGACGACTACACTTTGGATTACTTTCTATCCTATCATTATGGGTTTTAACGCACAAAAATGCGTTTACTCGAGGAATCAACTCCTTGCCCTGAAGAATTCTCGTGCCGGCATGATGAGGGGGCCCTATCGTGGATGCAGAGCCGGAGCTGGCTAAGCGGCTAGCGGCGTTATAAGTCTTCGGTACCGTCCGTAATCATGGAAAATGTGAACTCTATAACAAATAAGACCGACGAACTGGCTGTGCTGGTGAAAAACATCAAAGCGTACCGGGAGTGCAGTTTGCTGTGTTTTACGGAAACGTGACTCACGTCTAGCATCCCGGAAGCTAACATGGAGCTACCCGGAGCTACCCGGAAATACCCGGCTTCAGCGCTGTTAGACAAGACACGAAAGCCTGCGGGAAGCAGAGAGGAGGTGGACTCGCTATCTACGTGAACACGAGGTGGTGTAACCCTGGGCACAAAGATTTCCATCTGCTGCAGGGACGTCGAACTTTTGGACTAGCGTGTGACGTCATCCACTCCGCTGTTGCTAAACTACTGCACAGCACCCCTAGGGCATTCTGTTAATAAACAACAAAGGATACTATCCATCTATCTATTTTTTGGAAGAGTTGACAGGAAAGTTTTAAGGCCGTCCGTCATTTTGACGGGTAAAGAATTTGATCATAAACAGCAAAAGAAGTACATACAACTTTAAGAATCTAGCATGGCACTTTTAAAAAGAATGAGAGGGACGCAAAGAGGCAAAGAACAATGAAGGGCAGATAATAAAAGAGAAAAAAAGGCAGCAAAAGAGAATCCTGGCTTGACCCCAGCGACTGATATTTTATGCCCAACCCAGGCCGAAATTTGGGCCGGGCTTGGACTAACGCTTGCGCTTAAGATTTTACCTTCTGTAGCGTTGCCATTTAAAATAAAATTCACAGTTTTGAAGTCGAAAAAGGTAACCTAAGTGAATTATAAAGATCCAAGGAAAACATTTTTTTAGGTGGGAAGGGGTGTGTTGTGAGATTTCCAAGAGTGATTCGGCATTTGAGATGTGTTTGAAATCAAATCAGTGTAGATCACGCAGGCAGGACTGTATTCATTCGTTTGTAAAAGGCATTTGATTTCCTTTCATTGTCACACTATACACAGTACCAGAAACTAATGTTAGAGAATGGAGAAAACAGGAAAGGAATCCTGAAAGATATATATGAATGCAAAAAAAAGCAAGACGAGTGAACAACTCTTTGGTGTATCTGATAATGAATCGGACTTAGGACATGAAATAAACACATTGTAAATTCTATGTTGGCATTGTGTTTATAGTTGTCAATGAATGATTGAGACCATGGTCGCATGTATTCAACAACAATTGTCACTTTCAATGCTTAGTTTGAGTGGAGAGAGGTCAAACTAAATTTTGTATGCCTATTTTGAATTGAAAAAGTTAGGGGTGTGTGTTTCACACAAATAAATACAATATTTCCTCCTCACAAGCCCTGATAATAATTATAAAAAATAAAGGTTTTCACTATACGGACTTGGTCTATCACGGCTTCATTGGGATCTAACCTCCGCGATAAACGAGGGATCACGGGAGATTTTCCTTTAGAGAACCCAATTTGGCCCCACCTCACTCAGACTTTAGAGTAGGCCCGGCTGCCCCCAAGAAAACGGAATGAGACCCTTGCCATTTAGCATCTAGTGGTCAACGAATGCAGTGTTTCTCAACTGCTAATTTAAGACCCAAAGTGGCTGGTTAGCCTTTGTTCTGGCAAAATAATGCTAACAAGAAAAAAGGGGAGGATCATATACACAGTAACATATCTAAAAATCGAATGAATATTGCGATGTGACGTAGCGTGATTGTGTAATCACAAGACACTGAGGTTTTTTTTTCAAGGATTTATAGTTTCATGTTTGTGTTTTTTTCCTCTTTGTTATTTGAGCGATGGAGTGTTTGGCCAACCATAATTGTCATAGTCCGAGTTTTACGCGTTGGCCAATCAGGAGCAAGTTTTAAAGGCAGTAGCCAATTAAGGCGATGTAAAACTTTGCAAGCAGCATGCTATGCCACACACCCACGGCAAACCTGAGAAATCTCCCCAGAAGAGGGCACTGTTTTCCTAAGGTTAAAGCATGTCACAATGATCGAGTGCTCACAAAAACATAACAAAAATAGCGCAGAAAATGCACTTTTCTTTTAAAATTGAAAATCTTATCGAGATCGGAGTACTGGTCTGAAAAATAGAAATTCTATTCATTTTTTCAAATTAGTGCAGCCCTAATTAATCGTTCCCAAGAAATTGAGTGATGAAGGAGAGGAAAAATGGAAAACAGTGACTACAACAATGAAGGTGAAGGAAATGATTGCGAAATATGAAAATATTATACGAGTGTCTGCCATTGAAGCAGTGATTGAAGTTACAGTAAATGGTCTAAAATGTTATATTTCTAGCGTGTTTCAGTATATTCTTCTTTATTATAGGCACAATTTAGCACACGATGTTTTAAATATATTTTGGGTACAAACCTTTTTTAGTATGCGGCTATTTTAAAGCAGTTTAAAGGGGTTGCTTATATACCATATCATATAGGATTGAATGTATATGGTATTTGATGTACTTGAAGTTGTTTTGGTTTAGCTGGTCGTTTAATTTTCTGAAAATTGGTGAATATATCCTACTTTCTCTGCTTTAAACTGCACAATCCTTTAATTCTACAAAACAGAGAAGTGTTTTCTTCATTTGGGTCGCAGCTTGTCATTAGAGTGGAATGCTGGGTCCTCAAGTCGGACCAGTTAAAAGCAACTGAACTAATACACACTGTCCCTTTAAGATCATTTACAAATTAAATGCAAGTGCAAATAAAACAATTTGTCACGTTGTTATTGCATGTTCCCCCCACTCCAAATTGATTCCTACCCTTTCACAAAGTTCGTAGACTTGGTTTTCCCTGAGTCGCCTGCACTCTCTGAGCTGTTCAATCCATTCATCCAACTCTTTGCTCATGGACTTGTCCCCCATGTCCGAGCTGCAATCCCCTCTATCATCCCTGAGGAACATCATCGGGACAACATACGCAGACCAAACTGCGTCCTAATAGACCCAACGAGAGTTTTTGGGGGGGCTGCTGTTTAGGCTGCGTCATCACTTAAAGGGAAATGCTTGCTTTTTTGTGTATTTTTACGTCATAGAATTGACATCACTTTAACGTGCGCTTTATTTCAATTTTTATTTTGTTAACTCGCCTGCCCTCTAGTGGAGCAATTCGGAAATTGTTTGACCTGAAACCCTAAATGCCAGCCCACAATACTGCATACCTGTCAACCTCAGCCACTTGATCCGAGTAAGAGTCCCGGCTCCTAGGCTTTGTAGCGTATTATGAACTGACCGATAACGGATAATGGATAATGAATAACGAAGATAGAACAATAACCCTTAACCCCCCCCCCCTTATCATTAACGATTGCAATTCTCCGTATGGAGCAACAATGCACCTTGCAAGCACAACGGGCACCTATTTACTCACAACCGGACAAACTATGTGGGACAGGGGTCCAGACTTTCTGTTCCATGGCTGGCAGGTTCAGTAAAAGAATGTCAACATACATTAGTTTTTACCTTTCAGTGTTTTTTTCAGTATTATCATTCAACCTACTTTAGTACCCTAGCCTACATATAATAATCGTGCATGACAAGGAATATTATCTAAACCTAACACATGTTTTCGCAAACAATAGGAGAACAATGACTTTCATGTTTGGCATTACATGTGTTAATTGGTTTATTTTAACAGCTGAGTGAATGCAGTTTTACGCCTGTGCCAACTCACCAGGCTATACAAACTTAAGTGGCGCCAACCGTCGCTGGTTCTGATTGGCTCCCTGTCACTATTTGAACCCAGTCCTATCAGTCCCCTGTTGTCAGTCCGTCTGCGAACTTCAGGCATACTGAGGCAAGCCTTTTTCGACCCTGACTCCCACCTGTCCCGTTTTTGCTCCCGTCCGTCTACGACATGTTTTGCCCCTGACCACGTCTGCTCTCCCCTCCCGGCTTACGCCCTCTTTTTGTCCCCGACTTTTTCTACTCTCCCGTTCTGGCTTAGGACTCATTTCCGACCCCGATCACGCTTTGCTCTCCCAGTCCCGGCGACCGACCAGTTTTTCTGTCCCTGAGTCCGCCATCGCTCGCGATGGAAGATCCGCTTCCGTTTTCGGATCACAGTCCAAATCCGAACATTGGATTGTGGGCGCAGCCCTTCCTCTTTCTTTCAATAAAACTTGTGGTAAACATCACGCAATTGGGTCTTGTTTCTGTTCTGGTCCTGACAGAAATTAATAAAAAGAAATGCAAACCTTATAACAGTGCATGGGCAATACGTTTGGAGTACTCATATCAACTACTTAAGCTGAGAGTATATACTTTACTGCTCTCTAGTGACAATAGGAGCATTTATTTAAAAAAATCATAACTTTTGATCGAAATGACCGAGAGCAGCGGTTACCAACGTGGTGCCGGTGGGAACCAGGGTGCCCCAAAGGCCAGCTGTGGTGCCTGCTGATCTGTTCTGAAAAAAGCTCAGAAGTGATTTTTTTTTTTAATTTGTAAAATTGTTTTTTTCAGAGGTTGGTTTTCTATTTCCAATAATCCACATTTTAGTGCCTTCCTTAATAGCAGGATAAATTGTAATTCTGGACATGCATATCAAACTGGGCATCCTTTGCACCTAATTTGGAACAAAGAATAGCTCTCAACTTGCAAAATATTGGAGACCCATGACCTAGGGACTCACTTCTCTTCTCTTCTGGACATACTCATCAATTTAGGACAATTTTTTATAGCTTCCCACTCCTTGCACATTGCTCTCTGCACTATTGTAATTACAGCGTTATTGTTACAGTGTTAATGTTACTGTGTACCTGACTTGTTAACCTGACTGCCCATTTTGCACATCTGGTTAGCTACTCTTCTTGCACTATCGGCACGATGGTAAAATACTACACGTAGCCAAAATACAATACAACATTATTTATATCTGTACATTCAAGGAAACTGTGGGAGTCAGATGCATCGACATTTCGTTCTGTATACACGTGTACTAGAATGACAATAAAGTCGATCTGAATCTGAATCTGAATCTGAATCTGAATAAACCATCCAACGGGCTGGGTCTGAGCCTCAGGCTGTGTGTTTGACATTATAATGTAGAATAAAAACAAAACTAATTCGTGTACATAAAGTTTATGTTTTTGTGTTTGTCTTTGTTTTCTTTTTTGTTTTGTTTTTGTCATTTTGGCTAAGGGTGCTTGTTTGCCTCCAATAATAGCGTTCTCGTCGTAGCGTGACGTCACATATTTACACACGCTCTCAA